>NC_088207.1:57309838-57640522 GCF_037126465.1 Ornithodoros turicata | reverse complement strand
ATGTTTTCTAATACCCCTGTCACACGGGCAGTCTTCAATTATCATTGAAACAAATGGCAATTGAACATGTGCTTAGCGCCACCCTGCGGGTAACGTGTCAACGTCTCAAACAGCGTTGCATCCAATGCTGCTTGACAGGTTGACAGGTTACCCACTTGGTGGCGCTAAGCGCATTTTCAATTGCCGTTGGTTTCAATGATAATTGAAGACTGCCCGTGTGACAGGGGTATAAGAGACTCTTTGTGCATTGACACTAGTTCGTTTCTTGAACGCAGATGCTTTTACGTATAAAGAAATAAATCCCAAAGTTCCCTAAACTAAAAATACAGTGAGCAAAGTTAGAACATTTTCGAGAGAACGTAACCATCTTAAACATTTTTTATCAGTCATCTTAAACATCAAATTAAAATTAAAACTTCAAGGTTGCATAAGAAGCAAAACTAGAAAGATGTAAAATATGTGCACAGACTCACCTTCAGAATTGAAAACTCATTGAATGATCATCAGCAAAATGAAACTAAAAACGAGAAACCAAATGCAAGGAACATAAGAAAACCGCCTAATTCTTGTTTCAGATATTCCAATTGTACAAAATAAAGTCCCTAAAGAGCTTCGCCATAGTTTCTATCTACATATAGCACCTCACAACAACTAGCAAGCGTGCCTCACCTTACCTTATTCAACAATAATGTATTTATTTCTCCGCTAAAACACAGTATGCAACACGAAGCTTGCATCAAACGTTTTAAGAGTGCGACAGAGTGAGTGTTCGAAGTAATCAAAATGTAATTTTGTGCACATACTTCTTCCCTAGATAGGTATGTTTCCTAACAACCTACTATGGCTGGTTGAGGTTACTGTATCAAGACCCTTCCCCGTTCACTACATTCTTTGTGCGATCGCTAAACCATTGTAATATGCCAACTCGCTACCTACGAAATTAGATAGTCAAGCACACGAAATTGATTTCCCAAAAGGTGCATGTATATGCATAGCTCGCTGCATTACCTTTGTGCTTGATCAGCACTATCAGATGTATCACAGCATAACAGACGTCAGTGTGACAAAATACACGCGTCAATGAAAATGACAGGAGAGAGGTGACACTGTAATATGCACTGAATATGGGAAAGGCTAACGGGACTGATCTTGACCGTTTGACCACCAACGCGCTGCTCCCACAAAAACAATCACTTTCTAGATTCCACATCCGGAAACGCTCAACAACGTTGTAATCCAACAATCCTTACCTGTAGCAATTCACGGGAGCTTTGATATGCTGCGGCATTTTGTCGAAAATTACCTTGAAATCTTCGAACTGCGGGTCCGCCATCTTCCCCAGGAAAGCGAGAAATTTCAGACGCCCTTTCTCAAAGTGATGACGTCATTCTTAGTTTTGGTTTCGAAACCGCCGGCACGGAACGGACGTGTACAAATTGGAAGGCGTCAGTACGAAGTTCTACAACAACATATAACATGTTTATTGAAGACAACACAGTCGTTATTTCGGTAAAGACCCCTGTGAGGTAGATGGACTTATGAGCAATGGAGCTGAAGCAGCTAAGTCCTTCTCCGCGGATTTCTTGTCTGGTAGTAATAACTCCGTTTTGTCTCGACTTCTGGGGGACACCTCTGCATCGGCCTTGTCAGTCATCGTTTTTGGTGGAGTTTCGATAGACGTTGCTGTAGAAATAACACATCGTGTTTTCACGGAAAGTTCTTTGACTGCTTCTTCATGCGTTGCATCACTTGACTTAGTTCTTATTGCAGGACTAGCAGACAGCGCTTTAGTAGCTAGTTCTTTGACTGCTTCCACTTTCACGGCGTCAGATGATGCAGGACTAGCAGACAGCGCTTTAGTAGCTAGTTCTTTGACTGCTTCTCCTTTCACGGCGTCAGATGATGCAGGACTAGCAGACAGCGCATTAGTGGCTAGTTCTTTTATTGCTTCTCCTTTCACGGCGTCAGATGATGCAGGACTAGTAGACAGCGCATTAGTGACTAGTTCTTGGATTGCTTCTCCTTTCACGGCGTCAGATGATGCGGGACTAGAAGACTCCACTTTAGTTGCCGATTCTTGAGGATTTTCTGCTTCCGCGCCATCAGGTGATTTAGCGTGCTTCTTTTTATGTTTGTGCGACTTCTTTGATGTTTTCGAGGCTTTCGATTTGGCCGATTTTGTGGACGGAGGAGTTGACGAGTGTTTCTCAACAGACGCTGCCACCACTGGTGACTGGTCGGCTCCAGCTACCGTTACGGGTGATGCAATTGGTTTTGGGCTGCCTGCTGTGTTGGCCACCATTGCGGAGTGTTCCCCCAATTGTTTTAGCAGCTCCTTCTTTCCAATGCTCAATTTCCGCGGGGCCTTCACAGTCTGGCCTTCTCTTCTTAAGTCGGCCAAAAGCTCTTCTTCAAGCCTAGCCTGATTGACGGCCTGATCGTCCGCTCCTTGAGACAGTTCCGAGTCCATGAGACTGTTCTCTCTAGAAAATAAATCATATTTAGATTGCTTCCGTTCACTCAACTTGGCCATGGTCAAGCCTTCTTCTAGAGTTCGCTGCTTCGTCGCGGTTGCCGTAGGCATCTTGGTCTTGGTCGAAAGTGGCAGCGAAAGTGGCAGTGTGTCTCCGTCTGTGGACAGTAGCGAATTTTCACGGGAGAACAAGTCGAGCTTGGAACTCTTCCTCTGGTACAGGTTCTCTGCTACAAGGGGCTCCAAAGATATCTGCGAAATTGCTTCTGTAAGTGTCTTCTTAGTGTCCTTGGCGTCTTTGCAGACGACAGGCGAAGAGTCTGGAAGCCTGATGCTCAACTTGCGTTTCGCTGTGACGGAGGTCTGCGATGGTATGGCTGCAGGTGCTGTGTCAGATGGACAGGATGCAGGCACGGGTAAGGATCCCGCGGAACTCTTTGCCCTGGAGGAATCCAGTGTGTCAGCGACGGTGGCCGCAGACTTGACCGGCTGGATGTTCTTGTCGGAGAAGCGCGAGCGAATACACCAGCAACACCAGGAGACGGCGACAGCGACTACCGCAAAGCTTACAACGACGACTATGAGAGCGAGCACCTTGCCGGCTGACATGCTGCTCCCTGGTGCTGAGAGAAAAAAAAAAGACGCTATTGCAGCAAGACGAGAGGACAAGCTCATCGAACTGTTTCTCATCTGTACAACTACCCAGACTCAAACTTAAAGGGCGGCTTTTGACTTGATATGAAGGAAGATGATGTGATTGGCTATACAGTATGGGAGGACAATCAATGACGAAATCAAAAGAACAAGAAAATGAGCGTGCAGTAGTTGTTTGGGCCCGCCTTAGTTATCTTCATTTATATATCTATGAGTAGCCACGGGACTGTTCTCTACTGAACTGCTCCTGCTCCCGCAGGCTCCGCCCCGCTATGACATATACGCGCGATGAACCACTCCGAGGAATGTATTTTCTTGTGACAGATTATACCTTCTCCCATACTGAAGCCAATCAAGTCTTCCCTATCACATGAAGACGATCCGTACTCCGGCTTTAAAACGGATTTATTATGTATATACATGGCATAGTCTCCACGGTGCAGGTGCGATATGAGGACAGTGTACGACTAGGGCTCGATCATCAGTTAGTGTGCGCGATACGGAGCTCTATACTTTAGGGGAGAATCGGGAAAACAGTATTATACATATTAAGCGAATAAAAGAAAATACAATGAAATCGTCGGATAGTTTGATTGCTGTCAGCTAGGGGAGCCAACGCCACCTGGATTATAAAACAAGACCTTCTGGGGATCTCCATAAAGTGTCGTCTGCTGTTGCATGACTTCTGCTAATCTGCACAGACGATACCAAATACAAAAGGCCTCGGACGATGAGTAGCTACATGTGCGGCGGAAGGAGGCTTATCACCGTGGTATATGTGAACGTTAGATGGGGGAGGAGGATTTCACCCTCGTTTCCGTCTCCCAAATGCACTACCAAAGTTAGTTTCTGGGGTTTTAACCCTCCCTCTGGAAACAGCCATTAGAAGCGTAGATTCAGTAGGGAGGACATGAGGCGGTATACGGATCGTGCTCCATTGTGTTCAGCTCGTTTTTATTTCTATTTTGTTATTTTCTATTATTTTAATTGTAGCGATTGTCCCACGTGTACGGGATGATTTCTCATACAACTGCGTGCGTCTGAACTGTTTCCTATCCGTATATACATTTGCAAAATTAGTTTGGAGTCAGATCAGAAAACTGGTGCGAAAGACAAGAAGACTGACAAGCCAGGAATAGTCGAGAACTATCCCCGTGAACTGGCGCCCCGCCCAATTAAGGGAAGGAACACGACACGCGTCGCTTTGGCGAGTCAGTCCTTCCTGCATGCACAGAGAAGCTGCGCTTTCTGACAACTTACCCCTGAAAACAAAAAGGCCGTCTTCTTGGGCTGTTTCTTCAACCGACGTTCGTCGTCACGTGATTCCCGATATGCGAATGATATCTGGCGCGCGAGGTTCACAATGGTCGCGAGAACAAGATGTCTTTATTTTCTTTTGCCAACGTATGAAATACACATATGCGTATGTTTTTAAGTGTCAGTGACGTCCACGTGGAAGTCACACCTGTTTTTTCTTTCTTTCCTCGTTAGCACCGCGAAGCAACTGCGGTTAAACGTGGTACAGCGCAGACGGGATAGTATGTGTCCTGGGCCGGCTTCAGTGGGACATCCGTCCGGAATAAAGTGTGCCGGAAAACTAAGGGAACACTTGTGGGTAGCAGGATTGGAACCGCGTCGCCTTCAGTATATGATCTCCGACCCCTCTGATCTCCCACCAAGGTGCGCATGCGCACTCGGCGCCGGTCTTTGCAAATGTACTTCGCAGTTCAAAGGCCACAGGTAGAACAAGGCGGGCACAGAACGGGCATATGTCCGAGTGTTGGTCTCCGGTCCTAAGGGTCCAATCTCGCGTCTGTTTTGTATGCTCAGGAAACACATCGTTACACGAACGAAGTAACGCAACTTCGCATATTTCTTCTTCTTCTGAGCCACCTGTGAAGTACCTGAAGAACCATCGTCATTACCTGCACGCGCCGTTCGTGCAGTACACAGTTCTCGGACAGCATCTCTTCAACGTTTCGTATTCAACGAGGGTACATCGTCCACTGTCGCAGCTTCTTTCACGCGCTCCGATATCACCGTGCATATAAAAAGTCCTAGCGCGAAGTAGTATCCATATCCAGGAGCAAGGACAATCATATTCCTTCGGTGATGCAGCAGCAATACGGTTCGCCCCCTACTCAACAGGGACAACGGCAGACGATGCAGCAAGCGATGCAGCAATTCATTCAGCTGCCTGCGCAACAATTTGTTCAGCTGCCCGCGCAACAGAACGTGCAGCAATTCTCTCCGGATCCTTACCAGCAGGACGCCGTCCAAGGTCACACTCAGGGGAATGTCACGTTCGGACGGTTCGTCGCCAGCCCCATCAGCAAACCAATGATAGCGCGACTAGTCCCGGTGGGCGCAGCAACACCGATCCGGTCACCTCCACCGCCTCCAGAAGGCAGGAGGAAGCCGCCACCGCCCCCTATCGTCGTCGCCTCCCAGCGACAGCCTCAAGTCCGCATGCAGAGCGATGCAGGCAAAAACGTTGTGTGCTTGTCGTTGGAGAACAAAATGTTACTCAAGGATGATCAAAAAAAGAGACGAAAGAAGCCGAAGAGAACGAGGATTATCTTGGAAGTGTCGACACCGAGTTCTGAAGCACCGCCACCTCCGCCCGAACCGTCACCTGCTCCCCCTCCTCCATCTCCTCCATCTCCTCCTCCTACTCCACCGAAACCTGCACCGAAAAAGCCTGCACCCGTGGAAGAAGAGATCGAACCAGTATCTGTGACTGCGTGCGCCGTAACCTTTTCCTTGTTATCTCTCGTGATCAGTGTTGCGCTTGCATATGTCTATGATCCCAGTCTACTCGGGTTCTGAGAGAGAACAACGTGTCAGTTGGTGGCAGGCGGGGACAAGACGCCATTTGAGTTCACGTTGTCGCCTATTATAAGTGCTGACACGTGACAGTTTCCTTCCTCCAGAGCCTTTACTTATACGTATCCTAGCTCTTCTTTTTTTTTTTTGTAAACTCTCACGAGAAATGACAATAATATAAAATGCCAACCTGGGGTTGTGACTATATGAAACGATTTTCTCTTTTAGTATGACGGAAGACAAGTTCCAGAACCAGCAATGTCCCCAGAAATCGACCGCTGTGTGTGTGTGTGTGTGTGGGGGGGGGGGGGGTTCCGAACTTCCAAAGAGGGGGATATATATATATGCATATGGAAAATGTTTGTAACCGAGCTGTGTTGGGCGATCTCAGAAATTTCAGAAAGGGGAGTGGTGTTGTAACGAACCAGAGTGGGCGTACACCCACCCCCGGAGGGGGGGGGGGCGTAGGGAGTCCCCTATGCACATCCGAAGTTTTACGCTGGCAACCGAAGCGTGGCGACGCGCCAATGCGAGCGGCGGCAGGAGGGTCGATTCTGTCAGGGCTGCGCCTGATTACGTCACTCACGACGTCACCACGCACCGCTTTGTACGCCAATGACTTGGCACGACGTTATGCAAACACGACGTAAGGAGGCCGCCAGGATCACGCGTGAAGTACTCAAGGGGAGCGAGAAAAGGAATGGCGTTGTATACCAATATGCTGGCGCCCTTGGTGACAATAATAAATCACGCTGTGGTGAATCATCTCAACGTTGCCGATAAAAGAAAAAAAAAAGTTTGCGACTTATGAATGACTTCCAGACAAACTACGGTTGCTAAGCAACGTAAAATCCCAGCTAGTAGATGCCAGAAACCTCATTATTCCTCCGAGTCAGCCCACCGGCTGCATCTATCTCATCTCCCTCACGGTGGCTTATCTCTCATGCGTATTCAGGAAAACGTGCAGACCCTCGAATTTTATACTGCACTGTGTGGGAGTAGACTGATGCGCCGCGCAACAGACGTAATTAAGCTACTGTTTTAAGCCCCGCTATAAGCCTTAATAAATCGCGTATCTCCGAGCGCTTTCTTTTTCTAATCATTACACGCCTATACTATCTGTAACTTCAAACGTAACGTATTACATGGAGCTCTTTTCCGCGTTTAATATGAGGTACAAGTCTTAACAGCATCCGAGTCGGAAATGCGTGAAAGAGGGATAAGTACGATGTAGGGGTATGATGGGGTCGGGGTAGGGGTAAGAGCTCGCAGGAGAGACAAATGAAAAAAAAAAAGAAAAAAGAGAGAGGACAAGGATGATGTATACAGAAAACACATCGCATCCTCAGTCGATGACCAATTGCAGATCTGAAACGTGTATATATACTCGAAATTTATTAACACCAGCGGACACAGAGGAACATATTTACTCTCCATTTATATGTCAGGCACTTACTCGTATCAGAGGCGTAACATTTTGGAACCTTACTCCCTTTTAGAGCAAACTTTCGCAAAGGATGCGAAACACATGCAGGGTTCAGGAAGCAATTATGGCTGCTTTTCACATATACCGCCGGTTACGTGAAACGAAGTATTCATTGCATTGAGCCGAAACTGATCGTCTAATACGGAGTATTTCGGACATTTCAACACATCTTGCACTCTTAAAAATGAACTTCACCGCATAGCACGCTCCTAGCCAACCATAATCTCGAATGATACCGTTATCTGCCCTGATTTGTTGAAAACGGTAGGCGTACGCCTTTTTTGTGACAATTATGAACAGCATAAGTGTCACAAAAAAGGCATACGCCTCCCGTTTTCAACAAATCAGGGCAGACAACGATATCATTCGAGATTATGGTTGGCTAGGAGCGTGCTATGCGGTGAAGTTCATTTTTAAGAGTGTGTATATACGTAACACATTTAGTATAGACTGTCCGCTGACAAAAAGATAGACGAGTCGCGTTTCATAATAAATATGTCTCGGGCATACAGCGAGATTGTCTTCCAGTTTGATATCTGTACCCTTTCGTTATACAGTGACAATACTACGTTCAATACCATCTCTTTGGGTATTTCATCTTTTCTTCTTTCTAAAGAATCCGTGTCGGCTGACGTTCACAGTCACCCTAACAGCACAATTATTTGGGAAAACACACACCAATCATGGCCTCCACAAATACAGAGCCTGCACAAACGAATAGACAAACACACTTTCACTGGAATCATGTTGCTGCTTCTCTGACCTGCTGTACAGACGTGGAGGGTGACAGCGATGAAATTAATTTCCCGATGTCAACGTACCTCGTCCAAAGGAAGGTTAACACTCCGGGAGATGAGAAATACGTCCGTCGTGCGTTTGGCGAATATAGCGAACTTGATATCGCGGTATAGCGAACTATGTATACATAGCATGTGCAAGAAATTAGAGGTAACTCCATGCACATAATATTTTACTTGAGCACAGATATATGAATACACTTATGTGAATTACTCTACAGCTACGTAACACGAAAACGAGGGAGACATATTTTTTTTAAACTCCAACTTTTAGCTAAACACATTTACCGACGCACATTATGCATGCACTATAGCTAATGGTGACATCAAACGGTTCTAGCCTAATAAACAACTCGCAACTTTAATTACCACAGCCGACTCCGTTCACAATGGCCACATCGTTGTATAGGCGACACGGCCAAGCTCGTTGTAACCGGATTCGGCTATAACGCTACAGTACACTGTGTACGTGCAGTGCTGGACAAAAGTTTACGGAACACGTTCCGGCGCATTCCTTCCTTAGAGTGACACGCTAGCAGAGAATGGTACCATAAGGACTTGGAAACATGTGTGTCTGGGTTACCTAGGCACGTGTCTTTAAGTCCGAACGGTCCCATTCGCTGCTAACGTGTAACTCTGAGGCAGGAATGTTCCGTAAACTTTTGTCCAGCGCTGTACTACCTGTACGTACGTACTGGACAAATATTTCACCGGGTACAAGCGAGGGAAAGCACGTTTAAAGTCAGCTCCGTCGAAATTTCTCATGCATATAAGGATGCTTTCAAGAGAGACAACGCGAAACATCGCATATTTTATACGAAACAATTTTTTACCTCTACATTTACAACATTACCTCAATTTTTTACAACTTTTACCTAATAAGTGAGTTTTAGTGCATCGTATATACGCAAAGGCGATAACGTACGATGCAATAAAACTTAGGCAGTTTTAGCGAACCGTTGGTAGGATTATCGTGCCTATCGGAACCAGTCGCAGTCGTGTGCGACTCAGAATCTTATCCACTGACTGGTTCCGGTTGATACGGTTCACCGCAAGCCACGTTATCAACGATTTGCTAAAACTCTATCGTTTCCCAGCTCTGGGGGTTGATGCCAGCGTGGACTCGCCTGCATCTTAATTGTTCCTCGCATATTTATATCTTACATGCGCCTATACTATGGCTATGAACGTCGTACAACATTCCACTCCGAACTTTCACGCTATCTTTCCCAACAACGTCGCAACCCGTATGACTAAAAATTCCGACGGTGCTGTGCTTCGACTAAGTGACGCGAAATTACGGTTGGAGCTCCGTCGAAACAACCACGACGAAAGGTTCCATTAGTTTTCAATCTAGACTGTCACGTCTATAAAGCCCGTGAGTTGCTGTTACACTGCAACTATATATCTATATGTTACAACTCTAACGGTGATAAATGTGGTACAGACTTCGAGCAAGCCCGCCTGAGGTTGAGGGCGAAATGTCATCGAAAAGGCCGACTTATACGCATAGAGAAATAGAGATATTTATATTTTTCACGAGACGAACACATTTCAGTGGAATGTTTTATTATCGTGTGTCGTGCTGACGAAAGTATGTTTTTTAAGGCTTCGGTGTATGCAGTGAACACATTGGGAGTGTGTTAGAGCAGACCTTTATACTCGCACCACGTACATGTACTGATCAATAGCAAAATAATTACCTCTGACTCTGTGCAAGTAATTTATAGGAACTTGGTAAGAAAGAAAGAAAGACGAAAAATAAATAAATAAAGGCCTTCGTGTGTTCTATGTATCTGCGTAATCCGATACACGCAAAATATGATTCGAATATGCAGCGAGTGCATTGCGTACACTAAGTATCAATCAACCAAGGCAATCGATATTTCGCGCAAACCAAAGTTGGGCTAGTTGGTGATGGTTCAAGTTATCAATCGCTATACACAATACAAGACACAGGAAGACAGGCGTTTACTGGCAACTAACACATTTATCGCAACCACACAGAATTATATTGCCCACCCGTACATACGGGAGAAACGAAATATGTATACGTGAATCCCCTCTCGATACCCAACCCAAACTTCCTTTTCGTATCAATCCAATTTCCTCTTCTGACAGCGATATAGGGAAAGCTGTCTTATGCACACTGCAGTTATCCTGCATTCCTAATATGATGTGGTCCAAAATCTCACACTCTACCCTGTCTTTGTATTTGCCTAGTACGTACCACTGCAGCTCCAAGGACTGGTTGACACCCACATTGATCAGAATGAACATTTACATGTCCAAAACACAAGTTTTTTGTTGACACACCTGCCCATATAAACCTTATTCGTTTGTGTCTCCTATATATACAGGTGGTCAATATGATGTGTGGGTGCAATAAAGGTGTCAGATATACTAGGAAGAGCTTATCCCGCGTCTTCCTATATGTCTCCTATATGTTGCGTAGCGCTTGTTAACATTGATATTTCGCACATTTTACAAGTTTGATAAAACTGGAAAAAGACGAAAGCGCTTGCATCGCCTCTCCCCTATAGTGATAGGCACCAACGCGATGATGCGTCTGCGCGCCGTGATTGGTCTCCGCCAATGACGTCAACAGACCTACGCCAAGTAGAGGGAGAAAATAGGGGAATTTTCTTTCCTCTTCGCGCCTACAGGATTTTGGATGCGATGAAAATGTAGGGTGATATACTCGCTCTGGGGTATAAGTGAAAGTATATGCCCGGGAATTGCTTTCTGTAATGCTTTTATCACTCCCTATTTCCTATTCTGAACTGTACAAGCACCAATATTTTGATAGCGACCAAATGCCTGTGTCACGTCTCTCATTAGCTATCATTTATGATTCAGTGGTAGCTTTAACTTCGAAAACCATTTGTGCCGGTACGCCGCAATCCTTTCTCTTCGGTATCCCTACGTCAGCGCAGAAATCACGTGACACAGGCACTTGTAAGCTATGTCTACGCATTAAGCACCGTAAGACTAGTCAGTCCGTCTACTAATTGTAAGCTATTTCTTTTCAAAACAGAGACTTTAGGGAAATGCTGTGTCACTGGAACTACGCGGAGCATGCAGGACAGCTAACGTTCTCTCCATCAGGTGATGACTGTCTACAGTCAGCCTTAAAGTACATTAAGACAAATTTAGCGAAAATCAAGGTACACGATCATAACCCTGCTGAAGTATTAAATGCACAGTACAAAGTACACAGGTTGGCTTATACAACGTATACGCAACCTTTTAGCTAGGGGTTACACCACGACGTAACATTTATGCAGCGGTTGATTATACTATATATCGTGTACTTATTATGTGTAGATCAATATAAATATACGTGTAACCTGGAAGTAATGCTCCTGGGGCTGGAAAATTGTGCTTGTGTGATCATCACAGTGTCCTTCTCTGTGTTACCTGTGCAAAATATAGTGTAGAGTAAGTACGTGATTAAACCAGTCATGTAAAACGTCGAATCAAGAGTGGAGCTGAACTCGTTCGTATTCTTTCTTCGTACTTCTAGAAAATTCAAATGAGTCCATTTGAAGTAAATCTCTGAAGTGACATCTTGCGCAATTTTCCGCGTTTTTACATCCCCGACATTGCAACTTTTGTCATAGTTTGGAGCTTGCTCTTCCATCAACCAGAAGCCCTCTCACGTTAAAAAAAATAGCTTGTGCTCAGAAAATAGAATTGCCAAAATATAAAAAAATAGCTTTGTACTTAAACCACTTACCTAACTAAAAAGTAAGAGACATTGTGCAGAGCTAAAGCACAACCACCACTGAAGCACATTGAAACCAGCTATATATACACATAGTGATTATGCTGCCCAGAATCACTGCACACTGTCGTGCCAACATATCATATACGCCATACTTAGGGTGCATGAATACGAGCTCCCTCTGTGCAGAGGGAGCCCTAGCACCCTAAGGCACCCTAGCCGTACTGAAAGCGCAGTTGAAAACTGTCTACCGCCCAAGCCAGAGAGAAGGAAATCACACGTGCCATATGTGCTTCCTTCCTACTATCGGCTTTCTTCCTTTCTGGCTTGTGCTGGTGTATACTTATCAGCCGCGAGTTCCCTTGCAGTTCTTATCAGAACATACCTTTCACACTGCGCAGTGTCGTTCCAACTTATCACATATTCATTAGCCACAAGTTCTTATCACAACATACCTTTCGGTTCTTAACACACGCTGTGTGATAAGTCCATCCTTTGCACCACTTGATATACACTGACCAAAACTCATATCAGGAGCCTTGTCCCGGGAAGTATCATTATGGCCGCCCTGATAACAGCGAGTACGAAAACAAAATTACTGCCTGTCTTTGGTTATCTGGTATGATCCATTGGTTCACCATCGATTGATTGAAACTAGATGTGGTATCAATGGGCCAATAACGAAACATGCTCACTCATGTCAGGAACACACATGATCACTGTCCTTCAGAGGACAAGAGTGTACGCCCAATATTGAGACCTTGGTGCACACTGAAGACGTCCGGCGTTTGTGTCTACGATATACCACACGCGACGTGGACTAGGCTGTGGACTAGGCTGTGGACTAGGCTTTGGACTAGACTTCCAAGAGTTACGCTGTGATTTGCTCGTCATAATCAGCAAACATCTTCGTGACTAGTGACACATTATCTTAGGGTATGCCACTGGGTCACTTGCTTCCTGGGGCTCTGCTTCATAGCGTTCCAGTGCTGCAGCAGACTCCCATGGCTGCTGGAGCCCAGGAGCACTTTGCCGACGTGCTGTTGGGGTTGGCCACCCTGCTGAGCTCCTACGGGTGTCGTGGGTGACTCCGGGGACGAGATTGTCCCCCCCTGGTTCGGGTCCCGATGACTGACAACGATTAGAAAGACGACGCGGTCCAGCTCAGCCTGCGGGACATCAAAGGTGAGGGACTCGTTGAACACGGGGCAGAGTGTGCCGTTCTGTGGTGCCGTCTTTTTCTTCTTTTTCAGTTTGCCGTTGTGGAATAGCAGGGCCCGTACGCAGGGGTCTGGTGGGAAAGCAAGGACATCGCGGTTAGATTGTTGACGACACAAGATTCGACACTCTACATCGGGACAACTATGAGCACGCCATGGTTAGCGTATGGATTAATTTTGCCCACCTGAGGCGTTGGGTCGCTTTCGGTAGGGTTCGAACATCGCAACTTTGGGATTAGTAGGCGGACAAAAAATGCGGAAAAACCATGCTCAATGTAATGGAGTTCAAAATCGATGCATGGTGATGAACATCTGGAGGAATCAGGTTTTATATTAAAAAAAAAGAGACCCAGTGTACATAATATGGCATATATGACACATAAGTGAGTTTCGTTGAAGAAAGCAGTTGTTCAATTGTTCTTTTTTTTCCTCGCACTACTCGCGAATGGTACAAGTTACCACCACACCTGACGTGCATTCCTAGCTCCGCAGCTTTTTCTAAGGCAGTTATGGACCAACTAAGCATGTTGAATTAGGCGATCACTTGTTCTATTGTACTTTTTCGTTATGTTATGCTCTGTCCCTGTGTTGTTCTTCCTTGTGCTCTCTGCCCTGGCCTTCAACTGATGGCTGGCAGTATTCTCCAAATAGATAAACAAATATTCAGGGTGTCAAGGGAAAAAGTGTCACTTAATTTTACAAAATAGGAGGCATGTCATAAAAGTTCAAAACATCCTGGGTGATACTAATACATGTTTTTGCTACACGCACGCTTGGATAGATTGCGGTGGTGTCACGCACTAATTAAGCTAACTTTGCCGATTCAAATAAAAAATGGGACGAGTCAAAGATTGCACCTTCATGAATTTGGACGTCTAATGCCATGACACGTTACTCCAATCAAAATCACAGGGTTTTTAGGAAGACTGGTACAAAATTTTGACACCTGAAAATCCATCACATTGGGGAAGCCAGCTCACTCATGTTAGCATATTTTATGTGCACACATTGTATGTATAACTAGGGCCTGACTTTTTCGGGTTTTATTTTTGGCCAAATTCGGGGGGTAAATATCGGGTGATATTTTTCATATGAAAATTCGGGTGTATTCGGGTTAAATCCCGTTATGGCATATTCTGTCGTCAGGAATTCGGGTGTATTCGGGTGATTTTTTTTTGTTTAATAAAAATTTGTCTTAACATGGAACTAGTGTTTAGCAATGTTATCAAACTTTATTTTAATGCACGCTTATGAGGGTGCCACGTGACCCGGATGTTTTCGGGTAGATTCGGGTTAAACCCGAATTTTACAGATTTCGTTCGGGGGGTAAATATCGGGCGGATACGGGTTTAACCCTAAAAAGTCAGGCCCTATGTATAACATGACAGGAGCAAACTCCCTCAAGCCCATAATACTCTACTGTCAAACACTGATTTAATTATTTTATTTAACAATACCCTCAAGGCCCCAAGGCATTGGCCTCCCTGCCCGATATACATACCTGATTCCCACCTATCATAGTAACTCGTCTTATAGTTGGCAAACTTTGCTCTTGCATCACAAGCAAACTAGCACGCGAATGTTGGCGGAATGTTAACGTCCTAAGGCAACTGGGTATGTCTGTATACTTACAGAATGACTCGACATTATTCAACGGCGAAATGAGGTTACTGGCTTTCATGACGTTGATCGTGAGCCGCTCAGCTGTGGGCAGGTAGTTGAGTCCGAACAAGATTTCACCGTTGTACTAGTAGAAACAAAAAAACATCACGATCTCGTGAGATTCTCTACACTGTTATTTGAAGCCCCCACAGGGTAGGACCTTACCTGTTTAGGTTCCCTGAGATCTACTGTGATGAGTCGTTCTTCGGGATTCTCTATCAGCTGAAGTTCTTTTAGGCTCAGAGTTGACTCTCCGATTTGTGTGTCATTTGAGTACTGGAAATACACGAGCGAAATGAAGTATTTGGAGTCGAATTTATTCATTTTTTTTTTTTTTCGTTGGAAGAGAGAGCAAAAAGCCATTCGTACTGTTCATTCAGATGAACTGTTTTCTCTATCGAAAAGCGGACATTCGGCGTATACCAGTGCTTCCTAAACTCTGCTACACTACGACTGATAAAAAAATATAAGATATCGCGTAGCGACCCCCCCCCCCCCCCCCCCCCCCCGCAGATTTTTTAGCGATGCCACAAGCTGTTTGATTTCAGCGCATGAACAGTAACAGCCAACATTGATGCTGAAATTTAACTTGACAGTCCAAGCCAGAGTAATTCAGACAGGCTATAGGAACCTTTGCGAATAGAAGAAGAAGAAAAGGGAAAGAAAAACGTATTGCTGCGGGAATTTCTGTTCCTATTGTGAGCTTATTTTTTAGACCTCGGTGTCCGCCACCACGAGCCTTTTTTTTCTTTTTTGTGATGCAGGATAGTGGGCAGAGCATGGTCTTCTTTTTTTTTCCTTTTTTTTTTCAAGTTCCCGAGCTGTTTCGTGACCCCCCGCTGAATCCATCACGAGCTCCCTGGGGGTTGCGACACACAGTTGGGGAAACACTGACGTACACGATCTAGTTGAAGAATGACACATATACGTCATTTTAGAACGAAGAATTCCGTACCTTATCAACGTCGTAAACAGCCACCTGCAAGGAGCAATCCTTGAGGTCGTTCTTGGTGAGGTCCACGGCGAAGGTCTCGTTGAAGAGCGGGCACTGGGTCTTGCGCATGACTTGCGTCTGGTACTGGCAGATCCTATGTCCCCCAGTGCCACCGCTGCCCCCGTTGCCGCTGATGCAGCTTGGACGTCTCAGGCTGCTGCCCGCACCACTACGACGCTTCTTGCCACGTCCCTTGAGGATCTTGAGGACTGCGTACGGGTCGCACAAGCCACCGTATTGTCGCGACGGAAGGTCCTGAACGTCCTGCAAATGTACAGGGGCCGAACGAATGATAGTGTACTATAGGCAAGCGAGGTTCTTACACAGGTGTCATATACTTGAGAATGCCGCAACACAATGCCAGCTCCCGTGGCTCAGTGGTTAGCGTGCTGGCCATTTCACGTCGAGACTGGGAGGTACCCGGATTCGAATCCCGGTGCCGGCTGTGCTGTCTGGGGTTTTTCCTGGGTTTTCCTCAGACATTTTCAGACATATGTCGGCACAGTTCCCTTAGAAGTCGGCCCAGGACGCATCATTCCGCCAGGGCATCAGTCGTGACGTTGCCCACATACGTGAGGCCGACAACGGCAAGCCCTTTCATCATCACCACCACCGCAACACAAGACACAATTACTCTGAACGAGCTGACTGACATAGCAATTGACGTAACACGTGACAAAGTATAACGACACAACATATAGCTATCGTTGTTTGTTGTGCTGCATAAATATTTGTCTAAGGAGGAAGGTACTTTTAAATCGGCGCGTATGAACAGGAGGAAAAATTAAAACAACAACAACCATATACATTTTTTAAATATTCTTTACGGATTTATTTAAATAAAAATACGAGTATAGCACAGACGCAGTTTTTTTGAAGTCGAGCTATACGGCCAGGCGCACATCTTCTCGGTTACTTAACCACTAGACTACTAATTCACTAATTAAATTCATTAAATAATAAATACACCAGCAAAAAATTTATAAATAACGGTTAAATTTATTAATTACTCTTTAATTAGAGCTTTGCATAGCACAATTCTGCGATCGATATTTCAACGCGCGATCGATTTTTTTTAATAGGAATGCTTTTAACGACGGTTGTCTCTCCCTTTCTGCTGTCTCTCTTTTGCCCGAACGTCCTTAATTGAATAAATAATTACCTGGCTAACTACCTAATTTACCTAATTACCTAACTAATTTAATTTATTTATTTATTACGATTTTATTTATTAATCTTTAATTTAACTAATTACCTAATTACACTATAGTTACGTACTCTCTTCGAGAGATAGCCCACCACCAAAAACGGTACCTACACTGCTCTCATATAGCTTTTTAAATAAAAAATCTGCAAAGAATAAAAAAGCACCCAGTATAGTCTTATCTCGCAGTCCCTGAGGGGGGGGGGGGGGGGTGATGACGGGTAGACGCACGGCCTGCCTAGCCCGTCTATCTAGGACGGCGGCGCATTACTAAAGGTAAAGGGTATCGTTCATGAGAAGAAACGGGCATTAGTTTTATCACCTTCAATCTAGTCTTATTACCTACAGGCACGGCTATAACGCTGTTTTATGAGACCAGAATGTTATACTATACCTTCGAACACTTCCTCTCTCCTAATTCCTCGATAAATCATTCGTATACCGTGCCGGGTCCACTGCTCACAACTTCGCTTTTTAGTAATTATGCGGAACCGGAAGCACTTTGACTTACGGCAAAATGGATTCTGCTTGGGCCATAAATACCTGCAATGCTACGTGCTGTCGAAAAAAAAAAAGAGAGAGAAAAAAAAAACGTCTTTATACTCTTGGAATGCGCTTGAATTCATCTCGTAACTGCCTAGCACTCATGGTGACCGTGACTGCCACAGAATATACCCGCGGACCGGCATATGGCTATACGATACTTTGCCCTTACTCTGTGCAACGAACCATTCTGAGATCAATGAAATTTCCTTTTGCAGTGGAATGTGCAGTCACCTTTGTGCTTAACCGACATTTACCTTTTCCCTTCTTTCTCTTCTGCGAACACACGTGTATTCCCCCCACCCTAATTCCCAGAGAGACTCGCTCAATTACGGAACTCGAAGAACTAGCACTTAAGGACGTCGGCGGACAAAAGGGAGCGCTAACGCAGCCCTTAATGTTCGTTATACAGATGTGCCGTTAGAAATTTATCGCGGATCAATATGCACCAATGACTTCTGTCCTCGTTTAAACAGGAAGTGCATAGGGCGAATTGCTTCAAGTTGCTATCTATATAGTATACCACGAAGCGTTTCATTTCCTTTTTTGACCCACGCGTCGCGTCGCTGTGGGAATTCACCTTGAGATGGATGAGAAGTCTTCCCCCCACGGGAGTAGAGGTCTGACTGGTGGACAGTTGAGGCTGGTAGGTAAGCGTCATGGACACGTGGCCGTACACGGCGTCGTCTTCATCTTCGATAGGATCCACCAAGTCACCGGAGTTTTCGCTCTGCAAGAAGATGCGTTATCAGACGGATAGGGTAATATATATTCAGTTTCAGAAATAATATCGTTCTTCCGTATTTACAGTAAATAATTTTGTCCCCGATGTCTATCAAAGCAGACGCTTTTAACACGCAGAGCGTCAATGAAATTCGCGCACGCGTTATACATGAAAGTGTTAAACGCCTGTAAAGCGTGCTTTGCCTGCCGAACGCGTGAATGATGTGGCAAAGTTCTCTCAACGACCACATCGCGAATATGGAAGACAAATGTGATACTTCGAAGTAAAGTAAAAGTAACGTTAATAAAACTAGACAAAAGAATGAAAAGAAAATGATGGCCACCACAGAGCCTCAAGCCTGTTCCGCACTATCGCGTTTCAATACGTCCGTCCGTCCGTCCGTGTAGCGGACGCGTTGGTTTCGAATTCGTGTCCGCGCTTTTGCGACGCTGCTTTACGAGAAACGGCTTACAGCCGACTACACGCTTAAAAATGAACTTCACCGCATAGCATGCTCCTAGCCAACCATCATCTCAAATGATATCGTTATCTGCCCTGATTTGTTGAAAACGCGGGGCGTACGCCTTTTCTGTGACACTTATGCTGTTCATAATTGTCACAAAAAAGGTGTACGCCCCCCGTTTTCAACAAATCAGGGCAGATAACGATATCATTTGAGATGATGGTTGGCTAGGAGCGTGCTATGCGGTGAAGTTCATTTTTAAGAGTGCACGTGAAGTGAAGTAACAGAAGATAAGAGCGCGCGGGCGGCACGGTTACCGAGGCAACGGCCAGCATTTCTTCGATCAGCCTAAAAATTGAACTCGCTTTCGAAGGGGCTCGCGTCGGTTCGCAGACGGACGCCACGCTGACTGACGCACTGAAACGCGATAGTGCGAGCCAGGCTTTAGACAATGCCTCCATCGTTCACGGCTAGAAACCCCTATTTCGAGACAGTCGCCCCTTTACATAACGCGCATGGATTTTCTTACCTGCGTGGATGTCCCTCCTTTGCTGCTTGCAGACATGCTGCTGTAGGTGGAATCCCGTGCGGGTTTCCCTCGGGTGAACCCCAACACGGTCGGTGTCGGGGAATCGTCCTGTGTGGTAGGAACGGGCTTCGTGGTCACGGGGCATTCAGGGAGTGGAATCAGGTCGGACCCGTAGAGGAGCTTCTTGCGACGATCTGTCAGGAAATGATAAGGTTCCGTAAATACGACAGTCACGTACAACGAGCGTATATACCTACAGTGAACCCTCGTTAATATGACCCCCGATAATCTGACATACCCCCTTTACGACCATACTCCTTGGGAACAATGCAGTGAAACCCCTGCAAATCCCCTCCCGTTAATATGACAATCCCGCATTATGACCAAAATTCTCGGGAACGACCATGGTCATAATAACGAGGGTTCACTGTATACACTGAGAAGACAGTTGGAATATCCGTGCGTTTATGTAATCGAACTCGAGATAACAACAACAACAACGAAAAATATAGAGAGGGGAGGGACAGTATGCACCCTGGGTCGACTTCACGGGGAACTGTGCCAACATCTACGGGTGTTCCACGAGTGGATGTCGTTAAATTCCTAAAAATAGATTTTAATTCGGAAAATTGTGAAACTACTTGGAATACACTCATACAGACTTTTGCCACAGATTGAGGCCGTTTGCATTTGTGTCACGCATTAATTAAGCTGATTTTGTTAATTGAGCTCGCAAATTACACGAGCAAAAGGTAGCATTTCTCTTCGTGAATTCAGAAGCTTATGGTCATAACGCACTATTCCAATCAAAATCATGGTGTTTTTCGCAGGATTTCCACAAAAATTTACAAGCCGCAATTCTGTCGCTGGGCGAAGCGCGTTTTATGGTTGGTATTTACGTTTGCGGAACTGTTGGCCCCGTTTAGATAGCCCTCCCTTCTAAGTCCTACACTCTTAAAAATGAACTTCACCGCATAGCACGCTCCTATCCAACCATCATCTCGAATGATATCGCTATTTGCCCTGATTTGTTCAAAATGGAAGGCGTACGCCTTTTTTGTGACACTTATGCTGTTCATAATTGTCACAAAAATGGCGTACGCCTCCCGCTTTCAGCATATCAGGACAGATAACGATATCATTCGAGATGATGGTTGGCTATGAGCGTGCTATGCGTTGAAAGTTCATTTTTAAGAGTGTATGCAAGAAGAAAACAAGCCATGCGCAATTATACCTTTCGCCCTCTTCAACGTGTCTGTCGTCAGCCGCCAGCTGACGGGTTGATCTGATAATGACGGGTTGCGCGACAAGTCCCTCGATCGGAACAAGATGTGTCAACCCGAGATGTGTCAAGAGAAGATGTGTCAACCGCAAACCAAGTTTCACCGAGCATGCTTCTCCCGGCGACGGATTATCGGCTGTCAAATTATTGTAGAAATATTGCGAAAAACCCTGTGATTTTGACTGGAGTATGGTATGTCACGGCCATACACTCTTAGAAATGAACTTCACCGCATAGCACGCTCCTAGCCAACCATGATCTCGAATGATATCGTTATCTTCCCTGATTTGTTGAAAACGGTAGGCGTACGCCTTTTTTGTGACAATTATGAACAGCATAAGTGTCACAAAATAGGCGTGCGCCTCCCGTTTTCAACAAATCAGGGAATACAACGATATCATTCGAGGTTATGGTTGGCTAGGAGCGTGCTATGCGGTGAAGTTCATTTCTAAGAGTGTAGGCTTCCGAATTAATGAACAAAAATGCTATCACTGTTAAAACAGAACTTCACCACATAGCACACTTCTAAGCTAAGCTAAGCTTCAGAAGCTAAGCGATCCCGTTTCCCTGAACACGATACCCGCAAAAGCCAAAGTCAAAGCCAAAGTCAAAGCCGTTTAAACTCGCCTTAGCCGGCTTCTGGAGCGGAAAATGACGCGTTTGATGTTCACAATAAGCTCCTCCCTCGTGGCGGCAAAAGATGAAAGAACGGCATAACTCTCTCTCCCTTTATCAGACTCTGAAAGGGATATGAGTGAAGGTCTCGCTATACCTCGTAAATATATTGCAGGCGATATCGTTTTCCACGTTCCTCTCTTTTTAGTCTGGCCGGTGAAATATTTAGCCTTTGAGTACCGTTCCCCGCGGTGTGCGCTTTCGTCTGGGCTTCCTTCGCGCATTTTTTTTTTAAATTCCGCGCCACTGCCGCGAAGCAACTGTGGCTATGAGCGGCGTACAGACGTGGACAGATGGAGAGAGGACAGCAGGAAGGAGTGGAGAGACCCAGGGTTAGTATGCGTCCTGGCCGACTTCACACTCTAAAAACTGAACTACACCGCATAGCACGCTCTGCGCCAACCATTGCCACGAATGATAGGTTTATCGCTTCTGATTCGAAGAGAGAGAGAGGCGTACGCCTTTTTGTGTCAATTATCATATATCCAAATTGACACAAAAAGGCGTACCCCTCCCTCTCTCCTCGAATCAGAAGCGATAACCGTATCATTCGTGGCAATGGTTGGCGCAGAGCGTGCTATGCGGTGAAGTACAGTTTTTAGAGTACAGGGGGAACTTGGCCTAGATTCGTCCGGAAAGTCTGCCGGAAAACCCGCGGAAAACCTCAGGCAGCACAGCCGGAGTCGGGGTTCGAACCCGCGTCACCTCTCAGTCTCGGCGTGGAAGGCGATCATCCTAACTACCATCCTAACCTGGTCTCGTACTATATTAGGGAGCGTCGGAAGCACCCTACGCAAAACAATACGATAAAGGAAGTTATTTGTGGAGACACAATGTCATATTATTTTAAATTCCAATCCAATCCAATCCAATCCGTAGTTGTCTCGCGCCGTAAGACCTATCACATCAGGATGAATGTCTGTGTGTGCTAAATACGATTCATTGTGCTAAGCGCATTAACATTTCAAGCGGAAGCGAGAAAATCCCGGCGCGCGAGTGGAGACGCATTAAATTAAGGGATATCTTTCGTGATCTCTTCTTCTCGTAAACTCTCAGGGGGGATTTACATTACGAGATATGACAAAATGAAAGAAAGACGTTCAGCTGGAGGGCGTCCACACTTTTCCAGGAAGCTTCGCGCTAAATGAATCACTTCAGCGATAATGAGTGAGATCGTTTCCATGGAAACACAGTGACGTGACAAAACGCACGAGAGCACGTGGAGTGGAACGAGCAAGTAACTCCGTCAACGCGTGTCGCAGCACGTGCGTGGGGACATGAACGCTGTCTGCCCATGTGTTTGTTCAGTGTGTTGCGCGCGCAGAGTATAGATAAGGCGACCTGTGCCCCTACGTCATTAATGACGTAACGCCACCATGCAAAGCGTGCTGGTGGGTACTATCGACTTTATCAGCCTATCAGCCGACGCGTTTTTCCCGCTCATCCCAGCAAAATATAACCTCGATTCTCGTGACGTCACACGTTTATGAATAGAGGGACGTCTATTTTCGCGATCTACCGTGGATACCGGGAATTCTCGGACGAAACGTAAAAGACGAAGACGCCCTCGTGGAGACTTGCGACATTCCAGCGAAACTCCCGTTTTCTCTTCCGTATAACTCACTGATCCAAAATGAGGCGACAAATATTTCGTCACGCTTAACGGGCAAGAGCTAGAAAAGGCGCAAAATCGGGAAATTGAGATCCGGTCTCCGTTTATTATTATTATTTTTTCGCTTCTTGCTTCATTATTTTCGACCCCCTGTTTACCTTTTTTTATTTATTTTTTATTTTTGACGTGGTTCGCAAAATGCGTCGGTTTCCGGCACGTGTCTCTGATGCGTGCACTTGGAGACTGGGAGGTCCGCGGTTCGAATCCGCGGGCCGGCTGTGCCGTCTGGGGTTTTTCCTGGGTTTCCCTCAGATGTGTAATAGGCGTATGCCGGCACAGTTCCCCTGAAGTCGGCCCATGGACGCAGCTATCCTCCCCCCGAGCGGATTCCACTTCACCCTTTCCTCTCCTCCTCTCCACCACCTTTCCCTTCCCGAGAAACATGCCGCCTAATCAGGCAGGCAGACCTCTCGGGTTCCTCCCAACGACACTCCTCCTCCTCCTCCCTCCTGTCTCTGATAAAGCACACAGGAACTGAGCCCGTTAAATTGGAACCGCAGAATAAAGTAGGAAAGAAAATATCTATTACTATAGCAACGGTTGATCCTCATCAGCATGGATAGTGCTTCTCCCTAGTGACACGACTGTGAAATGTAAAACCACCCCACTGTTGCGCAGTGCGCGAGGCTCTCCTGCCTGCAACCCTTGAAAGGTACTACCGAAATTAAAGGCCAAAATTAACCGAAATTAAATTTAAAAAAGAAAATGTAAAATGAAGGAGGAAAGCAAATTACCCAGTGAGTTAAACTTTAAAGAACTATCTTATTTGTGGGCCATTGTTCTTCGCGTCGCAGCATTGGGGTAAAGAGAATTATTTTAATCCCATGTGTCGTACTTGCCTCACCCCCCCACCCCCACCCCCACCCCCGCCTTCGATACAAACCCTGGAGGAAACCTCGAGCTCTGACGTCAAATTCCCAAGCGGAGCTTCCGGTGACAGGTTATGTCACAGCCGGACGAGCCTCGGTATTGGCGCTGCCCATTTTCTACAAGACTGTTTACAAGACTCCAAAGACAACAAGGACTGTTTTACAAGGATTACATACAACGCTGTTTTCTCCAAAAATCGCTGGGCGCCGCCATAGTGAGGTCACATGATCTTCCGCCATTACCGGCCTTCAGCGAGCTGGCTGTCGGAGTGCCAGCTGTGCTGTAAATGTTGGAATCCAGGAACCCGTGAATAAAACCAGAGAAATGTGACGGAAAGTTTTTCGTTTCCGTTACTGGCCCATATGTACACTCTTAAAAATGAACTTCACCGCATAGCACGCTCCTAGCCAACCATAATCTCAAATGATATCGTTATCTGCCCTGATTTGTTGAAAACGGGGGGCGTACACCTTTTTTGTGACAATTATGAACAGCATAAGTGTCACAGAAAAGGCGTACGCCCCGCGTTTTCAACAAATCAGGGCAGATAACGATATCATTTGAGATGATGGTTGGCTAGGAGCATGCTATGCGGTGAAGTTCATTTTTAAGAGTGTATTTCCGTTTCAATTTCCGTTCCCACCATTGTTGCTCTCGTTCTACACTCTTAAAAATGAATTTCACCGCATAGCACGCTCCTAGCCAACCATCATCTCAAATGATATCGTTATCTGCCCTGATTTGTTGAAAACGGGAGGCGTACGCCTTTTTTGTGACACTTATGCTGTTCATAATTGTCACAAAAAAGGCGCACGCCCCCCGTTTTGAACAAATCAGGGCAGATAACGATATCATTCGAGATGATGGTTGGCTAGGAGCGTGCTATGCGGTGAAGTTCATTTTTAAGAGTGTAGTTGCGTTTCCGTTATGGTTTTTGATACCGCCCAACCCCATTGTTGTTTTCCTTCTTTTTTTTTGTGTGTGTGTAAGCTTTGAGACCGTGACAAGACCTAATACCGCTACGTATATATTCTGAAATCTACTTTAAGGACTTTAGGGATACGTGCACACAACAGACAACTTTTATTCAAGAATATACGGGTAGGACAGCTAATATGAACATGGTTTTCACGAATGTTACTCACGCATGCAACTTGCAAGTCACCATAAGAACTATATACTTACTTCTATTTACTATATGCTATATACTTATATGCTCCAGTTTGGTAGCTTATTTCAGTTTTAGTTTCTCAGTTACTTTTAGTTCGCTTTATTCAGCATTGTTTCATAAATTTCTTTAAATGATTCGGTAAACGATTGTAATAATTCGGGTCCTCCAGTACCCGAAATAGTACCGTAAATTCTTTTCGTTTCCTTTTCTGTTTCAGGTATTCTGAGTGTGCGATATCTGTTTCTGTTTCCGTTATCAGCTATATTTCCGGTATACTACCGTTTCCCCTTCTGTTAGCTTTCCCTGCACTCTTAAAAATGAACTTCACCGCGTAGCACGCTCCTAGCCAGCCATAATCTCGAATGATATCGTTATCTGTCCTGATATGTTGAAAACTGGAGGCGTACACCTTTTTTGTGACACTTATGCTGTTCATAATTGTGACAAAAAGGCGTACGCTTCCCGTTTTCAACAAATCAGGGCAGATAACGACATCATTCGAGATAATGGTTGGCTAGGAGCGTGTTATACGGTGAAGTTCATTTCTAAGAGGTGCATAAAACACCGATAAAATTGAAGCATCTGCGCTAGAAGGAGCACAGCTGAGATAAAGTCAGAAGATAAGATCAGATTCGTCAGAAAGATAAATGACGCAACAGCATCAGAGCACACTCTTAAAAATGAACTTCACCGCATAGCACGCTTTCTAACCAACCATCATCTCGTATGATATCGATATCTGCCCCGATGTGTTGAAAACGGGGGGCGGACGCCTTTTTGTGACAATCATGAACAGCATAAGTGTCACACAAAAGGCGTACGCCTCCCGTTTTCAACAAATCAGGGCAGGTAACGATATCATTCGAGATGGTGAGTGGCTATGAGCGTGCTATGCGGTGAAGTTCATTTTTAAGAGTGCACATCAGCGAGTAATGCCCAGTTCCAATTGTCTGTAGACGGCGATAAACATTTGCTAGCACAGTCAACTAGTGGTGTGGCATTTAGCGAATGAGAAGTGCAGAGGTATATTGACGTCACCAACCACCTCGCCCATTGTCTCCTACCAGTGACGTACCGCCCATACCTTCACGGGGAATAAGAGACCTTTAACGACATCGCCTCCGGGTACGGTGGGAGGAGAAAGTAGTCAATAAAGAAAGTCGTAAAACTCATTCGAAGCGTAGGATAAGCACATTGGATGGATAGGTGGGATCGTCTCGGCGCGTGCCTCCGCGAAATCTAATTTCGCGTAGTTTCGCCGTTGGCTGAGTGGATCATGAAAGAAAAATGATGTTGTCGTGGAAGAGGAATATCCATCGCTGAAGACAACAATGAGCATTCACCTGCCTCCCTCTCACGTGAACGAGCATCTCGTTCATATCTTTCTTATCTCGTTCGCGGATATAAACACATCGCAAACCTGCCTCGCTGTCTCGTCTTCCACAGCTACACTGTTAAAAGAGAACTTCACCACATAGCACGCTCATAGCCAACCATCATTCCGAATGATATCATTCTGTGTCATGATTTGTTCAAAACAGGGAGGGAGGCGCCTATCTGGGACAAGATAATCTGTCCCAGATAGGCGCCTCCTCCCATTTTCAACAAATCAATGCACAGAATTATGTCATTCGGAATGATGGTTGGCTATGAGCGTGCTATGTGGTGAAGTTCTCTTTTAACAGTGTACACTCTTAAAAATGAACTTCACCGCATAGCACGCTCTTAGCCAACCATCATCTTTAATGATATCGTTATCTGCCCTGATTTGTTGAAAACGAGAGGCGTACGTCTTTTTTGTGACACTTATGCTGTTCATAATTGTCACAGAAAAGGCGTACGCCTCCCGTTTTCAACAAATCAGGGCAGGAAACGATATCATTAAAGATGATGGTTGGCTAGGAGCGTGCTATGCGGTGAAGTTCATTTTTAAGAGTGTAGGGAGGATGCAGACGAATGCGCATCGAATGGTGACCTTTCGCGCCGTTTTCGGAATGGACGTAACGTTTGCTCTAACGGTAACACCTCGGCGTTCGCGTGCGTACTCCGTTACTTTGACGTTTCAAAGAAGGCCAGAATGAAGTTCCCAGTCAACTTCGTGAACGATTACATCACATTCTTCTACACGTATTATAGTGACGATTACTTACACGACTTACACGTATTAGTTGTGCCTAAATACAGTAATCACTTCGACCACCCGGTAAATCGTAACGTTAATATTTCACATACGATTTGCTATCTGAAGAAGACACAGGAGGCAGGCTAGGTCGGAAGAAAACATGATATCATGTTTTCTTCCATATGGAAGAAAAACCGAGAGAAAATGAGAACTTGCGGACTTGTGTTGCGTTGAAAGACGGAAGTCACTGAAAAGGTAAGCCAGCTGCAGGACTCGAACCCACACCTTCTGGATTACCGGTCCAGGGCTCTACGAACTGATCTAAGCCCTTTAGGCTTTGTGTGTTGTCCTTTCTTCTGTGTTCCAGCATAAGAACATCAATTTCCATCGTGTTGCTTGTTCCTCTCGCTCGGGGTTTGTCTTCCATCGTGTTTACTATCTGGTTAATGTCCCTCGTTGAAGAAAATGCCGACGAATACGACACAAACGGTAGACTAGAAGAATGAAATAAACGAAGACGACATCTATTCAATCAAATTACGAGCAACGAACCTTTCTTTTTGGGGAGCATAAAGAGGTTCACATCATACACGGGCATTAGGGGAGCTTTACTCACCTAATGGCGCGTAATTTACTAGGCCGCGTAGAAATTAGATTTGTCTCCTCCAGTTTGTTATTTTTCTTTATTAAGTGCCGGTTTATTTGTTCCGCTACCCATTACACTGAAGGTGCGGGCGTTTCGAATTATGCGCTATGCCCAGTGCGCACACGGCAGTGCTTCCAGGTGGTGGTGGTGGTGGTGGTGGTGGTGGTGATAGGGCTTGCCGTTGTCGGCCTCACGTATGTGGGCAACGTCACGACTCACGCCCTGGGGGAATGTGCGTCCTGGGCCGACTTCTAAGGGAACTGTGCCGACATATGTCTGAAAGCGTCTGAGGAAAACCCAGGAAAAACCCCAGACAGCTTCCAGTGTTTCTGTTGCGAGACGGGAGATCTCTGCCAATGACTATAGTGGCCAAACGAAAATCGACGTTTTATGGCGCATTTTGTTAAACAGATCGAACTGCATTCCATTTTATACGGTACCTTGTAAAAAACGCAGTAACTTAAAGTATTTTATTTAAAAAAGTACATGAAAGTCTGGAACATTGATGGAGTTCAGAGAATATATTTGACGAGAAAACAACGAAGTTGCACACCGATGCCGGGGTTCTCACTGAAGGTTCTCCTCGCGCATGCCATGACTCAATTAGTTTCCTGGAACCCCACCTTTGTTCCCTCGCTAAGGCCACAGCATTTCGCGTAGTCAAAAGAGTGATCTGTTTTCCAACAATGCTCGGTGAGCTCTGTCTTAAATCGCGTTGCGTTTGTTGAGTTGCGAACATTACGTTCATGCTCTTTAAGTCTTGTACTGCGCTTGCGGCCCGGCGGCCCGTCTCTCCAATGTAGGACACCTCGCAACCGAGACACTGTACTTTATAAATGTACTTCATAACCTTACTTTATAACTGTACTTTATAACTTTATAATTTAGAATATATTTGAAGAGAATGACAAAAACTGTGGTAGGGATCTTAGGAAAATGACAGGATGTGGCGTAAGAACTTCCCAGCAATTTCACAATATTTACAATTATGAAATTAACAGTCGGGTTAATTCGAGAACATAAAAACAATCCTAAGAAACGATACCAATGACTAAATGACCGGAAAATGAACTCCATTAACCGAACCAAGTCATGTCTCGTAGTCACTGCAAGAACAAACACAGTAGGCGTACAGTACATAAAAATAAACACATATTGTAATACTGGTGTCAAATCAACCTATTGTTTCAACATTGCAATGTTCCACTGCGTCCACACCGCGTCCCCATATCGTTGCCTGACAGCGATTCCTGGCACTGAGCCACACTGTGTGCATAGACTCAGTCTCGCCTGCGTTTATTTATTTATTCTACTGTGTTTGTCTTTTCTATGCTGCCCGTATATGTATCGACTGAGCGCATTACCCGAATCCCCGGAATCGGATCACCTTTATAGGTCAACCCTGCTCTTTGTCCAACGTATTTGCCCTTTTCTGCCCGTGAGGTTGGCTGATGGAATTGCAGACGACACAGGGTACCGAGTTGCAGACGACACAGCATACCGAGAAACCCCGAACAAATCCGAATGGAGTGGTTCCTCTTATTACGGTTGGGGGAAAAGATTTCTGAGAAGGAGAAGCCGGAGAGGATTGCGGTCCACGCACGTTTTGTTTGTTTGTTTATTTTGTTCTCTTTGTGTCTAACATATCGCGCTCGAAATGAAGTGGCCGCGAAGCAGACGACAGGCAGACGAGGTCAGATGGCGCCACCGTACGGACGGTGCTGGACCAGCAGCGTGCGCAACGTGGACCTTATTTGACGGGTCGTCGCGTTGGAAGATGCTGGCTGTTGAAATTGGGAGAGGGTAATAAATAATACAAATAACGCTCAAGATTGCAGTTTGACGCCAAAATCGTCCACGTCGCTGAAATGGGATCTGACTGTAGACCGCTTCTTGCTAGCATTACTGGAGCGTAAAATCTTTTTTTGTGGATTAAGTCAAGTTAGGTTAAATTGATTAACGGCTCCGACAGGCGCACGTGAAATTAGCTTGGCACTACCGACCATATTGACTTTTTGTAGTTATGAAAGAGGCAAGCTCGAAAAAGCACTGGCCAGGAATCAAGACGTGAAATGCTGGCACGACTCATAATTCTTTTCTTCTGTACTCCGAATTCATCAGAAAATGATTACGAAAACGCAAGACGTGAAATCTTCTGATGCCTGCAATCCTTTGAAATCACATTGCCGTGCGACGTTGAAAAATAAGGTAAAGGAATGTTTGCTGAACGAAATGAACTGCTGAATGAACGAAAAGGCTGTGGAGCTCATTGTGCGCTTTCTGTGCATAACAAACTGACAGCATGCCTCTTGGGCAGACTTCAAGGGGAATTGTGCAGACATCCGCTTCGAGAGCTTACCGAAAAGCCCAGGGAAAACCTCGGACAGCGCTCTAGTTGATAACTGTACAAATAAAAGTCAATATAAACCCCAAAAGACTAAAAAGGCTGAAAAGATCAATGTTCATTTACTGAGGGGGGGAGGGGGTATATTTATTAAGAAAAAAAAAGAAAGGAAATGTTAGCCAGGCAAAGAGCCGGCTTGCTAGAGCTTTCTAAGAATACTTACACTATAGTTTTCAAACAGATGATAGTGAGTAGTTTATCATATGAAAACAACCTAAACATGACTCCTTACGTGTGCACTCGAAAGGGCTACTTCGCTGGCCTCGATAATAAAATGATCAGACGACTCGCATTCAGCTGTTCGCTGTCAGCCCTCGCAACAAAGTTCAAAGGAAGCCGGTGAATGTATGGTAGACGAACCGGAAGACTAGGAATTACAAAAAGAGAAGACACCTGAAGAAATTGCAGGAAAGATCAAGGAACAAAGAGCTCTGCGGTGAGCAGCTCCCGAGAACCGGGTTAATGATGATCGGACTGGCGCTGTGTTGGCGGCTGTTTACATTTCGTTCTGTATACAGGGTGTTTCAGTTAAATCCCCGGGCTAAATAATTCGCGAACGGGTGCACCAATCCACAAGCTTTCTTTTTTACAAGTATCTGTCTGATACCACCTACAAGCTCCATACCGTGTGAATGAGTGGGAGGCGCTCATTATTAAAATAAAAATGCAAATGAGTTTCGTAAAAAAGCGTAACTTCTAAAGCAGGGCGCTGTCGGCATTAAAATGGGTACTACCCCTTTTGGGACCTTCGGTGGACACCTTTTAGAGAAAAATCTGCCACCGAAGCGGGTCATTTGTTGCAGTAATTAATTGGTTTCGGTTTACGTATTTTTTTTGCGGCTGGTCGCGGCGAAGCGCAAAAGGGCGTATTTCATTGGTGTAATTCATTGGTGTAATTCATTGGTGTAAGGACGCAATTCATTGATGGATACGGGAGTGAAAGAGCGTCCTTTTGCGCTTCGCAGCGACAAGCCGCGACAAAAATACGTAAACCGAAACCAATTAATTACTGCAACAAATGACCCGCTTCGGTGGCAGATTTTTCTCTAAAAGGTGTCCACTGAAGGTCCCAAAAGGGGTAGTACCCATTTTAATGCCGACAGCGCCCTGCTTTAGAAGTTACGCTTTTTTACTTAACTCATTTGCATTTTTATTTTAATAATGAGCGCCTCCCACTAATTCACACGGTGTGCAGCTTGTAGGTGGTATCGGACAGATACTTGTAAAAAAGAAAGCCCGTGGATTGGTGCACCCGTTCGCGAATTATTTAGCCCGGGGATTTAACTGAAACACCCGGTATACATACATACATACATACCGTAAACGCGCTAGGTATGAATTAGTAGTGTATATACTTGTGCATAGTAAATACCGTTTTAACCGATGATGATGTCATTATCAGTTCTCGAATTCTCTCGAACGTCATTATCAGTTCTCGAATCAGTTCTCATTATCAAAATCGAAGCCCTCGCGTCGTTTCGCAGCGCGACAGCCGTATTAAAGGGATAGTAGATTTTTTCGTCGGTTTGTGTGATTACCATACTCAGATTTCATCTATTCTGAGCCCCAAGTATAGACGAATAATTTTTCCTAATTAATTTACTAACGTAGAACTCTCTTCAACACGAATGCCTGTAGTAAAAAAAGAAGAAGAAAAAACACTCATGTAATGCTAGCCTTTTCATTTTAAATAAAACTTACGCAAATTTTACGGGTAATGCGAAACAGAATAAAGGTACACGACGCAGATATGACACGTGATACAGCAGTGGAATGAAGTTTGGCATTTAAAATGAAATTCAACGCGCTTAAACTGTTTGTTTTATGTTCAAATGAATATCTCCGTTAGGCTATGCGTAGAAGAGCACACCAGCACTTGCGGATATCAAGCAGCCAACTACAAAGCGGACAACTATAATACCAGCAAGTCAAATAAAATCACCGTTCGACGGCAGGGGTCGCTAACCTCGCGATTCTTCTTTTCGTGCTCACTTTATGCAGACGAGCAGCGCTGCTCCTGTTCGCTGTTACGCTTTTTTTAGCAGACGACAGTAGGGATAATGTCATTCCCACACCGATTACGTTGTGGACGAACCTGTAGCAGACGACGAGTCGCATATTGACGACGTCCCACGTGATCACTTTATACGACCAATTGCTTCGATACGACATGACCAGAACAGATGTCTTCGTTTATTCTTTTCGTGGGCGTCAGTTCCACTTCTCGCTTTCAGGTGGCGCAATGCTGGGGACAACGACCGCTGCAATCGGACTGTCGGTAGCAAATGGAAACACAAGCTTCCAGTTTAGCTGCGATGGGTCTCTACTTGATGCATTCGCTTGATGCTTAGAGTTCTATTGCTCTTCTTTTCTGTTCATGCTAACTAGCTCATTGAAACACGTGACACATCAGGAACTTTGTTTCTCTCATAAGCACATTTTTGAAGCAGAGCGGAGGGTAAAGTTGGAAAGCTGTGCATGTCGCGTGTCAGTCACGACTGAACAATTAGTCAGGGGCAACTATGATGATGAACGACACCAGCCCGATTGACTCATTGACTCGAGTATTAAATTTTCCCACCTTAATGTTATTTAAAGAAATGAGGACGTGACATTTAACGTGATTCGAAAGATTGTTTCATTCACTCTACATTTTTCATTCTTGTTACAGGCAGCAATCTGCACATCCCGATCCCTACGTGTGACGTGAGCTCTAATTGGCGCTTCGGATGCGCCGTCTACGTCACGAGTCACCTGACTGACCCTCCCACCGGAAATGCGAATGTCGACCTCACTCGTTCACTTGCACACTCTTAATTGAAACAGTGGAGGAGGTCTAAAGGTTAGGGCTCGTGTTATACCTGTTGCACAACACGCCACTGCCAAAAAACGAGTATTGAGGGGTATTTTACTGTGCCTTTAGCGCATCCATGCCAATAGACGATTTGAAAAAGATGCTCGCACCACCAAGCGCGCCGCGCAAAGCAGCATGGGAACTTTGAGGGACACTGCTCTGTCGTCTGCTACGGTTATGGTGTATCTCGGCTGACGCCGCTGCTACGCACACCGGGAATGTTGTTGTTCTTCTTCTACCTCCGCCTCTGGTCGTCTCATAATGCTTTAAGGCGCTCTAAGTTCCCATGAGCCCTTGCGTGCCACAGGTGGCGCTTGCTTTTCTAAAAAGGTCTATTAATAGCTTCAAAAGGATGGACGAGGCCGTGAAAGGCAACAGGATGTAAGACATCTACAGCCTATTGTTCTTCGTCTCTGTTTCCAACATGACACAATACGACAGTCTCACGCCGATGCCTCTTGCTATAGGGGCCAACATGATCAAGTCACTAATTATAGTAGCTGCACACGGGGGCACAGCGACGAGCGTTATACAGAATGCACGAGCGTTTAATTAATGCTCCAGGTAGCGCGCGGCATTCCTAACGATTGCGAGTAACGATCAGTGTGTTCCAGGGAATCAATTCAGTGCAGGCTTTTTTTTTTCTAAAATTAATTGAGTTGCGGTCAACACGGAGTTCGTATAGCTTACAGGTGTGTTAGTAGTTCTCGTTTTTTGAATCCATCTTTTGCGCGGCCTTGTAGCGTTCGCGTCGTATAGGCGCCACAGAGAACAATGGGTAAGGTAAGCCTCCTGGTATAGTAGGTGACATGTGCCCTGACAACTCGAACAATTATCTACTTAGGCTCGCTGTACGAGTGGCCGTAAAAGTCGGTAATAGATATAATGTAGTTCGGCTTTGCTCCATTACGTATTGAGCGCTCAACTGTGCATATTACGGAGAAAGAATAACCTCTAGATTGTGGACCCGGACAATACGACTCCGTATTACGTAAGCATTTATTAACAAAAAAGAAGAGAAAAAGAAAACGACGAAGATGCTACGTCAAGAATTTAAAAAGGAAAGGCTGTTGGATAAAGCGATGACAATACAGAATGCAGAGAATGAGACATTGTGCCGACTTATTGATGAAAGGCAGGTAGACATTGCATGCTGCGAACTACTAGAGGAACAACATCTGGAGAAACAACATGTAACGCTATGTCCTTGAGACACCTGTTATGTCATACACCCTGCACTCATGCTTTTGTATAGGTGGTTGCGACTGCGGTCTTCTCGCTTGTGCAAGAAAGATCCAACGGGAAAAAAGATCCATCGGGAAAGAACATTCAACGGGGTCACGTGACAGATGGAAAAAAGATCCAAAGGAGAAAGAAGATCCACGCGGCAAAAAGATCCATAGGGAAAGAAGATCCACTACACTCTAAAAACTGAACTTCACCGCATAGCACGCTCTGCGCCAACCATTGCCACGAATGATAGGGTTATCGTTTCTGATTCGAAGAGAGAGGGGGGCGTACGCCTTTTTGTGTCAATTTGGATACATGATAATTGACACAAAAAGGCGTACGCCTCCCTCTCTCCTCGAATCAAAAGCGATAACCCTATAATTCGTGGCAATGGTTGGCGCAAAGCGTGCAATGAGGTGAAGTTCAGTTTTTAGAGTGTAGTGGATCTTCTTTCCCAATGGACCTTTTTTCCCTTTGGATCTTTTTTTCCTGAAATCCGGTCTTCTTTTTTTTTTCTCCCCCTTTGTAGAGGAAATGAGTCAGCCCGGCGAGGGCTGACAGAATAAATAAATAAATAAATAAATGAGTATTAAGTAGCTTACCGCGTTCCTCGCGCCTTCCCCAGATGCATTGATAGAACCAGCAGTGCGGAGTGACGACACACACGGTGACCAGGATGGTGGCCGACACTAGACCCGCACAAGCCGCCATGATCATCAGCTTCTGGGCGTCGCTCAGTTCAAGCATCCTGGTTCAGCTGCTGCTGCTTCAAGTGCTGCAATCGTGGTTTCCATACACATAGAGAGGCCCTGGAGGAAACGGACAATGAAAAATAAGACACTCGACGACATAGCATATACACTATTAAAAATGAACTTCACCGCATAGCACGCTCCTAGCCAACTATTATTTCGAATGATTTCGTTATCTGACCTGATTCGCTGAAAACGGGGGGCGTACGCCTTTTTTGTGACAATTATGACCAGCATAAGTGTCACAAAAAAGGCGTACGCCTCCCGTTTTCAACAAATCAGTGTTGATAACGATATCATTCGAGATGATGGCTGGCTAGGAGCGTGCTATGCGGTGAAGTTCATTTCTAAGAGGTGCATAAAACACCGATAAAATGGAAGCATCTGCGCTAGAAGGAGCACAGCAGAGATAAAGTCAGAAGATTAGATCAGATTCGTCAGAAAGATAAATGACGCAACAGCATCAGAGCACACTCTTAAAAATGAACTTCACCGCATAGCACGCTCCTAGCCAACCATAATCTCGACTGATATCGTTATCTGCTCTGATTTGTTGAAAATGGGAGGCATACGCCTTTTTTTTGTGACAATTATGAACAGCATAAGTGTCACAGAAAAGGCGTACGCCTCCCGTTTTCAACAAATCAGGGTAGATAACGATGTCATTCGAGATGATGGTTGGTTAGGAGTGTGCTATGCGGTGAAGTTCATTTTTAAGAGTGTAGGCGCGTGCGCCAGCGGGAATAAGTGTGCGCTTGTGTGAGCAAGCGAGTGAGTGGGCGCACGCGCCAGTGAGTGGATGCAAGTATGTCTGTGTGCGAATGTTTTTTTTTTTTTCAAAGAGCAGCAAGCCTTAGATTATGGCTAACAACTCTTAACTCATAATAATAATAATAATAATAATAATAATAATAAGAGAAGAGGCAAATAAAACCAGAGGACGATGAAGTGACGGCAGCGCAAAACCCCCCAAGAAGTCTATCGGAATGGAACGATACTTTATCATCCATTTTAGAAGAAAGCCACACAAAATGAGCTGTCTGCCGAAAAAGCGGCGTCTGCGTTAAGATGCTGAGGTGACGTAGCGAGCCCAGACTGACGTAACAGCAGGCTTGTACGTAACTTAAACGAAACTAAGTACATTACAAATACTTAACAAAATAAGTATTTAGTATTCTAACTTATATTCTTTCTGGGAGTAACTTGTAGATAGGTTCGTATCGTTGTTGAAGTGGTCCGCAGGGTTGTACGGTTGCGGATCCGACGCTACACCGACACGTTGCAAATGGCGTCCACGGAGACTTGATGTGGAACACCGACTATATACATTTATTTACAAGTACATACTAGTTACAAACGCTAGCCTGAGTGGCAGCGAAACCATCAGCAATCAACCCCAAGGATACTCGGGCGTGGCATTTTAACGGAAATGCCACCCTTTCTAAGCCAATCAGAAATTCACAAACTGATGTCAAGGGATGCACGTGCACAGCAGCTGATATGGGAACTTTCACTTTCAACAAGCTTTCTCCGAAAAGGGTAACAAAAGATCACCGGTCCGGTGACCCGCTTTCCACGACTGCCAGCCGGACGTCCCAAGGGTTTGAATGGGGTACAGGTTCCGAGCGACCTAGAAAGCGCTCTAATCCGCATTGAGAGGTCCAACAGCGAAGGTCGTCCCTCTAAGGTGCTTCCCTCATGGCAGTCAACAGACAACAGTAAAAATTAATTAACTGAAACACTTATGTGATTGCTCGGCTATTCGGCTAACGCTTGTACTCGTTTCCTATAAGTTACTCCTAAGATACGGTATTTCATTTGTTCAGTTTTTTTTTTTTTTTTCTCGTTTAGACAGGAAGGACGAGAAGAAGACGAATTTTTTCCTATGCCACTTCCATTTCCCTCTACTCTACTCAATTAATTTTTTTGCCTGGTACTCAGTAACTTGACTTTTTTTGTTTGTTTAGTGTCTTCCACAAGCCTGCCTGATAGCAGCAACAGTGCGCAAGCGGGCTTCCAGATCGGCACCCGTATCGAGTCCCGGGGATCCGAGAAACAGGACTTCTAGAGGGAGACAAAGGACCTCTACCAAACATACTGATCTGATGACGCCACGCCGGGAGATTGGGGCGGGACTCCAAGGTCACGCCGCATCGCTCACGCACGGCTAGTTCTTGAGGACGTTTTTACAAATTAAAATGCGGGAAGCAGAGAAATACTGTTAGCGCAACATGATCTTACTCCCTGAAAAAAGACTATGGAGTTTTTTTTTTTTTTTTAATATGCTTCCTGAATTTTAGCAATAGAGAACACACTGCATTTGTTATAAGCTCCCGTTATCTTGTAGAGCGCGAGTAACCCGCGAAAATTGTGCGTTGCTTCTTCATATAATCAGACGCAACGTGTTCACACGTGTTCGTGTGGAACTTCCAACAACAAGTTGTTACGTAATTAACCTCTTTCACAAAAAGAGCAATGACAACATAGCGCGAGACCTACAGCTGCTGACGACGGCGAGACCTGAGGAATGATGCTTATGAAAGCGGCTGTTCCATTGGTTATTGTTCAGTTGTGCATCGGGACTCTTTCGCGAATATTGTCATTTCTCCTAGTACAAAAACATGAGCTCTGATAGTTTTCCCCTGTCACACTGGCATCTCGAATGATCGCCGCCCATTATCTAACGTGTCCCTTTCATTGGGTTTCAGGAACGGAGAAAACACAGAAGACAGACGCAATACGACGTGTCTGTCTTCCGTATTTTCTTCGTTCCTGAAACTCGAGGACATGTTGCCTTCATGGAATGCCCACCAGCTCCTCATCTGTGCCTTCGTGTCAACCTGTTATATCCAATGCTCTTTGACAAGTTGACACGTTACACGATAGGTTGCGCTACTCACATGTTCAATGGTCGTTGGTTTCAATACTCATATTACCTATAACGAATCTATAGAGTCGCCTCGGTAACGGCGTTTTTAATAGGAAGCAATGTGGTAGTATTGTAAGAATGGAAGTTTTTTTAAATCAATCAATCAATCAATGGATAGCTTTAGCAGACCGTTGACAGCGTAGTTTGCGTCGAACCGTATCAACCGAACCAATCAATGGATAAGGTTCTGAGTCACGCACGGCTGCAATTGGTTCCGATAGGCACGATAATGTTACCAACAGTTTGCGAAAACTGCCTAATGTCGCGAATTATACCCGAGTTACACGACGCGCAAAAAATTATGGTGCCGTGATGTTACAAATAAGGTCTGTCTACCTATATTATGGCGACCGACGTACAAAAGGAGTTGGAGCTACCAGCTTTTAAGATAGGGTGCGTTAAGTAGCCGCCCCTCTTTTGGCGCACTCATATCGGGAGTATGACACGCCCGAAGCGGTCACTAAACTGCGAAAAGCAACTTTGGAGCACTACACTGTTGTCTGCTCATGCTGTGCACATTTTATTTTTTTCTTAAAACCAAACCAAACCAGTGCACAGACGGAAGACACGTTGGCTTATAGTTTGAAACTATAGTGACGTTGGAAGAGACGACTACTGTTGTGAAGACTTCTCCTTGTAACAGCGAATGAAACTGAAAAGATGGGAAATTGTAACAGACGTCATAGGAGCTGTTTCCTGTGAAGACGGTTGCATGGCGTGAAGACGTCCCCATTAAAGCGCAGCATTTCTCGCTAATAACCGCCGATATCCGTGTGGAAGTTGCCCACTAATACAAAAGTACGATAATAGTTATAAAAATACCACAGTTTACTGAAATCGGAGCACTGGGTAACATAGGAAGCCCGTATTTTGCTTCCGAAGCCACACTTCGAAGGTCGTCCCGCCGCCATCGAACAGGAAGTTACGTCACGGAAAATCTCTAGCATCCGGGCGCTTGTCGTCTGCTTCCATGCATTCACGTGGCTTCTCCTGGTAAAACTGTGAATCGAGTAATACATACTCCTCCCCATAGATAGCGTTGACTTTGTTATAGGTTCCGCTTTTGACAAAATTTCTAATACGAAAGCGCAGTCCCACGGGCGTCTAATACACCAATTAGACAAGGAACTAAGAAAGCTTAGTCACACGCCTCTCACCTTTGCCAAGATAATGGGCAATTGGAATACAAGCTCAGATCGAAAAATTGCACTCAGTGTGCTGTGTGACTTCCTCAAAGAAACGCAAATCGTGCAGAGATATTAGGACAGGTCCACTGAAGAAGAAACTCCGCATGTTGACAATCAGCAGATAGATCCAAAGTGCAAAGGATGATCCTCCTGCGATCTATAAATGTAATAATCAACAAGCTACCTAATCCAGCTAACCCCCTCCCCCCAGCCGACATACAAGCGAAGGAGAGGAACATACTCCTCAACTAAAAGAAATGGAGCAGCAGACCCCAAACTCGGGCGTCACCAAGCTCCAAAACGCAGCTACTTCTACTTCTACTGCTTCCATGCATGCACTTTATTTGAAACGGGAGCTCGAAAAGCGGCACGAAGTCTCGCACTCTCGGGGGCACGAGGGGCGCTGAAACACTCGCGCTTCAGGAAACACAAACGCTCGCCTACAGAACGCACCCATACATCGTACTCAAAGGCGATAGTGTACGTAACAGATAGCGTTGGTGGTTCTGTGCACTGCGCGATGCTCTCTTTCTCTTATGGGCGTGCGCAGAATCATCAACGCTACCGATTACGTACGCAAAAGTGATAGCCTACGATGTACTAAAACTCGCTAATATCAGAACTCGCACGTAATCTACGGAGAGCCGATAAGAACCCGCATCTCTATTTGAGCCACGCTTCGAGGTCCAACATTACATGACGAAGAAACCGGTGGGGAGAGGAGCCAGCCTTTGACGGCCCCGGAGTTGTTTGGTCAGATGAACAAAATGCCTTCGAGCACTCAGTGTGCATCCTCGCAAAACTGTTTGGCTGTTTACTTATTTTCCGCGAATTTCTAAACACGCGATGGACCTGCGAGTTGATCTGTGCAGGCACGGGGCGATACGGCCTTGCGCGTGCGCATGCGCATGCGCACCTACGGCTGAACTCGCTTATCGGAAAGTGCGTGGGGAGAGGGAAACTGGAGCATACGAGCTCCTGAAACATACGGAAAACGCACCTGATATCGCATATTACCATTAAAGGAGTCGCAATATTATAATGCTCGAGTAAAAAACGCCTTTCGCGTGATCAATTACGCTAAATGGTAGCAGAAAAACTCAAAGTACTTTGCCGGAAGTAACAGCACCCCTGCATCAAAGGTCTCGAACACCTTTAGCATTTGGCATCGGCCGCTACACCTATGTCAAGTTCCAACCCTTTCACAGGCAAGATCATGCTTCATAGGATCATTTCTATAGTATGATTGTTGAGTTTCTTTCGCAAACTCGAAATGCCTACAACCACGATGAGGAGTTCTAGGGTTTCTACCTGAGCGCGAAGCGGGCAGAATGCGTCGGCTTTTTAAGCCTTTGCTTCTGCCATTGATGACCGTTCCCCTCGGACTTAGCTCTGAGGTGGAGGGTAGAAACCCATTCTGAGTGGTTGTGGCACCAATTTTTTTTAGAACAAAAAAAAAAAGATTTATAATAAATACTCTTTCCAATGGTTTCCAAAACATCCGCTGCCTCCATTGCCGACATCCCACAATTCTTTAACCTCCTCGATATGCCTAGTATTTTGTACTTCACTTGAACTACATTTGGAATTGGGTACTTGTACTGTACTTGAAGTACTAATGACGCCAGGTACTTGGTACTTTACTTTAAGTATAATTTTGAGGTACTTTTCCCATCACTGGCTAGGCGAACCTTTAAGAATGTTGGCTGTCAAACCCATAGTGAATGACACAATGAACATTGTAATATTCTATGCTGTGATGAGAATGCACTTCCCCGTAAAAGGCATTAACGGTTCTTGCGCAGAGCGGAGCAAAAAGCAGAAACCTTCAAAGGAGGCGCGTCTACAGTGAATACACTTATGTGAGCATTCAGACTCGTGTACAGATGTTCTTTGTTTTCATTGTGTGCATATGTAGGTACATATATATCATGATGAGGGGACGAAACAGGTTGTTGCTATCTTGTTTTGGCATTGCCAGGTTGAAATTTTGAGATGATCGTGTCTTCATTGACTGATAGGAAGCTTTATGCATCGAGGAACAAAAAGAAAGATTAACCGGCCTCGTTGCTGCGACATTAAAAAATAAAATGAAATAAAAACGTACTAAAAGTAAGAATGAACAAAGAAAATACCTGATAAAAGAGAGATACAAAAGTTGAAAAGGATGGTTGCCATCAGCTTTGTCACGTCCAAGCTACGCATGGGACCTACAAAGCTGAGTACCTGTTCCTTTGCATGCTTGAATAAGCGATCTTCAATGTGTTTTAAGCTATGACCATTACTGTTTTGTTTTCCGTTGATATTTACCCCTCACCGTTCCATTCCTCCGCAAAACTTCTCGGCCACACGGGCGAAAACGGCCCGTTCAGACGACGCGCTTCGGAAGCATTCGGGAGAATCTTCGCATACATCCGTGTTGGCGCGCCACCTGACGGCGTCTTCCGCGAACGGGCCGCCTTGGCTGCGGCGCCCCTCACACCAGACAATATTCATCTAGCCACCATAATACGGCTGTATATACGGCGATATACGCATCTACGGCTGAACTCGCTTATCGGAAGGTGCGTGGGGAGAGGGAAACTGGAGCGTACGAGCTCCTGAAACATACGGAAAACGCACCTGATATCGTATATTACCATTAAAGGAGTTGCAATATTATAATGCTCGAGTAAAAAACGCCTTTCGCGTGATCAATTACGCTAAATGGTAGCAGAAAAACTCAAAGTACTTTGCCGGAAGTAACAGCATCCCTGCATCAAAGGTGTCGAACACCTTTAGCGTTTGGCGTCGGCCGCTACACTTATGCCAAGTTCCAACCCTTTCACAGACAAGATCATGCTTCATAGGATCATTTCTATAGTATGATTGTTGAGTTTCTTTCGCAAACTCGAAATGCCTACAACCACGATGAGGAGTTGTAGGGTTTCTATCTGAGCGCGAAGCGGGCAGAATGCGTCGGCTTTCTTGGCCTTTGCTTCTGCCATTGATGACCGTTCCCCTCGGACTTTGCTCTGGGGTGGAGGGTAGAAACCCATTCTGAGTGGTTGTGGCACCAATTTTTTTAGAACTAAAAAAAAAAAAAAGATGTAAAATAAATACTCTTTCCAATGGTTTCAAAAACATACACACAAAAAAAAAAAAAAACAAAAAAAAACAGCGGGGCTGTTTAACCATTTCTCTCTCTCTTCCATTGCCGACATCCCACAATTCTTTATCCTCCTCGATTCCTAGAATCACAACAAGATCGGTACTAACTGTTAAACAGTGACGTTCACCGCTAATTATATTTCCCGTTTCATAAAGTCCGAATATTTATTTACTATACAGCAACACGTCCCTATCGGAATAGATATACGTATTTTTGGGTTATTATTAAATGCGTGATACGAAGGAAGATTCGTGCACTGGCATGAAGCGAGCAAAGTTATTCTCGTGTGTCTGTTCAGAAGGTTAGAAAGGCGCTCGAGGTGTGTGGTATGTCGTCAACAGCTGGAGCAGAACAAGGACGAACAGCTGCGTCCAAGACGAGCACATTCTCCGCCTGAGCGAGGAAGAAGTTGATTCTTTGTACCGAGCAAGATCATCTATATGTCGTGCGAGTCTGCAAAACGAAAATTTTCGACCTCTTCCTATACCGGGTGTTTCAGTTAAATCCCCGGGCTAAATAATTCGCGAACCGGTGCACCAATCGAATAACTTTCTTTTTTACAAGTATCTGTGCAATACCGCCTACAAGATGCGCACCGCGTGAATCAGCGGGAGGCGCTCATTATTTAAATAAAAATTCAAATGAGTTTCGCGAAAAAAGATAACTTCTAAAGCAGGGCGCCGTCGGCATTAAAATGGGTACTACCCCTTCTGGAACCTTCAGTAGATACCTTTTAGAGAAAAATCTGCAACCGAAGCGGGTCATTTGTTGCAGTAATTAATTGGTTTCGGTTTACATATTTTTGTCGCGGCTGGTCGCGGTGAAGCGCAAAATGACGCTCTTTCACTCCCATGTCCACCAATGAATTACATCCATACACCAATGAATTACACCAATGAATTACGTCCTTTTGCGCTTCGCCGCGACCAGCCGCGACAAAAATACGTAAACCGAAACCAATTAATTACTGCAATAAATGACCCACTTCGGTGGCAGATTTTTCTCTAAAAGGTGTCCACTGAAGGTCCCAAAAGGAGTAGTACCCATTTTAATGCCGACGGCGCCCTGCTTTAGAAATTACTTTTTTTCACGAAACTCACTTGAATTTTTATTTAAATAATGAGCGCCTCCCGCTCGTTCACGCGGTGCGCATCTTGTAGGCGGTATTGCACAGATACTTGTAAAAAAGAAAGTTATTCGATTGGTGCACCGGTTAGCCCGGGGATTTAACTGAAACACCCGGTATATATTCGCTCCTCCTCGTTAACGGGTAACGTACCGTAACGTACCGTAGAATGTTATTAAACGCAACTCGCGTCCTGTGAGTTTCGTTGATACTGAACAGGCGTTTGGACTGGCATGGTTGATCTTGTAAACGATTAGTTTCAGAAAATTAACGTTCCGTGCAAGGACACGCATGACGTGCGCTAAGATGAGCAGAACAAATTTGAGCACCCCACAGACCGCTGTGGCGTTGCTGTCGACCATTGCTTGTCTGTTGTGTACGGATCTGAACGAGAATCAGCTCGTGTACGGCAAAAGTCATCGCGAGCGGCTGATGGTTGTCACGTTAGCATGTGGGAGACATATGTGGACTGTACACGACACTTGCTCGCTATTAAAAAAAAAAAGTTATATATATATATACAGGGTGTGTGCAGAAAAACATGACCCGCATTTAGGCACATAGCTTGTTGCCTACCTAACTAACGAACTTCCGGTGGCGCACGATGGCGCATTTATGCGTGCGAAATCTGCAGAAAAATTGTGGAAGCCATACTCAGCTTAAAAAATAAACGGAACCACGAAAACGTCGGCTTCCGTGCATCAGAATAGGGCAACATGGTGGACAACAGGGTGTATGTGAAAGGGCAACACGGTGGACGTAGGAGAGTTGTGTTCAAGTACCGCTAGGGGAGCTATCGGTGCATAAACCGAAACGATGTCCCACATGGATGCTCATCGGCAGTACCCCTAGCGGTGCCTGCACATAACTCTCCTGAGACGGAAATGCACTACCATGCACTGTCATGACCGCCCTATTCTAATGCATGGAAGCCCATGTTTTCGCGCTCTGTTTATTTTTTTACATTGAGTATGGCTTCCAGGATTTTTTGGTAGCTTTCGCACGCATAAATACGCCGTCGTGCGCCACCGGAAGTTCCTCGGCTAAGTAGACAACGAGTTACATGTAAAAATGCGGGTCATGTTTTTCTGCACACACCCTGTATATATATATTTTAATCGATTGATTTTATCGTACATTTTTATAACATTTTCCTGTTTTGTATTTCATTTCATTTCGTGTAGATAGAAAGAAGCGAGTCGCGCGCAAAGGAGGTCCGGATATGTTGAGCCGATTCGTACAATAAATACCATCCTAACCAGGACAACAAACAGATGTGCCAGGATAACAAACAGCGGAAGAAGGCTTTTCCCCACCATTTAAAGAAGCTGCATGTCAAGGAGCGATTGGCCTTCTCCTCTAATTGGCTTCTCTGCAACACTCAACTCGTATCCGGAACGAAACGCCTTGTGTCGGGATTAACTCGAGGCGCTCAAGTAGGTCACGCTAAAGTCCCTCCCGTTTTGCTAATCTTTCTACTAATCTTCCCGTTAGCTTCTTTTAGCTAGCAGAACATGCGGGGTAACGCGGGAGGTCTTACGTGGGCAAAGAAGCTTTAGCCGGAGAGTCTTACATCTTTCAAAATATGGGTCATATAGTATGTACTGCCTTTATAGACAAAAATCTATTTTAGAAAAAGTAAAATTTTTTGTAGGTATTCCGCTAAACGTGTGTTAGACGCGGTAGCTTCCTACGGCCACCTTCCTATACCCAGATCTTCGGGTACCCTCACTCGTTTTGGTAACCCCCCCCCCGCTCGCCCCCCAATTGTAACTTCTTCCGTCTTCTCTCTCCACAAATGTTACGGACGGACTTACACCACCAGAGGCTGCAGCAGCGTGCCATGTACCCCAACGATAAGGCAAAGACATGAGCAAGTTTTTCGCAACGTTTTTCGAGCAATATTTTCGCAGTAACCCATGGTCTTTGGGGTGGTTTTGTTACCGCAATTTTTTGCACCCTACTTCATCATTGTTGATACCCTTTTGTGCAGACAGCCTGCCAAACCACGACCGTATCCAATATCACCCCTCTGATATAACAGAGGAAGGGATCTGGATTCACAAAACACACGCACACAACGAAACTGTTGACATGTCCCATTCCCTGCGGATATTGCACAGACCCGGACAAAAGCCAACTTCCTTATTCGCTATTGTCGTGTTTCGTCGAAATAAACACATCCAAGTGTAATGGAGACATCAACCTTATACTCATCTGTACCACAGGAGCAAACCATTTACCGTTATTTACTGTTGTGTGTGCAACATTTTTTAACAGTGAAGAAACTTTCCAGCTATAAATCAAAATTTAAAAAGACATCGATCACAATTTCAGTTCCTCTTTATACCCTGACATACGGGCACGTTTAAACTCCTTTCCATTACGGGTCCTTTACAGCTGCAAAGGACACCTTCGCAAAAGGAGTTCCTGCCGGTGACACTCGGCAAGAGCGAACTCCTTTTGGTGTTTCGTTTGAAAAATACAGTCAAACTCCTTTATAGCGAACACCTTTTTAACGAAAATACCACTACAGCAAATTTTTTTTGCGGTCCGGCTGGACCCTTTTGGTCCAATAATGGACATCATTTTTAACGAAAATACCTTTACTGCGAATTTTTTTTTGCTGTCGCCTGAGTTTCGTTGTAAAGGAGTTTGACTGTATACCCAAAGTTGTCGCGATAAATCTCACAACCGGCCTACACGTACGAAAACATAACAATATACGACCAATGAATTCAGAATACGTACTGCAACTGCAATATATGCACGCAGACTTCGAGTACTTGTAAAATGAAAACACGGTCTAGCCTTCGTTCGAGAGTATTGCCGTCGTATCGCCCTTCGTTCGAGGCTACGCCATACGCCTGTACGCACGCAACGCTTTTCCGTTTGTCAGAGGTATAATATTGATTGGTTTGGTTACACTAGTGCGACAAAACGCTTCATTTTTCGTCTTCTTTTTCCTACTTCTAATCTCACCCAATCTCAGGGTTTCAGTAATGGATTGCCATTTTCTAAGCTTCTTTCTGAAGAGTGCGGATTGATATTCCAATTCTTTGTGTCGAGAAGCACATTAAAAAGCCTCCAGGTGGGCAAATGAATCGTCCGCCCGACCATTTTGCAGTTGGTCCTGGTCATAATTGTCTCGTTACGTAGAACCCCGAATTTTATTTATTTATTATTAAAAAAAACAACAACTAAGGATTGAAGAAGAAAAATGAATGATAGGAAAGTTAGTTAAGAGAGAAGTTCTTCTCTCTTAACCAACTTTCCTTCCTTCTAAGGAACTAGTAACCCTTCCCCCGTCTCACGCAAGGTATCGCGGAAGAAAGGGAGAAAAAAATAAATAAATAGAAAATAAGGGAACCCCGGATTAGTAACATTATAATAAAAGTTCTACGAAGTTATCCGGCACGACGAACCCCGTGTTATTTACGCGTACTGCTAATGGAATGCGCTCGCCATGAGCGGGCGCCGTCGATAAAGATGCCCAGGCCTGTGACGTAATCCCGCTGCTCTTTTCAGTCAATAGAGACAAAAGAGCATTGTTCCCTGTCATTTGCCGGCCCTCCGAACCGAGCTTCTACGAAGATAATGCCGAGATTAATGTTGTCAACGTTCCGCTGCCATGGTGCTTAGAGAAACCACAACCTATTTTTGTACCTTAATAGAAAGTTGCTCGATTGAGTTACATAACTGCGTATGCGTGTTTACAGTGATCGAAGAATGTCGTACCAATTCGCTGTAGGTTGACGAAAGTAAATATGTAAAAGCGTAAAAGAAGAAAGAGAAAAAAAAAAAAAGAAATATTCGAAAGACCAGACAGCGTTTGAGTTTATATAAAAGCGGTCGATATCAGCTGAGAGGGTGTACCGCCTGCAAACGAATCCGTCGTCTGCTAATAAGGTGGATCGGTTTCGCGACACTACGCCCCCACGTGGACACTTTTCTTACGCATCATGTACGTTCTAGGGCATTGATGATACCCGTGAGTATGTGAGGGATCCCGCTGTGATTCAGGGTTTTGATTCAGAGTGTATAATAGAGCTATACAGCTTTTGCAATGGAGCAGGTAGCACCCATGGCCGGTTGCTGAAAGCTCCAAGGTTTACTTTTTTTGCTAACTAACTAACTAACTAACTAGGGCAATTACATCTGTATTTCACACATTCTGCTATATATGGGGATCGTTCAATCACACAGCGACATGCCTATCGGTAGGTGGCGGAAAAATTAGATTAAATTAGAGAAAGAAAACAAACGTGATAGGTGGCGGAAAGCTGGAAAGGGGATGCTACCGCTTCCTGGGCAGACTTCGTGGGACAACGACATCCGTCCAGCAAAACGTTCCACGTGCTTCATTATTTAAGAGTACACGGTACCACATTTATCGAAACGATTTACTCCATTTCTTGCCTCGAGCACATATCGTGATACAGACAACGTTTGCTTCCCTATAGAGCCCATAACACGTACTGAATCAGTTTCATTATTACCACATATCCTCACATGAAAGATCGTTAGTCGTATTTCGCGGAGATTTTAGCCGTTGTCAAGCAGCTCCTGTCACTTTTTACCCGAACTGCGACATCACATATGTACCTCTTCATAGTGAAAATAAAGACTAGCTGAATCGGATGAAATTGAAGAAACGCGGCGAACATGTAGATGCATGCTGCTCAGCTGTATTTCCGAAACAAGTGCAAATAAAGAAGCGCAGCAGCGGAGAAATGCCATCGCTCTTCTGTAAAGCTGTCTCTCCACCTGCGTGTTATGTGGCGTAGTGTTTTGACAGGAAAGGCACTCTATAAGCGGCACACGCCAAATTACCGACCCTCGGGGCGTGAAAATGGTTCGAATCTTTAATGCCTTTATAGGTTATCTGTGCGCTGACGATAGTAATGCTGCCAGCGGATGGCGTCATACTGGATCTGGGCGTCATCTGGATTTGCCTCCGGCGGCGACGCGAACTAACACCACAAGTCAGTGCGTGAGCACTATATCTATATACAGCATCATCATACCACATTCTGATATCTTATTCTACCTTCCACATGATGATAAGGAAATCTATCAATAAATGTGTCATCAAGTTTCACTATGTCGAATGACAATAACGGAACGGCGTTCCATACCGCACGGGCTCGTATGAACTCCTTTACAGAAAAGGCACTTAAGGGAAAGGCGTTGCGTGACGTGACACATGGCAAAGGAGAATCTCCTATGACGAAACGGTCCTTTTGGGAAGCTGAGATCGGCAATCTCCTTTTCATCTGTAAAGACGTATGACGTAGTCTAGAACGAAGGGCGATACGACGACAATACTCTCGAACGAAGACTAGACCATACTTTCATTTTTCAAGTAGGCACACACGAAGTCTACGGGCACATGTTGCAGTTCCAGTACGTATTTTGAATTCATTGGTCGTATTGTTATGTTTACCGTTACTGTGTCGTATGTGTAGGCTGGTTCTAATGGAAATATCTAGCGCGACATCTTTGGGTATATATTTCACGTCGAGACTGGGAGGTGACACAGGTTCGAATCCTGGTACCGGCATATGCTGTCTGAGGATTCCCCTGGGTTTTCCGAGCACTTCTCAGACGGATGTCGGCACAGATCCCCCTGAAGTCGGCCCGGGACGCATACTAACCCTCCTGTCTCCCACTCCTTCCCGATGTCTTCTCTCCAACTGTCCACTCTGTACGCCGTTCACAGCTATAATTGCTTCGCAGCCGGCAACACGGAATTAAAAAAAAAAACATGAAAGAACCGCCCTCTCTGATCCCCAAGGTGCAAACAAACGAAGAGCATAAAAAAAGGAATTGAAGTTTCTCACGTGCCCAGACATGAAACGTACAAAGCACATTGGTATAGAGTGTCGGTGTGTCGAGGCGCTGAAGCGGCTGACAGACAGGTCTACTCTATAGGATAGAACCGTCTAAAGGTTCATTTCAGTTCAATTCGTTTCAATTCGGTTCGTTTCAATTTCTAGATAGACGTCCAAAAGGGGAGAGCCTCGAAATTCCCGCTGTCGAAGTTCACCGTCTGGAAACGAAGAAAATGCTCGATTATTTCGTAAAATGATATGCCGCGCGTGTAAAAAACCGATATCACTACATAAATACCCTCTCAGCTTCACGAGTTTTCGATTTCTGTCGGAGTCGTTCTAGACGGAATGAAAGCCACATTTTAGCTGTTCGGTTTAGCAGGGCGGACACGCCGGAACAGCGTGTTGGTTAGTTTATTATCGAGTTGACCAAAGTTCGGTGGTTGCATTTTTGTCCGGGTTAGTTTAAGCACGCTGTCGTCATTTTTCCCGCGCACGACTGTGCATTTGAGGCAAGCTTATTTTCAGTCGGGGGACCACGGAACATTGATTTCCAGAAAAATAAATAAATAAACCGTTTCGCAGACATCGAAAACTCGTGAAGCTGAGCGGTTAATTAGTGATATCGGGTTCTTAAACCAGGCATACCATCTTGCGAAGCACTCGAGCATTTTCTTTGTTTCGATCGACCGCGAATTTCGAGATCGGGCTCTTGTTATTCCCCATATTCATACGCGCGTCGTCTTCTGCCACTTTTAAGCTGGATATTTCAATTTTCCAGCTCCTACACTCTTAAAAATGAACTTCACCACATAGCACGCTCCTAGCCAACCATAATCTCGAATGATATCGTTATCTGCCCTGATTTGTTGAAAACGGTAAGCGTACGCCTTTTTTGTGACAATTATGAACAGCGTAAGTGTCACAAAAAAGGCGTACGCCTCCCGTTTTCAACAAATCGAGGCAGATAACGATATCATTCGCGATGATGGTTGGCTAAGAGCATGCTATGAGGTGAAGTTCATTTTTAAGAGTGTACTACGAGACACATCATTATAATAATGGCAGAAATATTCATAAAAACGTTCGAATTGTGCGTTGCATTGAAAACAATGTTGTGTATTAACATACGGTAGATTCCCTCCCATTCCCTTTCCCTGCTATTTTTTTATATAACAAACATATTCCCCCTCCCATTCCTTTTTTTTTCTTTAATAAATCTTCACATCTCCCCTTCCTTCCCTAAGCAACGGGGATTTCGATCACTTTATTTCGAGGTACACCTCGTCAAAATGGACCCCAAGGTGGCGCCCTCTAGCCCTCAAGCCCTCTAATTCTCTCTCTCTCTCTCTCTCTCGTTTGTCAGTACACTCTTAAAAATGAACTTCACCACATAGCACGCTCCTAGCCAACCACCATCCCGAATGACAACGTTCTCGACCCTGATTTGTTGAAAACGGGAGGAGGAGCCTGTTTTGTGCCGTGCATAATGCGCACAAAATAGGCTCCTCCTCCCGTTTTCAACAAATCTAGGGCGAGAACGTTGTCATTCGGGGAGATGGTTGGCTAGGAGCGTGCTATGTGGTGCAGTTCATTTTTAAGAGTGTAGCGTTGCCTTTACGAGGCTTCAAACAGCTCATACACTCTTCAAATACTATAATAATAAAAAAATACGTGAGTCGCTTCTCTTCCTTAGAACCCTCTTTCACCTTATTTTCTTTCCTCCATGGGCAACTCCCTGCAGTATTATATAACCGCGATAACTTGCAAAAACACATAGTACGAAATAAGCAGTACTTCGTTCACCCTACCAACACGCATTGCTATTGGTAGAGCCCTGGACCGGCAATCCAGAAGATGTGGGTTCGATCCCTACAGCTGGCTAACCTTTTCAGTGACTTTCATCTTTCATCCTTCATCGTCAACGTATTGCTATGTTGACGAATATCAATCCGAAGAATACCCGCTCGGACCCAATATCACGGTCCACTGATGCATGTCTGAAGACGTACTCGAAATATACAGTCTCATATTACGTGTTCCCGTATATATATTTCCCCAATACCAACGCAACTATACATCGTACGGGGTGACCCAATAAGCTCCTTTCAGATGCATCGGATAACATTAGCTGTCAAAGACGACCCGCTGTGTCGCCTAGAGACCTTCTGGAACGTTATTCCATTCGACGGAGAGAAGTAGGTCACAAAAGTATAGTTGGTTTATACATACAGTCACTAAATACTAGGGGTCCTATTTGGTCACTCTAATTTATACATACACTGTACACTTACTCTGTCATGCACTCGACGTTGTGGAATATAGTTTTGGAATATCGGCTCCCTAGAAGATGCAAAAGAGGCCATTCCGTAAAAATAGCTTTCCGTGTGCGGGTCCTGTTTGCTCAGTTGCCGCTGTCGGAGTTGAGTTCAGGAAGAGCGCGTAGTGGTTTTAGGAAGTACGTCATTTCCTGCTGATACGGTGCAGGCGGCCGTGAATGCTGCCAGATAGTATAGTAGAGCTCGTCTGCGGAGTTGTGGACGATCTGTTGCGCTTTTTCTCCGTGTTTTGAGGAGATGGGTCTTATGAAAGTGAGTCGATGAAACGATTTACTATTTATTGCGAGAATTCATATTGCGGAAGAGTCTCTGTTACTGCCCAGGTGACAGGCGTGTAGCTCGCGTCTTGGGCCGCCTTCAGGGGCAACTGCATCGACATCTGTGTGGAAAGTGTGCCGGAAGACCCAGTGATAAAACACGTGCACGGCGCTCTTCGCGCAATACGTGAAGGCCGTGGTACACGTCACGCGCAATGTGTCACGTGCCCACCTTTTTGAATTTCCCGCCACTCGTTAGCTTGTAACGACCGTAACGACGATGAAGCGATTAAGCCCCTCCTCCTGACCTCTCTCCATCTGTATACACCGTTCATCGCACCAGCTGGGATGTTAACACGGAGCAAGAAGAAAACGTAGACTGAAGATCCACATCCCAATCTCCTATATGTACGAAACACTCAAAACATACTTTATCGCATTTCCAACACGAAGGCGTCATCCACTATGTTATGATACAGGGTGATGAAGCTAACAGCAAGGACAAGCTCCTGCATAAAAATACGGGAGCCCCGAAGACAACAGCGAGCAACGATGAAAGTCTGTGTCACGTGTCACTCCGTGGCGTCGTTGAGTTCGACCCTCTTCAAGTCCCGTCGAATCTCCTCCGTGTGCTCAATGTTTATCGACGGTGTTAGGATCCCTGAATAGTAGCTCCCTCACAGATGGCGCTAGCGTTCAGACATCCTAGAACGTGTGTGTTTCTCTTGTTTTCATTTTGTTCTTCTGCAACACGTGTCGGATGAGATGTCGCTCGAGACACCGTGAATTGATTGGTAGGGAAGAATAGCGGAGTTGAACCTTGCGTAAGAAAGAAAGCGTGGCTGAGTGGCTAGCCGGCCATGTCATGTCGAGGCTGGGAGGTGCCCGGCTTCCAAGTTCGAATCCCAATGCCGGCTGTGCCCGTCTGGGGTTTTTCCAGGGTTTTCATCAGGCGGGCTTTCAGACATATGTCGGCACAGTTCCCTTAGAAGTCTGCCCAGGACGCACATTTTCCCGGGGCGTTAGGCGTGACGTTGCCCACCTCTGTGAGCCCTCGCACCGCGGAAAGGGGATTAAAGGGACAGTGACACGTTGACGATACAAGTGGTTCATTGCATCATTTTACTGCATGTAGGAATATTCGGAAGAAATAAAAACAATAATTATTATATTTTTTCTACGTGTCGTAGTTGGAAAGACACGCACCTCTGCGACTGCCTCTGACGTCAGAGAAGCAAGAGCATCAGCCATTCCTGTTGGTTCTCTTAGGCACGTGACATCTCCCACAGCCGCCTCACTGGCTTAGATGTCTGCAATGATGTCACAGCCGGACTAGTAGCTTCGGTGCACGCGGTGTCCATTTTCTACGCTATGTCTATTACCTTCTTTGCTGTAAAGTTTGTAGCGCAAGTCTAAATGAATAATAACTTTTGTCTTTTAAATTTGTCTAACGTAGTTTGTGGCAAACCGTCACAACCCGTTTAAACTGGTCGCAAATTACTTTGTCGGAAAATTGTAAAATTACCATTATACGTTACTGCGGTATCCTACATTTATTGTCACTGGACTCCTTCTGCCATCCAAATGAGGGTCAGTAATTCGACATCTCGGTAATTCGACGGTGGCAGAGCAACAGATGGATCATTTGCAAAACGAAAAGCGTTCTTCATTGTACCATCCAAATAAGGGTCAGTAATTCGACATCTCGGTAATTCGGCAGTGGTAGACCAACAGATGGATAATTTGCACAACGAAAAACGTTCTTCATTGTACCATCCAAATAAAGGTCAGTAATTCGACATCTTGGCAATTCGACGGTGGCAGAGCAACAGATGGATAATTTGCACAACGAAAAACGTTCTTCATTGTGCCATCCAAATAAGGTTCAGTAATTCGACATCTCGGTAATTCGGCAGTGGTAGACCAACAGACGGATGACTTGCATAACGAAAAACGTTCGTCATTGTACCATCCAAATAAAGGTCAGTAATTCGACATCTCGGTAATTCGGCAGTGGTAGACCAACAGATGGATAATTTGCACAACGAAAAACGTTCTTCATTGTACCATCCAAATAAAGGTCAGTAATTCGACATCTCGGTAATTCGGCAGTGGTAGACCAACAGATGGATAATTTGCACAACGAAAAACGTTCTTCATTGTGCCATCAAAATAAAGGTAAGTAATTCGACATCCCGGTAATTCGACGGTGGCAGAGCGACAGAATGGGTCACTTGCACAACGAAAAACGTTCTTCAAGCTGGCAAGGATAGAACACTTTAGGATTTATTAGCCCCGCGAAGCAACTGGGTCTGCTAGCGGTCTATAAACGTGGACCGAAGAAAGGAAGGATAGTATGCGTCTGGGGTCTACTTCACGAGGAACTCAAAGGGAAAACCGAAGCTGATGGTACACTCTTAAAAATGAACTTCACCACATGGCACGCTCCTAGCCAAACATCACCCCAAATGACAACGTTCTCGCCCCTGATTTGTTGAAAACGGGAGGAGGAGCCTATTTTGTGCCGTGCATAATGGCACAAAATAGGCTCCTCCTCCCGTTTTCAACAAATCTAGGGCGGGAACGTTGTCATTCGGGGTGATGGTTGGCTAGGAGCGTGCTATGTGGTGAAGTTCATTTGTAAGAGTGTAGGATTTGAACCCAGCACCTCTCAGTCTTTAGCGTGACCTTGGAGTCAACACTCACCAGCGGCCACTGGGCTACGGCGACCGGTAAAGCCTTGTATACGAATGGCCTCCAAAGACATCTATTTCATTTGAAGCTCCAAGTCTCCATTACGCAAGTTATTCTACCAATACGCAAGTGCGTCTCTGCGCATGAGAGGAGGCAGTGAGAGGGAAGAGGGAGGGCGCCGCCTTAGCCAATGGGGCTTCCCGAGTGGAGTAACCGGGAGAGGAGATATGCGCACAACGCTCGGTTGCTTGCAGAGCGTATTTCCAAGTCCACATGTTTTTTATCCCGCTTCCTTCTTCTTTACGGACTTGACTTCCATACGTGACTTGACTTTCTTTTAGCGCTTATACTGCCTATAGTTGAATCATCCACGACTCTCTAAATGCGACAGTTTGGGATGCGTACACGGAAGCCTCTCGAAAGGGGTTGCAAATATACTTTGCGTCGGAAGTGGGGGCAGGTGCATGTGCGCATTCGCATACTCAGACCTGCCGGATGAGTCAAAGAAAGACAACGAATAACTCCAGGTTAGAAAAAGACACATTATGGACTTATCAAATTCGAGGAAAGCTGCAGAGGAAGTGTACAGAGAGCTCTAAAGTGGATCTCTGGTGCTTTCAATAAAATTTTCGGTCGGGTGGTCTGGGTAAAGGAAGAACTGTTATAAGCATTCACGAGTTTCGATTTCGCGAAAAGATTGCGTTATGGGCGGGTTGTGTCGCAATATTGGTTATCTCTTCTGGTGCTACTGGACTTGACTGTCATTGTGAACGACATGATGTTCACGTGACCATAAAAATGTCTGCTCTCGTAATCGCGCCCAAGCTGTTTGTATATAACGCGATTGCTGTTGCTCTGCGTCGTTTTGTGATATGACCTCAGTAATTAACTATATTCCGGATATTCTTGCAGCAAAATAGACGAGTGTGCCCTGCTCCTTGCAATTTTATCCTCTGTGCCTTTTCCACCTTGTATAGTTATCAACTTGAACAAATGATTCATTCATTCATTCGTTCGTTTGTTCATACTTTGTCACTCAACACTCACTCTCCGTGCTCTCACACTTGGGAAGAATACGCTACCATGGGTAGGGTTGCCACCAGGCCGGTATTATACCGGCACGGCCGGTTATTTGCTCGCTCTGCCGGTTGCCGGTAGGAAGGTTATACCGGCAGCCTTTTGCCGGTATTTGTGACTCAAGACCTTTCATATGGGCTTTTGCGGGGTTTTCCCTTCAACATTCCACTACAGCTTGAATAAATCTGGAGCATAGACCCAACTCCGCGGTCACCAGTCCCTTCCTTAGTTATTCATCATTACTATTATTGTTATTATTATTACACACAGGAACGTATGTTTCCTAGTATTATCTTGAGCTCTCTCTTTCTCTGTTTTCTGTGTGTGCTCTTCCACCCCTCACCCACTTCCCTTTCCCGCGAGCCTTTCCTCTTTCCCTCTATTCCACCTCCTCTCCCTCAGCCGGTATCTTTCACTACGAAAGGTGGCAACCCTAACCATGGGCGCTACTTTGGGGGTAGCGTCGATCGTACAGCAATCGACGAATACGACGACGACGAAAATAGCAGCCTGCAGGTCGTCTTGCACGTCTGCACCAATATCGATTTATCTCCACCCTCAGTGTGCGTTACAAAATCGCACAAGGGCGTTTTTGCACAAATATCGAACGCCTTCCAGCAGGGGGCAGACATTGTTTTGTTCCCATTCGAGACAAATGATCCCAAATATTTGCCAAAGTTACGTTTCGTAAAAAGTGGAAGAAAGCACTCCGCATCTTTCCGAGGAGCGAACCCATAAAGTCGGCTCGTCTAACCTTGGCTTGGCTTGGGCTCGTCTAACCTTGGCTTGGCTTGGCGCCGAGTGTAGCCGCTCCAGCCAAAAATTAATTAACGCTATATGTGGGTCAGGGCAGCGCCAAAACAAAGCCGGATTACTTAAACGAAGGTTACGCCAATCACGTCCTCGCTTTTGGCAGTCAGGAGACGAGACGTCTACTTCCGTACTTTCTTCCACAATCCAATCCAATCCAAGGCCTTGCACGATGGCGTAACGCAGCAAACAGCAGCAAACGAACGCATTAATCCGCGTTGTTTTTGTCGCGTTACATCACCGTGCAAATTAAGTACCAGCTACCCCGCATCCAGAGTTTGGATCTCGGAATTCCTGCTATGCAGAGTCGCGTTACCGCTAATGTGATAATTCGCAGATAGTCGGACGTAGACGCGTGTAGTAATATACATGTAATGTTTACGTGTACGAAACGAAAACAGGGGTGGAACGAGCAACGCAAGCAGTGACTGAAGAAGGCTGGTTTCCATGGTTACGCTGACTAATATAGGAGCGTGACAGTGAATTTGAATGGCGTTGCTGATTATAGGACTTGCGAGAATACTCCTGCCTCAAAATTATGAGCGCATTCGACGGACATACAGTAAAATTTTATGGAGGACTACAGCTTGTCCGAATGGCTTTAAGAAAGACCGAGCGAATATCCGAACAAAAGCGGCCCTTCGCCAACAGCATTTGTGTCGTCTGCGTTAGTTATTTTGCAGACGGCAACAGGTTGAGTCCGTAAATTACAGGCGTGGGAGTTATTACACTCACGGGGGGTTTTTCTTTTTCGAGGTGAAGGGATACTGTATTCAAGAATTCCGCAAGGCGAGCTAATATAACAATAATTATCAGCAATTGTGTCCTTAGACAACCTGTGTCCTTATCAACCACCGCAACTGACGCGACGATTATTCGTCCGCGAAGTAACTTTGTTGTATGAAATCTCAGCGTACACTGCTATCAGATGCCGACCATAAGCGCCGCAAATACCATATACACTCTTAAACAAAAAGGGTGTACTTTAACTCCTTTCCTTGCCACATATATAACACCCTTTTGGAGAGTACAATTACGCTCAAAAGGGTGTCTCTTCACTCCCTCAAGGAAGTAGCATAACACCTTCTCCCTGCCGGGGAGTAATATTACTCTCCAGTAGGGAGAAAGGTGTTATACTACTCCCTTGAGGGAGTGAAGAGATACCCTTTTGAGCGTAATTGTACTCTCCAAAAGGGTGTTATATATGTGGCAAAAAAAAAAAAAGGGGGGGGGGTTAAAGTACACCCTTTTTTACGAGTGTAGGATACAATACACGAACATTTTTTTTGTTTAATTTTGACCCTGGAATTTTGCTCCTCTACTGTTGATCGTAATAATAAAAGAGGTGAAATCGAGCCAGGATTGTGCAGAGACTCAGGCAGATTGGCGTAGTGGGCCACCCACAACCCGGATGGCGAATTTCCCCGTTCATGATCATCAGTGTATTTGTTGTTGTTGTTTTAACTGTAATTTCGTACATTTGTATACCTTCATTGTTCTCTTATCAGGAATTACGAACTTGGAATTTTGACTCACGGCCATTTTTGATTCGTTGGCATCGTTTCGGCAGCATTGTTAGGGCGGGATAAAATGTGACGGGATTTAATGTGCTTATGATCATAGTTGTTACATCGTATTTGTTACATATATATATATATATATTACATATATATTAGTTGTTACATGTTATGATCGTATACATAAAGTCACGGATTATCAATGTAGATAGTTACGAGAGGCCGACATATCATCTCCCTGGCTGATAGAGGAGACGACTGCTGCACCAATAATCGTTACATTCGTCGCGGCAGACTGTATAAATCATGTCTGTGCGCATCAAGTATACGCGGACACCATAGGACCTTAACGACGGAAGATTTTTCTCCACTCGGCTGAGTGTTATTCATCCTGGGTCATTTGCTGCCACTTTCCTCAATAGACGGAGCTGCACGTTCGGATAAGGACCAGACTTCATAAAGTATGTACGGTAACGGCGCAGGCTCTGATCTGGTAGCTTTTTGTCTTTTCTCCGATATAGTACTTTACCCTCTGAAAGAGCTCGTGACCTAGATTCCTCGTGCTTTGTTCTAAGCGGATCATAGAGAAGAGATTGAAAGAAAGAATGGTGCTTTAAAAAATGAATATGCAACGACGACAACAGGGACACGATGATGATGATATGAGGTGTTTCATCGCATGAGTTGCAGTACCCTATCCTCGTTACGTGTGAATATGAATGAATGTATGCAAGTGAGCGTATGATAGGGAACAACCAGTGTTCAGTGTTCGCTCTTTGGGCGTTTAGCATGAGGGAAAGGAGGTTTTGGAGAAGGAAGGGGGTGGATGAAGAGTCGTTGAGGCAAAGATGGGACGGAATCGAGTATTTATTGCTCCGACTGGACGGTGGGGATGCTTTCATCGGGGACGGGGTGCGTGTTCTCTGGACACATCCTCACAATTCCGGCCACCCCATTCAAATGAAAGTGGAATTACCCTATGTTTTGCTGCGTATTTGTTTTGTCATCATTCTTCTTCATTCACTTCTTCCTCTCTCCCTCTTGCAAAATTTTGCATAGCGGAACTACAGTGCCACTGTAGCGGAACCTTTCCATAGTATCCCATGGTAGCTAGACACGAAGGGGACGTGTTCTAGGATACTCCTTCCGCCGTTGCTAGGCGACGAACGTGCGCGCGAGATGACGTCACCTATACCTTTTCGCGAAACCTAAATTTGTGGTGGTTCGTCAGTTCATTTAGAATTAGTAGAAACACCTAATGTTCCCCGATAACATTTATATTTCGGGAATCGAATCTTTGAGCAACGGTTATCGAGACGAAATAAACGTTGACACCAGCTCCATTGAAGGAGCAACGAAATGATATTACTCTAACCATGCAAAGTATTTTCGCTGAAGCGTGTCTCGTACTGCGCAGTTTAATTCACACACTTCACACACATTCACACACTTCACAAAACAGTCAGCCATGAGCGGCGCAGCGTCACCTTGGAGGGTCGACCTCCTGGTGTGACGTTCCTATATATATATATATATACAGGGTTCGCCAAGATAAACTTCGGGGTTTGTAACGAAGATAAAACAAATAAGAACAGTGTCGGAAAGCTAAAGTAGACGTTAGAGGACGTATCATGCCCCCAAACGTTATGTCCATAATGCCGCCTAGTCTGTTACTCTGCGGATAAATCGTGAGAATTAAAAAATCGCCGCTGCCTAATCGGCTATATCTCTGTTCCAGCTACTTTCCTCAGATAGCGACACGGTCGAATGCGGCGTCGCAGAGAACTAGTCTGCATTCCGTTCCACATGTTCGATGTCGTCTGCAACGCCGCGCTCGACCGCTTCGCCATCTGACGGAAAGGAGCTGAACGTCAGCTAGGCGGCATTATGGACATAAAATTTGGGGGCATGATACGTCCTCTAACGTCTACTTTAGCTTTCCGACACTGTTCTTAGTTGTTTTATCTTCGTTACAAACCCCGAAGTTTATCTTGGCGAACCCTGTATATAAAAGACCGCTTTTACTGTTCCTTTAAATTATACTCTTTTTTGATTAATCCAGAGTTAAAGTCTACGTCATAATTAGAGAGCGGATGCACTAACAGGTGGCGCGCTTCCTCATATAAATGATGGTTAGGCCAACCAACCTTCAGAATCGTATCGAGACCAATATGCAGCATCTTACGTGTCTCAGGTAAAGTCGGTGAGCAGGGACGGCAAACCATGCGGGGAATAAGTCTGCCCAGGACGCATACTAACCCCACTCCTTCCTGCTGTCCTGCATCCATATGAGTACTCCGCTCACAGCCCCAGTCGCTTCGCGGCGCTAACATGAAACAAAGAAAATAAAAACGTGCGGGTCGTTCGCCGACATCCTCCGTATGAGCACAATGGACCTGTAATGCGCGTTAACCGGATGTGGCCATCGTGACATTTATGTAGCGATCAAGAAATGTACGTATCCAACAGACGCGCATACGCACGCTCTGAAACAAAGGCGTTCCACACGAATTGAACCTCGTGTAGCGGAACATAGCACCTGCGTTCACGCAACCTGTAGTGCGATTAAAATGCAGTAACCAGGGTGAGTCACAACAGCTGTTATCTCTTCCCGCGCAGCAAATATAGAAACAGACGCGACATTACCATATGGGTCACCTGGTGCAGATGTTTGTATTAGGCTGCCCCCTCAAGCTGTGTACATTTATGCGTAGACATCCAGCATATATCTACAGGGTCTGACTCTTTCGGGTTAAACTATATGCCTTTCCTTGATTCGGGGACGAGTCGGGCGCTATTTCTAAATCTGTAATTCGGGGTGAAATCGGGTGATACTGATACATTCGGGTGTTATCGGGTTATCATGTTTTCTTTCGGTCCAGCGAGCAGCCATCAGTTAAATACGCCTATATTTTAGTCAAATATGCATACACTGCGATATATAGTGACATCGCTACATGTTGTTATACATCGAATGTGCTTCGCATTCTTTGCTGCTGCACCGAAACAATATTTACATGAGACACGCGCGCAAATTGCCACCAAATAGTGCAACTACACTCTTAAAAATGAACTTCACCGCATAGCACGCTCCTAGCCAACCATAATCTCAAATGATATCGTTATCTGCCCTGATTTGTTGAAAACGGGGGGCGTACGCCTTTTTTGTGACAATTATGAACAGCATAAGTGTCACAGAAAAGGCGTACGCCTCCCGTTTTCAACAAATCAGGGCAGATAACGATATCATTTGAGATTATGGTTGGCTAGGAGCGTGCTATGTGGTGAAGTTCATTTTTAAGAGTGTATAGCTAGTTTTAGTGAATCGTTTTCAGTCAAACCGTTTGCGATCCGTTTCGCTGAGAGCCGATGAGAAGGAGGGACTAGCTGAGAATGGAATACTCTGATTGGGCAGGGGCAAAACCGTTCGCGAACCGTTTCAGCGAAAACGATCAACTAAAAACTTTCTATTACGTGACACAACGTGATGCGAGATTAGAATTCGGAGAGAAATCGGGAGGAATCGGGTTTAATCCGGGCTGTGTGTAAGCGTACTGGGGTAGCCAGTCCGACTTCGTCGAAACTCACATCCCCATTTTTTTTCTTTATCACATTACCATCACCATCAACGTTTACGAAAAGCACCGTGATATAAGGTGACATTAACTCTAAATTAGTACAGCTAACGGGGTAAACCCTAGTTCAGAGAAACGCCGCGGCTGACATCTGCACAGATCATTAGATTGCGCTCCTATGTGCTCGTGTTAACGCGAAAATCGAATTACCGGCGCCTCGCAGGCGGAATCTCAGTTTTTGTGGTCGGTCGCGTGCGACATCAAATGACGGGGGGGGGTAATATACGATGCAAGATTGTAACGTTATAACTAGGGTTCGTGGTTTTCGGCATTTTCCGAAAAGTGCCGGAAAACACCCCCCCAATTATTTTTTTCAGATTCGGAATATTCCGAAAAAATCCGAATTTCTCGTATCTTGACAGCTGCCATTCCTGGAACCGCAAAGTGAAATCCCCTTGAAATCTCCCGTTATCGACTATTTCTCGAGCGCGGCATTATCTTCGGGCTGTGCCCTTGTTTCGTTGTGCTTATAAACGCTTATTGGAGGATGACCTCAGCTTTGCCAGCACACGTACTTAGTGACACACCTACCTTTAGTGAATTTAGTATTCAGAACCTTTGTGGTCTGTTGTTCTCGGGTTAAAAAGAGATCACGAGTGTACGGAGCTCCCAAACGGTTTCAAAAGCCGATCGCTGATCCCCTGCCCTAGCCTTCTAGTTCATTTTGGTGTACTTTGTATTCCTCTGTCTACTCCGCTCCGGTTACCACTTGGAGTGACCCTTGTTTCCGTTCCTGAGGCACTTCAAGGCACTTCGAGGCACTTCACTGTATAAGGACTTATTCTTATTTGTTCTACAAGATGGATCTCGTATGGATGATATAAAGCGCGAGTTTTTCGAATATATGCATGCCCTGCCCCTCAGGTGGATATATCTCCTATTCAGTTTTGGATGACCCCTTCCAGCACATGGCCTTTGTTATCGCAGTGCGCCTTAAGCATACTGGCTATTCCTGTTTCTAGCGCCAATGTTGAGCGCGCGTTCTCTAAACTGCGTGTTATTAATCGCAAGGAGAGAGCCGCTATGACAGATGCGAACATGATGATGTACGCTTGCATCTATTACAACAAGAGGTAGTCTCCTTGTTTGCCGGTTTGGCACAGGCAATAAAAGGCATTGTTAATAAAACCATGAATCGATTCACTTCTTTTCGGTTCGTTGTTACTTCGCGCGCAAAATAGGCTTTCCTTCATGCGAAACAAATAGATGCCCGTATTCGGGCATTTATTTTTTGGGCGGAATATAGATGCCGAAAAAATCCGATTTATAGTCCCCCACATAAATGCCGATAAACACCCCCCGAATTGGGTTGAAAATAAATGCCGAAAACCACAAACCCTAGTTATAACCTAGCAACCCTGTGCTTTGCCCTTACGGGTCGTGCACAAATTCGAGCGCAAGTATAAGTTAGTCAAATACCAGGTGACGCGTGTCGGAGTGTCTGGGCAATACTTTGGAAGTGGTAGCGGTTACGTAACTTTGTGGTCCAGGGGAAGTGCCAGTAGTGATGCAACATGAACATCTACTGAAATAAAGTTAAAATTCGGGCGGGTGGTGATCCGTTCTAAAAAACGATAAGAAAAACCCCAGTGCAAGCCAAAGCAGCACAACATATTGGCCCAATATTGGACCAATATCGGCAATACTGACCCAATATTGGACTAATATTGGCAATACTGGCCCAATATTGGTTCAATCTTGGTCCAATGTTGGGCCGACATTGCCAATATTGGTCCAGTATGTTGTGCTGCTTGGGAGGGGACAACGAAAGGGACGAAAAACAGTACTGTGTCAAAGCTGTGTTCGTCTTGTTTTTCGTCCGCTTTTGTTGCCCCCTTGCACCGGGGGTTTTCAACGTTTTTATAGAATGAACATCTGAAACGCAGAAAATGAAGAGAGGGAGGGAGGTATACAGAATATAGCCGAGAAGTGTGACATGAAACTGCGCTTATAGAGTATATTTCGCACGAAACGGGGTGTAATAGAGATTGTAGATAACGACTTTCGTTTTCGTTTCCGTTTTGCGTTAGCGCCGCGAAGCAACTCTGGCTCTGACGACTGACGTGGGCAGGTGGCGAGAGGGCAGGAGGGAGGAAGGAGCGTTAGCATCCACACTCTTAAAAATGAACTTCACCACATAGCACGCTCCTAGCCAACCATCACCCCGAATGACAACGTTCTCGCCCTAGATTTGTTGAAAACGGGAGGAGGAGCCTATTTTGTGTCCATTATGCACGGCACAAAATAGGCTCCTCCTCCCGTTTTCAACAAATCAGGGGCGAGAATGTTGTCATTCGGGATGGTGGTTGGCTAGGAGCGTGCTATGTGGTGAAGTTCATTTTTAAGAGTGCACGACGAATAAAGGCCTGAGCGTGCAGCTACACTCTTAAAAATGAACTTCACCGCATAGCACGCTCCTAGCCAACCATCACCCCGAATGACAACGTTCTCGCCCTAGATTTGTTGAAAACGGGAGGAGGAGCCTATTTTGTGCCATTATGCACGGCACAAAATAGGCTCCTCCTCCCGTTTTCAACAAATCAGGGGCGAGAATGTTGTCATTCGGGATGGTGGTTGGCTAGGAGCGTGCTATGTGGTGAAGTTCATTTTTAAGAGTGAACGACGAATAAAGGCCTGAGTGTGCAGCTACACTCTTAAAAATGAACTTCACCACATAGCACGCTCCTAGCCAACCATCACCTCGAATGACAACGTTCTCGCCCTAGATTTGTTGAAAACGGGAGGAGGAGCCTATTTTGTGCCATTATGCACGGCACAAAATAGGCTCCTCCTCCCGTTTTCAACAAATCAGGGGCGAGAATGTTGTCATTCGGGATGGTGGTTGGCTAGGAGCGTGCTATGTGGTGAAGTTCATTTTTAAGAGTGCACGACGAATAAAGGCCTGAGCGTGCAGCTACACTCTTAAAAATGAACTTCACCGCATAGCACGCTCTTAGCCAACCATCATCTCAAATGATATCGTTATCTGCCCTGATTTGTTGAAAACGGGAGGCGTACGCCTTTTCTGTGACACTTATGCTGTTCATAATTGTCACAGAAAAGGCGTACGCCTCCCGTTTTCAACAAATCAGCGCAAATAACGATATCATTCGAGATAATGGTTGGCAAGGAGCGTGCTATATGCGGTGAAGTTCATTTTTAAGAGTGTAGGCCACGAAGAAGAGACGAACATGGAAAAGCTCAGAGGTCAGGCTAGCTCTCGCTTGCGTTTCTGCTATTCAATATGGGTGTTAGTATCCGTCCCGAGCACAATTGAAAGGCAACTGTATGGACATTCGCCGGAAAACCCAGGGAAAACCTCAGATAGCACAGCCGGTGGTTGGACTCGATCCTATACCACCTCCAAGCCTGCAGCGTGACCTTGGACCAGCGACCCCAAACGAGCGAGTGGTGTATCCACTGAGCCAATATGCCGCTAAGTCTCTGGGATTCGCGCGTCTGCGTCATCCGCTGGTGGCGCCACGCATCGACAAGCGGGATCTCCATCATGACTGCTATTTTGAATGGCAGAGGCGGACGGAAAGCGGACGTATAGAGATGGCAGCAACGATACATTCCCATTCGAGAGATTATCGCACCCGGAAACGCGTGTATAAGATCGATACGGTAATGTTCGCCACCGTCTTCACCAGTGATGGCCAGTGGTTAACTACATGTAGTTAAACTACTAGTTAAACTACCTGATTGTAGTTAAAAAGTAGTTATCAACTACTTGCAGAAATGTAGTGTGCAACTACTAGTTAAACTACTATTTCGAGTAGTTAACTACAGTAGTTAGGTTACTGCAGGCGCCAACTACTTCCGATTTTGCCTCAAGCTTTACGGCACGATTGTGCTTCCGACTTTTACCTTGAGCTACTTGTTTGACGAGAACGGAGGTGCAGAGCAATTGTGCCGTGCTTGTGTACTAAATCTTCACTTCTATATCACTGCTTGTGATTAATATTTAGGTGTCCGAGAACACTATAGAATGGGATTGGTGTTGATGGACAACGTTAAGTAGTTAGAGATGTAGTTAAAATACATTGCAGCAGTTAAAGAAGTAGTGTTAACTACCTCCCCTCAAAAGTAGTTGAACTACTAGTTAAAATACTCCATCGCGAAGTAGTTAGTAGTTATAGTTAAACTACTGTAGAAGTAGTTAGTGGCCATCACTGGTCTTCACACCGCGGTAAATACGCCGACTCTCGCTTACCAGTGTGAGCTCTTACGCGACCATGTCGCGTAAAACACGGTGTGCATGACGCTCCTGGCTGTATACGAACACGTCCGACGCTAACGCAGAAGTGACATTCCACAAGCCGATCGGATCACAAACTCCCGGCAACATGCAGACGCCGTCCGCTGCACCCACTCACCGGCGCGCCGAAGGTATACTCCCGCCGCTCCCTGATTGGCCTTGTCCGAGTGACGTTTTCTCCAATTTCCAGAGAGAGAGAGAGAGAGAGAATTCCGGCGTACTCTCAGCATCCGTCTTCTGCTTTTACCATGCGTTACATCGAATTGCACAGAAACTACTATACAACAATTCGCGTCAGATTTTCGTACGGATGCGACAGTCCCTTTAAAGCACGTAGAATGATGATGATGATGATGATGATGATGATGATGATGATGATAACCAGAACACGTCCCGTGGAACCGTGGAAATCAGAACAATCCACACGGCCCCGGTCAAAGACTCACATATGGAGCCTCATCAACTCTCATGCCGCCAACCACGCTCAATGAAACACCCATCGTGTATTGCCTCCTTTCCACCAGATGAAGATGGAGCATCGTCCGGTAACAAAAAGAAAAAGAAAAGAAAAAGAGAGAGAGAGGAAAGGTTTAATGGAATGTTCGGAAGGCACAAGGAACTAAATGAGGCAGATGTCGTAAAATTGGACGAGACAAAAAAGACGCAAGAGATTCTGCGGTCTCCCATCAATTTTCCTCGAGCTCTATCGCATTGCCTACAGAGAAGATGACGTCTCAAGAAGTGGGAAGGAATTAACAGAGCGCGTTCGTCACGTACAGGGATAACGCTATAGTTTCGCTTTACTTCAATCTTTCTTTTTTTCTTTTTCTTTTCTTTTTTACGACCACGCAGAAACCGGTGAAAATTGAAGTGGAAAGTAGTATGAACTTCCGCGTAATTTGGCAGCGAGAAGGAAAATTTGCGGAGGCGTCAAAGGTGCCGGCAGCGAGGCGAACAATTCGTTATACTCCGAATAGTCCGAAGAAAGGCACTTTGTCTTTCTCTCTCTCTCTCTCTCTCGCTTATCTTTAATCAATCAATAGGTGAGAGAGATGATGATGATGACGGAAACGAGACAAAAAAAAAAAAAAAAAATCGGGACGTAGGGAAACAATTTCGTACGGAATATGGAGAAGCCGCTGCAATCTGAAGTTGCGCCTTTGTAAAAGACGAAATGGCTTACGTGAGCCAGCTCTCCGTCCCCATGCATTTTCTATGGAGCACAGTTTACGCTTTTCCTCGGCAACCAATCGACAGATTTTTACACTGGCGGTCTCACTGCAGAGATGAAGCTGAAATGCGTTGGGCCAGGCTCCTACACTCTTAAAAATGAACTTCACCGCATAGCACGTTCCTAGCCAACCATCGTCTCGAACGATATCATTATCCGCCCTGATTTGTTGAAAACGGGGGGCGTACGCCTATTCTGTGACAATTATGAACAGCATAAGTGTCACAAAAAGGCGTACGCCTCTCGTTTTCAACAAATCAGGGCAGATAACGATATCATTCGAGATGATGGTTGGCTAGGAGCGTGCTATGCGGTGAAGTTCATTTTTAAGAGTGTACTATAGGAGCCTGAAGTCGGCCTTATTTTTATTTTATTTTTTTATGGTGGCCTTGCAAAGATGAAAAAAATTAATAAAATAAAAATAAATAACGCGTCCTTCTTGTGGCTTCCCCTTCGAGACGTATTTTTCAATTTCTACTGAGAGTATAGGAAAGAAACCACGGACCAGAACGATTGCGAAACGTTTCAAGAACCTACAGGCAGCGAAATGACATATAGCTACGCCTTTCTTCTCTCGAGTACAAAAGTTAAAAATGAGGGCCTACACGCAGCTATACTGAAAGCCGTGTGAACCATGTCGCCACGTGTCGCCACCTGGTGTTACATATAGGGAAAGTGCGCGGAAAATTCTTAGCGGTATCAGCTTTCGCGGAATGTCCGATGGAGCACTCAGCGTGGAGACCGTTCTTCTTTTTGGCTGCGGCCGATGTCTATACACATCCTCTAGAAACCCCTCGACTCTTTCAGAGAAAACATAAGTGAATGAGTGACGTTGACGTCATTCCGTCAGGTTGTCGTTGATCGATTAAAAGAGCTCGCAGACGCCTGTGACCCACTGGATCTCGAACGAGACGGAGCTTCCGCTGCCATGGCGACTACTCAAATATTTGTGTACGCATCGTGCTGCTCATCCAGTCTGGCAGGGTAGGAAAGACAACTGCAACTTTCTCTAAACAAACTGGTTGATAAATGGTCTTCAGAAAACGGTTTCAAGTTTTCTTTAAAAAAAATACTATATGTGTGCCTTTCACTATAGAAGGAGGGGCATGTTTCCTGACCCAACACAGCTTGGACGTGCAGCCGAACCTCGATATAACGAAATTCATCGCGAACACGATTTCTTACGCTGTACCGAATATTTCGTTGCATCAGTGATGATATATGGCGGCCAGTTGCGGCAGGGAATAAAAATTATTTCGCTGTATATACTGCGAATTTCGTTGTATACCGTTTCGTTATCGTTATACGAGTATGCATCGAAAAATGAGAAATCCGGCGGTCCAGTCAAGGTACATCATCGGAGCAAGAATCTCAGATCAGGATCTGACGGTATTTCGAACAGAGGAGTCCGAAAAACAATCTCTGTTCGAGATATCGGCTGTTCTCAATCTCAAGCTGTTGCTTATGATTTGCAGAAATATTTTTTGCAAATATTGAATGGTTCGTTTCATTGTTATTCTCCGTTTATTTTTTATTTTTTTAGTTTTTGTGTGCTGTTCACGCCTCGTTTATTAAAGCGATACCTTCATAGGGCCCATCAACGTCGACAGTCGCTTATGTCCGTCCGTAACAGTTGGAGAGAGAGAAGAAAGGAAGTTACGGGCACCAAAACGAGTGTGGGCGCAAGATGGGAAGGTGGCCCGGGCATCAAACAACCACTTTTAAACACGTTGGCAGGATGCTCGAAGATGCATCCCTTTTCCTTTTTTTCCAACGTACGTAAATGTATGCATACAGTTTTTTTTTATATATATCCTACACAGAACTTTTATAAAAAGAGCTATCAGAACAGCATAGAGACGTCATTTTGTATGTATCGTTTGTATCACTGTACGAGTATGCAACTACAAGATGACTAATTACCTCGTTAATTAACTCTTTAATTAGGGAATTTTGAGCAATAGCGAGATAATAGAATGGGAGACAATCCTCGTTCAAAGCAGTTCTATCGTTTAAAACTCCTGAACCGAGCGTGTACGTGCCGTGAAATACCCATCGCTGAATTGAAATGACCTCTACCTGTTTGCAAACAAATGATGTCATAGTGTTCGACAGCGCCGCGAGTTTGGTAGAGTTGAACTACGTTCAATGCTAGTGGCGAACAAGGTCGCGCCCGGAAACCACGGTCTTGAGGGGATTACGATGGTCTCTGAAAGGGACGCGACCTTCGGTCCTACTTTTCTTCCAATAGGAGGCAGCGAACAATTGCCCATTCGTGGAACCCAGCTCTCCCCTTCCAATCTGTTTAGGTTTCGGTGTGTCTACCAACGTCATGATGACGTTTCTCGGGTAGAGGTTTAATAAACCTCTAACAGCGAGAATTGCATCATCTTCGCCGGCGGTGGTGGTGGAGATGGTGAAGACGGTGAAAGGGCGCTCGCCGTTGTGGGCAACGTCACGACTTACGCCCTGGGGAATGTGCATCCTGGGCCGGCTTCAAAGGGAACTGCGCCCATACATATGTCTGAAAGAAAGCGTCCGAGGAAAACCCAGGAAGAACCCCAGACAGGCACAGCTGGAAAGCGCTCAGGATCTGGTCAGCAGATCAGCACCTACTCCAATCGTCTCCATCGCTCGAAAGCACGTGGTAGACAAGGTCGTGCTGAAGACTAGGAGGTGGTGGGTTCGAATCCTACCACCGGCTGTGCTGTCTCAGGTTTTCCCTGGGTTTTCCGAATACTTTCCAGACGAATGTCGGCACAGTTCCCCCATGAAGTCGGCCCAGGACGCACACTAACCTCCCTGTCCCCCACTCCTTCCTGCTGTCCTCTCTCCATCTGTCTACATCTGTACGCCGCTCATAGCCACAGTTGCTTCGCGGCGCTAACACAAAAAGCAAAAAAAAAAAAAGCAGAAAGCACGTGGCCCTCTGACGTGGATGAGCGCTGTGCTCCCACTGCTACCGGTCGCCGTGGTTTCGGTTTCGACTCATTTGCATAGCAAAATTCGGCGATGGATAACGCACGTGCATGTTTCATGTTTTTTTCTTCTTCTTCTTCTTCAGATGGAATGACTTTCAACGAGGATTCTCTCCCCTCGCTTTTGCCCGAAATCCCCTACTTAAATATTTAATTTGTGCATTTTAGGTAATAGACGATTTTAAAAAGATGCGCGCGCCACCAAGCGCGTGGCGCAAGGCAGCATGGGAACTTTGAGGGACACTGCTCCGTCGTCTGCTTCGGATATGGTTTATATCGGCTGACGCTGATGCTGCGCACACCGGGAATGTTGTTGTTCTTCTTCTACCTCCGCCTCTGGCCGTATCGTAATGCTTGAAGGCGCTCTAAGTTCCCATGAGCCCTTGCGTACTACAGGACAGAGAGAGACAGGTGGCGCTTGCTTTTCTAAAATGGTGTATTAGTCATCTGGTAGTTACGTACTCTCTTCGAGAGAACGCCCGCGTAACTAAACTGCAAAAACAACACATATGGTGCTCTAACAGCTTTTTTTTATAAAAAAATATCTGTAAACGATAAAGAAAACGCTCTCTATGTTGATGTTGATGAAGAAAAATAATAGGGAGAGATTGAATTGGTCACCCGACAAACCTGCTGTCTCTATATACGTATTCCTTTACATTCCAATGTCAATATGTCAATAATTTCACGACCACGACGCATTCTAGGAATTCACCAAACTTACAAAAGCCGACGCGCGCGAGGCTATACTAATGAATAATAAATTGGGCGCCTATTTTATTGCTTCGTCGGTTATCGATGAGACATATTCCCATGGAGACCCTATCTTTGTTTACGCAGGACATCCACGCTTAATAGTTAAGGACTCAGGAGGAATAACAATGACAATAGATTACGACGCACAGATAACTACGTGAAGGGGCTTGGCACCGTCAAAAAACACGAGTACGTACATCGTTACGAGACAATTCCTGGTAGGAACGTGTCGTTTGAATTATATACTGCACTCCGTGGGTGTACACACTTTGCAACTCAGCTTCAACTCCCGTTTTAAGTTCTCCGGCGAATTATAACGAAGGACAATGGTTCGACTCTTCCGTTTACTGACCTCTCCGTGGGCTGTCCTCATTATAAAAGATTTCTGCGCTAGTTCATTGTTACCGTGAGATAAACGTGCTCGCATCATTACAGAGGCTTAGCGATCCGTGTCCCATAAATGGTCACCAAATGACAAAACGCTAACGTCCGTCATACAGTGAATCGTACACTCTTAGAAATGAACTTCACCACATAGCACGCTCCTAGCCAACCATGATCCCGAATGACAACGTTCTCGCCCCTGATTTGTTGAAAACGAGAGGAGGGGCCTATTTTGTGCCATTATTCACGGCACAAAATAGGCTCCTCCTCCTGTTTTCAACAAATCTGAGACGAGAACGTTGTCATTCGGGGTGACGGTTGGCTAGGAGCGTGCTATGTGGTGAAGTTCATTTTTAAGAGTGTATCCGACGTACGCGAAGATACTGTAAACGTATTTTTATATTGGCGCGATATTTAATTTCGCAATTCCAGGGCTGTTTCCTTTCGCGGGATAAACGTCACGCTGTGTTTACGAATACAATAGACCTCTACCTGTTTGTAAACAAATGACGTCGTAATGTTCGACAGCGCCACGAGTTTGGTAGAGTAGAACTACGTTCAATGCCAAAGGTCGAAAGCCACGGTCTTGAGGGGATTACGATGGTCTCTGAAAAGGACGCGACCTTCGGTCCTACTTTTTTTTGTTTCGGTGTGTCTACCAACGTCATGATGACGTTTCTCGGGTAGAGGTTTCTTTCTCGCGATTTTTTAGCGGTCGCGAATTTCGCGAAAATTAATCGCGAATAAAAATATGTTTACAGTACGGGCTCCGTTTCCCCTTAAGTCTGCCCACGAGGCAGACTAACCCCCTGTCTCGTACAACTTCCTGTTGTCCTCCGTGCTCGTCTGCAAGCCACTTACAGCCACAGTCGCTTCGCGGTGCTAGGATTCAATAAAAGTGAAACTGTATACACTATTCGGCGGCGCACCGAACGCTGAGGAGCGCGCCACTTTTTGAAACGCATTCAAACTGAACTTTACCGCCTATAGCACGCTCTTAGCGAATCACCATCCCGAATGACATCCTGCTGCCCCCTGATTGGTTAAAAACGGGCGGAGTACGCCTTTTTGTGACACCTATGCCGAGCGAAAACAAGACCTTGTTCTCTTTCAGCAGGAGGCGGGTCTTGCCCAACGACCCTCTCTAGCACTTTGCACTCCCTGACGGACTCACGCACCCTCTACGTAACTCCACGTGTCGTCCTCCATCCGACTTTTCTTTTTCTTTTTTCGCTATAGTCGTGTCTATAGTCTATGTGGACAACAACGGCGAGCCGATTCTGTCATTACCCCCCCCCCCCCCCCCCGAAACTTGTGACACATGCATTTAGGTAATTTGCCTTCACCGTGCACGGTGAAGTTCTATTTTGAGAGTGTACTCGTCGCCATTTCGTATATACTATAGTAGACGTTGGGCTCCGTAATGAATTTCATCAAAAGCTGCTTTCCATGAAACTCATTATAGAGCCCAGAGGTACGTGGGCCTTCCCGTCTTCCATCCTATTTACTTACCCGGCGCTAATTGAGCTCGCGCTGCAGCGAAAGCACGAACGAAAAACGGCGGTCGCTGATGACTCCTCGGCTGCATCGCGGAAACACGACGTCGTCGATCCAAGCGTGGAAATGTCGAGGGTCATGGTGGGTGTCGTCGTACTTTGACACGTGTGAGAAAAAATGAAGGGAAAAATCATGGGTGTCTCAGTTCATTAATTAACTAATAATTGGAGGGTAGAATATACGTTTAAGAGTGGGAGGTGAAGTTTTTCAAGTAAAGTACGCTGTCTCGTGCTTTTCCCCCGAGTTTTCATGCATTGTCGGTAAACAGTCTATACCCAAGTCCAATGACGAATAAATATTAGTACTTCGAAGAAGGCACCACGAATTTTTTTAGGCGAACTATTTATGACTTCTTTGTGTTGAAATGTATAAAACTATATCCTACAAGTACGCGAATTTCATGTGTCAAAAAAGAAAAAAAAAAGAAAAAGAAAAAAATCTACTCGCGCTCAAATGAAATGGATTACACTCGAATTCGAATTCCACTCTAGAAATGTGAAAAGCATTCAACACGTATACTAGCGTGTGTACACATCCGCAGAGAAAGAACACTGAATACAAACGGCGCCCGGATACTATGTATGGCATCCAGGGCTTTTTTTTTTTCCCTATGCGTTTCATAACCCTTCATAGAACGACACCTACGACACTAAGGGAAAATGTAAACTCACCCGAACAAACAACCCTAGAATAAAACGTAGTCTCGCATGCAACGCACGCATTGATTCCCATCAACGGAAGCAAAGAATGGCTGTTTCTTCGCCTCCTGCGTCACGTCAAACCGAAAGCAAAGAAAGGTGATTTTATACCGGGTAAATGTCACTCGTTGCGACAGCTACCTATCGGAGTGCAGCTGTGCGGTGCAGAACGGAACAATCGTGAGAAAGAACAGCTGATCTGACTTTGTGGCGAGAAGCGGAAGACGCGATAAAGCGTCATAGCTTTCTGAGCGCGAGCGCTCAATGTCCAGTGTTCACGTACGCTGCTAACCGTGGGGAATATCCTGCGACTCAGTCACAAGATATTCCGTAGCAGACGACAAGAAAGACGCCGACGGTGTCGTCTGCGAAGTGTCGTCTGCTGAGTACGCAGCACGCCACTTCCGATATTCGGCACCGTGTGAATGCTCACATAACACGGGACGGAACTTTCGTCGCTGTTTGCAGTGTTCTCGCTTTTTCTTCCACTAGAATCTTCCGTCAGGATGTCACTCGTGTGAATACACAGTATATGGAAGAATGATTTGGATGGCTCACGTGGGTGAAGCTGAAAGTGAACGTACCTCGATATCCAGGACTCACATTAACCCCCCTGTCCCTCACTCCTTTCTGCTGTCCTCTCTCCATCTGTCCACATCTGTACGCCGTTCATAGCAACAGTTGCTTCGCGGCGCTAACACAGAAAAAAAAAGAAGAAGAAGAAGAAAGGACGTCGCGCTTCGTCGAGCGGGTTTACCGGCCATGTGGCAGTCAGCATATAGTACAAGCCATGTATGAACAACATACCTCGGCAAAAACTCACTCATGAGCACGCTCATTCATGCGCACTCATGCTCAATGTAGCGAAGTAGTTGAGCATGAGTGAGCAAACGGAGAGCTGAGCGGGAAGTGAGTGAGCAAACTGTGAATTGAGCAAACAAGGAGCTGAGCTGAAAATGAGCGAGCAAACGAAGAGCTGAGCTGGAGATGAGTTTGCAGGAGTCACAGCTGCCAACCCCTGATGAGCACCTTCCTTCTGGAGGTGATCCGGGTTGAGAATCTGGCTGTGCTGTCTGTGTGTTGTCCCTGTGAAGTCGGCCCAGCACGCACGATCCTCCGTGCGATAGTCGCTGCGCTGCCCGACTGAGCGTGGTCGACTATACGGCAAGCAGTTCCATCACCCCCACCATCCTTCGCTTTCCATAAAGCACGCGCAGGACGGCTACTGGAAGCGTGCTGCACTGCACCGGTAGTCACCGTGAGGCGAAACGAACTTTACAGGCGTGTCAGATTGACGCGTTACCTGCACTCTAAAAACAGAACTTCACCGCATAGCACGCTGTGCGCCAACCATTGGGAAGAATGATATGGTTATCGCAATTCTGATTCGAGGAGAGAGGGGGGCGTACGCCTTTTTGTGGCAATTTTCATATATCCATGCAAATTGCCACAAAAAGGCGTACGCCCCCCTCTCTCTTCAAATCAGAAGCGATAACCCTACACCCTTAAAAATGAACTTCACCGCATAGCATGCTCCTAGCCAACCATCATCTCGAATGATATCGTTATCTGCCCTGAATTGTTGAAAACGGGAGGCGTACGCCTCTTTTGTGACACTTATGCTGTTCATAATTGTCACAAAAATGGCGTACGCCTCCCGTTTTCAGCAAATCAGGACAGATAACGATATCATTCGAGATGATGGTTGGCTAGGAGCGTCCTATGCGGTGAAGTTCATTCCTAAGAGTGTATCATTTGAGGCAATGGTTGGCGCACAGCGTGCTATGCGGTGAAGTTCTGTTTTTAGAGCGTGCAGCAAGGGTATACTCTTAAAAATGAACTTCACCGCATAGCACGCTCCTAGCCAGCCATCATCTCGAGCGATAACGTTATCTGCCCTGATTTGTTGAAAACGGGGGGCGTACGCCTTTTCTGTGACAATTATGAACAGCATAAGTGTCACAAAAATGGCATACGCCTCCGGTTTTCAACAAATCAGGGCAGATAGCGATATCATTCCAGATGATGGTTGGCTAGGAGCGTGCTATGCGGTGAAGTTCATTTTTAAGAGTGTAGGCAAGCCCTCACTGATCTTCGGCCTTTGGCAAGTTTATTGGCCCTTCCCCGTTGGCTTTTCCCTGTGACCTCGTTTGTGTCTTTAAATTGCGTGAAACCACGTGAAAAATTGGGCTGGTTGGTACATTACTTAAAACCGCCGCGTTAAATACGTGTAACAATAAAGGCCGCCTTGGTTGAAGTTCAGTGCCTGTGTCGTCGTGTCTGTCTTGTGTCATCCTATTCGTACTCAGCACTGCAGGGTTTTCTGGCGGTTTTAAGTTGTGCGTCCGCGTGTTTCAGACTTTGTCTGTGTTTTTCTGTTCCTCGTCATCCTTCGGTCTCGGGTTTTATCGTGATGTATTCTATAGACACCAGCACGCTTGCTTCCCAGCAATGATTGAACTTGCACAAAGACTGTATAGGAAGTACCGAAACAAGTTCAACAACAGAAGGTCTTTCTCCCCCTCCTCCTTTTCCTTCATTTGTTTTATGTATAAGTGAGCCCCAATTAACCACATCCTAAAGTAGTCAGTCCCGAGTATTTGGGACTATAACATCTCCACTTCTTTTTGCAACCACTCGGTCAACATCCTTGGACACAGACAGCAGAAATCCATTAGATGATTGGCACGGAACCCAGATTACCTATCATCATCATCATCATCATACCTACCGGAGAAATCATAAAAATCAATCTTCGGGGTTTATCACGTATATCTCATGCAGGATAAATGGACGATCCATCTACACCCTTCCGGAAGTCCTCGGAATTAGATTCCCTACTCGGAATGACACCTGTCTACAGAAAAGCGGCAACGCCTGAAAATAAAGAAAGAAAAGAAGAAGAAGTGGCCAACGAATTCGTCTCCCATCCAACATCCCTGGGCCCATCGACCCGGGAAACAGGGCTTCACAACAGGCCACGCACACACGCGCGCGCGTTTATTTCGCTCTGACAGAGAGCCCTTCCGGGTTGCGCTAAGCCTATTTCTTTCCCGCGTGTACCCCACCATATAGGCGTCCGAAGCACCTGTCAAAATGACCGACAATATGATGCGCGACACGCAAACATGCACGCGTACCTTGCGGCGTATATTTAGAATACAGGCACAGGTTAATGTGAGCTCGACTGTGGGGCAAAAATCGGTCCGTCAAGAAAGGGCTTCTCCCTCCCCAAAACGATTTTCCGGGTAAACAACTCACGGGTGGAAGAATCTTTTCCGGGAACGAGAAATTGATTGGCTGCATGGACGGATCGCGTTGGGGGTATCTACAAACGTACGTCACAGTGGGTTTTGAACTTCGGATTAAGAATCACACACCGTATACACGAGTATAGATCGCGTGGTACGGCTTGGGACAAAAGTTTACGGAACACCGGGGTGTCACATTTCTTCATGGGAGCGACACCATTCCAGAAAGCAGGAGCGGACACACATACTGACAGATGGATAGAATAGCCAGTCACCTGTTTCTTATTCGATTTCTCTCTTATATATAGCAGGAGGCTGCTCCAAATAAAGAAATACGGCAGTACCGTGTTCCGTAAACTTTTGTCCCAAGCTGTACGAAACGGAGACTCACAATTAAAAAGTTGGGGATTAGGAAAGAAACAAATATATTTTTTTAAAGTGATGTATTCCGGTCGCGAGGTAACAGAAAGGGAATTGCTAGCTGTATACTACGCTCAGTGTTTCTATACTACACGAGATGTACCGGACCCGGTACATCAGACTTTTGCAGTAAACAGCGTAAGGTACGATGCAATGCCGATCATTCGGAAGCAGGAGAAGCTACAAGAAAAGGTTGGGGCGAAACAAAGCTCTCCTGCAGGCGATGTACAGTGCTCGGTAAATAACACGTACCGGAGCCAGTACGACAATTTTTCACTGCATACAGACCATGGTGCAGTGTATACCATAAACATTATACTAAACACTGTATCCTACACTGTTACAACAGGACTTCACCACATAGCATGCTCATAGCCAACCATCATTCCGAATAATATCATTCTGTGTCCTGATTTGTTCAAAACAGGGGGGGAGGCGCCTATCTGGGACAAGATAATGTGTCCCAAATAGGCGCCTCCTCCCATTTTCAACAAATCGATGCACAGAATGATATCATTCGGAATGATGGTTGGCTAGGAGCGTGCTATGTGGTGAAGTTCTGTTTTAACAGTGTAGAGCTGGACAGGCGAAGTATCTGCGCTACACTCTTAAAAATGAACTTCACCGCATAGCACGCTCCTAGCCAACCATCATCTCAAATGATATCGTTATCTGCCCTGTGATTTGTTGAAAACGGGGGGCGTACACCTTTTTTGTGACAATTATGAACAGCATAAGTGTCACAGAAAAGGCGTACGCCCCGCGTTTTCAACAAATCAGGGCAGATAACGATATCATTTGAGATTATGGTTGGCTAGGAGCGTGCTATGCGGTGAAGTGCATTTTTAAGAGTGTATACCCGTTTTCAACTCAAGAACAGCACGGTACACTCTTAGAAATGAACTTCACCACATAGCACGCTCTTAGCCAAACATCATTTGGGATGATATCGTGATCTGTCCCGATTTGTTGAAAACTGGAGGCGTACGCCTTTTTTGTGACAATTATGCTGTTCATAATTGTCACAAAAAAGGCGTACACCCCCCGTTTTCAACAAATCAGGGCAGATAACGATATCATTCGAGATGATGGTTGGCTAAGAGCGTGCTATGCGGTGAAGTTCATTTTTAAGAGTGTATACCCATTTTCAACTCAAGAACAGCACGGTACACCCTTAGAAATGAACTTCACCACATAGCACGCTCCTAGCCAAACATCATTTGGGATGATATCGTTATCTGCCCCGATTTGTTGAAAACTGGAGGCGTACGCCTTTTTTGTGACACTTATGCTGTTCATAATTGTCACAAAAAAGGCGTACGCCCCCCGTTTTCAACAAATCAGGGCATATAATGATATCATTCGAGATGATGGTTGGCTAAGAGCGTGCTATGCGGTGAATATCGTTTTTAAGAGTGTATGTTATCCGTCAACCCCAACAGAATTACTCAACCGAATAGAGATGTCGACGCACCACTTGCGTATAGAATGATGCGGCTAGCTCTTGCAGCAAATATAGGAACAATGGTAGGGCGGGAATTCAACCTGCCCTTCCTATAGGTTGAATCCAATATGTGAGGTATAATTTCTATCTTACCGTTACCCCAGATACGTAACGGGAAACGTTCTTTACGATGCTAAAGTGTCGTAAAGCTCAAATGCTTTAATTATCCCTTCTCTCCACGTATTCATTAACGTCCTGTATGTATTCATTAACGTGTATTAACGTCCTGTTCAATATCTATACAGTGTCCGGCACTCAAGGAGATGACCACGTCTGTCCACGAGCTGGTTGCTATGGCAAAGTGTAGCTAATTTGGGCAACACTGAGTAGGTGGCGATTGGAGTCTAGTCAGTCCTCCGAGCAGTCGGCGGATAATCTCTCACAGGTGGAATTAGGCGACGAATGAAACATACACTCTTAGAAATGAACTTCACCGCATAGCACGCTCCTAGCCAACCATCATCTCGAGTAATATCGTTATCTGCCCTGATTTGTTGAAAACGGCAGGTGTAAGCCTTTTTTGTGACACTTATGCTGTTCATAATTGTCACAAAAAAGGTGTACGCCTCCCGTTTTCAACAAATCAGTGTTGATAACGATATCATTCGAGACTATGGTTGGCGAGGAGCGTGCTATGCGGTGAAGTTCATTTTTAAGAGTGTAGACGTACAGCTTTTGTAATGCTGATTTTAAAAGGTACCTGCCACGAGAAAGCATTACGGAGAAACATAACTCTGAGCTGAAAGTCAGACATGGATAAAGACAATATCGAAAATCCGCCATCAAACGTCCCTCCTGGTCCTGAGAAGTCGGCCCAGGATCTCCCGAGCAATATGGCCGCCACCAACCAACTCGTGGTGTCAGTGTAAAGACCGTATAGCGATGACCAATGGAAATCTTGGACAGCACCCATGAACGATAGCTTATCGTCTCGTGACAATTTTTCACTCGTTCATCCTGTTCACGCTGTCATCGCGCATCATTATTAACCCCACCAATCCCCATTGATTAACCACCCTTGTGTCTATTTTTAATTCAAAAATTCTACGCATTCTAATCACGGTCAGAATATTACTAAACTACGTTTTCTGCTGTACTACGTGCTCTGAGTGCATATTTGTATAGGTACAAGTTCGGCTTCATGTACGTCACAGGCATGGTTTCACCAACCCCGATTAACATTTGAACCGAGATCAGCGCGGTCCCTCAACTTTAATTTAACCCTTAGCTCCGCTTCATCAAGGGCAGTTATTGTCTCTGAAACATTAATATGTCACTAACTAACGTTGCTAATAAAGAATTGAGTGTTAACTTCAAGTTTCAACACTCCTTGATCACGGTTTAAAGTTAACCAGCGTTTGTGAAACCGGGCCATAATATCGCATTCCTGGTTACACGGGGCATTCGTTGAATTATGTCAACGTAATAAGCGCAGTGACGTAGTACACTCTTAAAAATTAACTTCACCGCATAGCACGCTCGTAGCCAACCATAATATCGAATGATATCGTTATCTGCCCTGATTTGTTGAAAACGGGAGGCGTACGCCTTTTCTGTGACAATTATGAACAGCATAAGTGTCACAAAAAAGGCGTACGCCTCCCGTTTTCAACAAATCAGGGCAGATAACGATATCATTCGAGATGATGGTTGGCTACGAGCGTGCTATGCGGTGAAGTTCATTTTTAAGAGTGTATGCGCAAGTCTCGTATGAATTTTGCACGCGTCCGCTTTTTTTCTTTTTTTTTTTTTTTGCGTAACGCGTTACGTATGAATATCGCTTCAAACACACGACATATATTGTACGCGGTATATGTAAGAAATATGTTCTGTGCACATATGTGCGCGTCGTTTTTCGAACCGAGTGGGAGGGAACCGTCAATGTCCTCCACACGCTCGCGCAACGCAACAGATGCATCATGTTCGTGGTAACGTCTCTATTACGTAGTTACAGCAGGCCTCTACAAAACGGCTCTACGAAAACCATCATATGCGTGCATGGTCTTCTTAAAAACGGTGCTTTTCGTATGGAAGTGTGGGCTGCCGTTAATGCCGTTCAAGCTCGGCAGCGGATCGTTGCGTATAAGAAGCAGCTATACTGGAATATATGTTTACTTAATAAAGAATGTTGCTTAGTATACACCGCAGACGTTGGAGGAAACGCTTTAAATTCGTAAGGAACGTACACTCTTAAAAATGAACTTCACCGCATAGCACGCTCCTAGCCAACCATAATCTCGAATGATATCGTTATCTGCCTTGATTTGTTGAAAACGGGAGGCGTACGCCTTCTTTGCGACACTTATGCTGTTCATAATTGTCACAGAAAAGGCGTACGCCTCCCGTTTTCAACCAATCAGGGCAGATAACGATATCATTCGCAATGATGGTTGGCTAGGAGCGTGCTATGCGGTGAAGTTCATTTTTAAGAGTGTACCATTTGGACTGATTCTCGTCCAACAAATCGTGAATTCTGTCCACACGGTGGGTACGTGTTTCGTTCTTGTTTTCACGCGCGGTTAAATTTCAGCCATGCCACGCAGGTTGCTGGCGTTCGGCCGGGTTCGAACCCGCAACCTTGAAGCCGGCTATTCTCTCTACCAGTATCCACACGCTTAAAAATGAACCTCACCGCATAGCACGCTCCTAGCCAACCATAATCTCAAATGATACCGTTATCTGCCCTGATTTGTTGAAAACGCTAGGCGTACGCCTTTTTTGTGACAATTATGAACAGCATAGGCGTCACAAAAGAGGCGTACGCCACCCGTTTTCAACAAATCAGGGCAGAGAACCGTGTCATCCGAAATTATGGTTGGGCCACCGGTGTAGTTACAGTCGTTCCGCTAACGGCCTTAAGTCTGCCGTCTTACTAGGGTATATTAGGTGGGGTATATACTAGGGTACATTATTTATTTATTTATTTATTTGAAAGATACTGCCGGCCATCTCTTGATGGCCATGGCAGAGGAGGTGAGTACACTACATACAACACGTACAACATACAGCTATACACAGTGCAAAATGTCAAGTGTTAAACATCTGAAGTCAAGAAAGGAAGTTAGTCTACAAGACCTTGTAAAAACTGGGTTGGTGATGAAATTTGTGTAACACAAGAGGGCAATTTGTTCCATTCTCGTACAGTGCGAGGAAAAAAAGAAAATTTAAACACATCTTTATTGCAACGAAACTCACGGATTAATTTACTATGTTTCAGTCTTGTGGATCGGCTCGAATTGTAAGTTAAGTAATCGCAGAACTTGAGCCCATTAGTACCGCTGACTATATCGTGCAAAAACTTGAGACGCCGAATTTTCCTTCGTTGAGCCAAGGTTGGCAAACCAGATTTAGCATAGAGTGAAGTCGAAGATGTGTGCTGACCATATGCATTATATATAAATCGAAGGGCTTTTTTTTGCACAGATTCTAGCATGTTAGTATGCGTCTGTACGTAGGGATCCCAAAGAATATCCGCGTACTCTAAAATTGGCCGCACTAACGTAGTGTAAGCCGTCAGCTTCGTTGCAGACGTACAGTGGCGCATCGTCCTCCTCAGTGACCAAAGTTTACGGGATGCTTTGGTAGCAACTTGTTCAACATGCTCGGCCCAGCTTAGGTTTGATGCTATTGATACACCAAGGTATTTTTGGTTCTCCACTTTACTCAACACAGTAGTGTTAATGCTATACGGAAAGGACAATGACGTTTTCTTCGTTGTAACACACATGAACACGCACTTTTTCACATTGAGCTCCATCTGCCACATTTCACACCACGTAACAATTTAGGTGGAAGTACAGCAGCTATACATTTCCTTTCCGACACTCACTCATCCCAAAACTCCCTCTCTTACAGTGAAAGCGAATAAGATTGATTTTTAAAAGAAAAAAAAAGGAGATGTTAGTCTCGAGCCACTCGGGACTGGCTACTCCAGGACGCGTTATTAAGAAAAGAAAAGGAAACTACACAAGCGAAGCGAATAAGACTTCCCTCCATCGCGGAAACGTTTGTTGCTCCTTTTCACCGCACAATTAGCTCGTTTCAATGTCAAATGCAGGCTTTTGTACAGCTGGAAAACTACCGAAGATAATGTCACCCGCATACACACATCTATTCTAACAGACAGAAAAGCATATAGAGAGCGGAGACCTCGAAGCGAGCGCAGGGATTGGCCACCGTCCAACGTGACTCCTCCCTGTACTACTCCACACCAGACTTGTACAAAATACTGCGCAAACGTATTTCATATAAGATACTAAATACTCTACGTAAAAAGTATTTAAAATAGAGTACAAAATACTCAAAACTGAAAGTAATTTCAGTAGAGTACTAAATACTCTAAGAAGTATTTAAGATACTCTTTAAAGCACTTTAGTATTAGCTGTAAGTGAAGCGCGTATTCTGAACGTGGACAAATGAACGGAATAAACTTCATCAGCTATGCTGAAGCATATCTTTCATTTGCAACGTCTTGGTGTCAATGTTTGGTGAACTTTGATGAACCCAAGTAAACTTTGTTGATATGTTCTGAACCAATTCGTAATCCGTCCTGTATGTCCGTTCGGGTCTTTCAACCTGTGGCACGTGTTTATTGGTTTGGTGACCAAGGAAATAAATGCTGGGATTCTCTTGTACCTAATCCCCTGGTGATTCACCTGGCAATATGAATAGGAACGGCTTGCTGACGAAGTTGGCTATTGACAAGCAAGGTGGGACCAACCTATTGTACAAGAGGATATGACAGATTCGCGAATTCCCGAAAAAAGAAAGAAGAAAAGGGGGTTAAATTCCAGTGAGCTGAAAATCTCGGCACGGCGGGAAGTGTGCTGGATATGGCTTGAACAGGAAGGAAAGTATTTTGAGTACTGAGTAGCAAATACCAAAAAAAAGTATTTTAAATACATTAAAAATACTTGTCACAAAAAGTATTGAGTAAAGTACCAAAATACCGGAAAAAATACTGTATTTTGAGTACGTACTCAAGATACGTACAAGTCTGCTCCACACGCATTCCAGCTTTCATTTATCTGCGCCTGAAACTATAGCGTTCGTATCACGTGGTAATCAACGCGAATGAGAAACAAGAAAGTCGTACTGAACCAAAACCAAACGTGCACTTCCAACCACAAGTATATTGACGAATTCCGATTTTTCTGAACGACGAAGTTCTGTTTTTAGAGTGTATCTCCTAAAAGGTGTAACTACACTCTTAAAAATGAACTTCACCACATAGCACGCTCCTAGCCAACCATCACCCCGAATGACAACGTTCTCGCCCCTGATTTGTTGAAAACGGGAGGAGGAGCCTATTTTGTGCCGTGCATAATGGCCACAAAATAGGCTCCTCCCCCCGTTTTTCAACAAATCAGGGGCGAGAACGTTGTCATTCGGGATGGTGGTCGGCTAGGAGCGTGCTATGTGGTGAAGTTCATTTTTAAGAGTGTACTCCACCCTTTTTTTTTTTTTTTTCTAAGAGTGCAGATCAGGGATTTTCCCAACATCCCACCAAGTACCCAGGAAGACCCTTCATTTTGCGTGAATAGTACACTGCAGTATAGCCACCGGGTGCGCCACGGGGCGCCTGCAACCCCTCATCCCCTATATATATGGCATTCCGAAGCAGGTCGAACGCTCATCCAGCGAAAGTTAGTTATTCCTCCCAGGGAATAACAGATAGCAACCTCGTGGATAACAGACCGCATAAAGACATGTCAGTCCGCCAGGTGGTTGCTTTGATATGCAAGCCGTTGGCAGGCAATCAATCTTGATTCATCAGAGAACGTCTAATGGTTGCACAGCGAAACAAGCATCGCTATAGCTATATAGGCTGACTACGAACAGGAGTGATATGAGGAGAGCATGTCAGGTAGAGGATTTGCATCTCGAGTGGCTGTTCGAGATCCATCAAGAAGGTGGGCAGTTGGTAGCAGTCTGAGCTATAGCTATTGTACTGTATTCATTGTACAGTCAACCCTGGATATATATGAATCAGAGTTGAGGAATGGGGTCTCCCATTCCGTTCGAATTCCATTCCTTTCAATTCCTCGGAATGAAAAGGTATGGTCAGTTTCCACTGCTGGAATGGTTTGGCAACTTAATTCAATTCCGTTAATTCCCTCAATAAAATAAAAGGAGCGGTAACCATAGTGGCAAGTCCAGCAGTTCTAGAGGAGATCGACATTACCGAGCACGGAAAAAGCACAAAGACAAGGTCATTTCACTCTTGACTGTCTGCAGGTGCGGTGCAAAGGGTGTGAGGGCAGAAACCAGCACGTTGAAACCAAAACTGCCACCGGGGACACCCAGATCATTCCATTCCCATTCCTAGAACAGTTCCCGCTCTGCTAAATCTGGAATGATTCCGGAATCATTCCAACTCCGGAGTGGTAACTCCGCAGCCCTGATATGAACCCTCGATTTACGAAGATCCCCGCTTTATGAAAGGTGCCCTTTGGGACGAGACAGTTCCACGTGATAATGACGTAAACGCAGGCAAGCTGGTGGACAGACTCCATGATGATAAATCTGAGCGATGGGCAAACTTAATCCGGGACAACCACAACAGCTCAATGAGCTGCTCGTTGAGCTGCGGTGGTTGTCCAGATTTATCATCATGGAGTAATTCCACTTCCTCATTCCAAACCGCGTTACTCGATTTATTAACGATTTTCCCAAGAACATTAACCGTTCATAAATCGACGGGGTCGACTGTATATACTCCTATCACATATTTTTGTTTCTGTCTGTTCGTTTTCTTTTTCCTTTTTTGAAGGGGGGGGGGGAGTTACAGGGTGCGGATGCATATCACATCGTACACAACGTACACGTGCGTGGCTACACCTGTCGAAAACGTACGATCATACATAATTATCATAAGAGCGTAATTATCCGTGTAAAATGTATGGATCATTCTTTGTGTTCCCGGAAAGATGATTTCGATTCATCGTCAGTTAGACAGGAAAATGAGTGATTGCAAGCGACGCGCTTGTGTTGAATGCGGATATCAATTACACGATTCGGAGTTTTCGCATTACGTAGTTGCTCTGATGGACGGGTAGAAGCTTTAGAACTGACGCATGTATAATACACAATAGTGTCATTCTTTATTCCACAGAGCATAGATATATATATAAAAGATATATTTTCTCGCTTAGTAAAGCGAAATCAGATAGCGCTCTCGGTCTCGGGAATGATCACAAAAGTACCAGCCGTCGAAAGAATGGCGCTACAGTACACCTAACTGGATGTCATCACTGTCACTATTCGATATTATTTTCCGTCCTCCTCCGCGAATTCGCCAAGCGCTGAAAGGCAGATAAAAATTGTCGAACCACGAAATCGCACGCTGTCTCGTGGAATAAGAAGAAAATGAAAGAAAACACTAAAATATCCCTAGAACAATCGTCGATGATGTCTTACAGTTTAAAAAAAAAAAAAAAAAAAACAGCCACATACGTATTTTCTAATATTCCAATCGAGTGACTCATTTCGTCGAGACAGCTTTCTGCTTAGAAGGACTGGCATTGTGTTGTTTACGTCAACTTCTGTAGAAGAACCATACCTAAAGCGAGATCTAACTTCATGAAGCTGTCATACCCGTATTCATGAACACCCGAGTTGCGATTTAAACTGCTCCCGTTGTGACCCCTGCCTGTGTAAGTAATAACTGACTTTCACGAATCACGAGCGTAGAACTACGCTCTCAAAATGCGAACGTTACCGTTAGAAACATGCACACCGCCCACACCCACCCCACCTCTTGCGCGCGCTGACGTGAATTAAGTTTGTCAGAGCGCTATTTCCTAGCAGACGATGACAATTTGACCGCTCACCCGACAGAAGCTGTTGCTTCACCGTAATCATGGTTGTATCACGACTGAAGGTGTGGCGTTGTTGAGATCCGTGAGTCGGTGGTGAAAGTCATGCAGCACAAGTGCACTAACAAGCCACGTACAGGCGGTGAGACGCAATCAGACGCAATGGATCCGGATCCTCCGGCAGCAGCAAGCGGCGCGGAAATCGCTGTGCGCAGGAAGTGTTCGTGGCGACATCTCGCGGACGTCAGAAAAAACAGACAGTGACGCGCTTCCGGCGCGACCGCATGGCGGCTTTGCTTGCTTTTCTCTGGTTTCTTCCACGAAATGTCACGTGTGATTGTTCCATCGTTTTTCATTCTTTTTTTGTTGTTGTTGCTGTTGGTGGTGGTGATATGCTTTGCTCGCCTGCTTGCTTGTTGAAGATCCGTAATCCTATCAGAAAGTACGTTAGAAAAGGTCAATATCATTTTCCTTCCTGATGGGGTAACTTCGCCAATAATCCTGGCGGTTACCGGGGTACAGGGAGCATCCCAATGAAGAGTACTGAGGGATGCTCGCATGTTTTGTGTGGTTAGTAGCCGGCTAGGACTACCCGGACTACCCAAATACCAAAGCAAGAGGGTTAGCACACCCCTCCCTCTCCTGTGCCACCCTCCTCTCTTCTCCCTCCCCTGCGTGCACCGAGCCGTCACTTCAGAGCAGGCTGACCACACCTTCCCCCTACATCCCCCCCCCCCCATTTTCCTTCCTGCCTGTCTTTCGTACTGAGGCAGCGGTGATTGACTGAGAGGATGTGATGCGAATCAGGGGATTTATCAAGCACAACTACCCCCCCCCCCCCAACCCCACCCAAAAAATTGAGAAAGCAAACATTTCCCTGAGTCTGGGAGGGGGTGGGACACGGTCGGGACACAGAACAAACTTCTACTGGGCTATACCAGCTCGCTAGCATTCTGTGATGTACCCCCCCCCCCCCCACCCAAAAAAAAAAAAGTACCTGCAGATAGCTTAGGATGACAATTCTTTTTTTTTTTCAGTTAATTACTACTACTACTACTCTATAAGCAATCCATCTAGTTAAACAAACAGTCCGAAAATTAAATATTTACGTATCATACCAATCACAGGCTGACGTACATGTCCAATTCACAGTTGAAACCGTTCCCTTTGAGCCCCACGACACTCGTTCTGAACATCGAGAAACAACAGCCTCATGTCCCACATAATTCCTAAAAAAAATTTAACGAAAAATTATAATTGTTTTACTTTGACCAACTGTTTTTTGATTTATTAAAAATGTGGTGCCACAACCACTCAGAATGGGTTCCTACCCTCCACCTCAGCACAAAGTCCGAGGGGAACGGTCATCAATGGCAGAAGCAAAGGCTTAAAAAGCCGACGCATTCTGCCCGCTTCGCGCTCAGGTAGAAACCCTACAACTCCTCATCGTGGTTGTAGGCATTTCGAGTTTGCGAAAGAAACTCAACAATCATACTATAGAAATGATCCTATGAAGCATGATCTTAACCCAAACACGTTCGAAAATGATTCAAGAATGGCGATAGTGAACAACATACGACGGTGTGAACGGCGCTTTCTATTAAATTGTTACATTAATCCCAGTAGGTAACTAATTGCTGCATTGCACTCTCATGTCTCGTGATGTGTAACATCCGTTTTTTACTCTGTAAATAAGTTATAACCGATAACACTTTTTATATTACATTTTTGTGGGCGCTGTCGCGACTTTTTCTGGCGCGCGCACAACGGCTTTTATCGTTCTTCTGACGCTCCTGTCCCACGTGGGCCTCCTGAAGCAGCGAAGCAGTTCGGCAACACTGTGTCCGCAGAAAATGGCAGCAGACATCCGAAAGAAAAATGCAAAACCGTGCACAGCAAAGGGCAAGTTTGGTTCCTCGGTTGCAAAAATGCGTTGGAAGATGCTCGCAAAAGTGAGTGAGCATGCTAATGGGATTCTTTCATCAGTTCAGTTCACAGTTTAGTTCGGATCTGAGACTGGTTACATAAAATGCGGGCCGCCCGTTTACTGTTGCACTCACTCGCGCAGATGAATATGCAGTGTAGGATTGCTGGTCAGCTGCACATATTGCAACCGCATGTTGCGTAATCTATCATTTGGTGACGCGAAAAAAAATAACGCGTTCTGTTTCTTTTAAATGGTATTGTGAAGGCCTGGTGATGAGGTATCTGCATGCATACAGCAACCCTTCCCTTCTTGGCAGTGTGGCATAGGAGAAGCGCCATTCACTCATGTTCCGCGCTTGTTTTGATGTTTTGATCCGCTGTGGCTATATTTTCTGCATGAAATCCCACTGTGGAACATACTATGTGTTGTAGACACGAGTTTTTGAACAGCCGCTGTTTCGAACACCGATCTTTTATGCACATATTCGAATATCACAGTCGATTCTGACAGGAACCCTCAGTATCGTAATAGATAAATAAATAAAAAGTGTGACGTATGTTCTTATTGCAGGCGTTACACGAAGGCAGAGTAAGCCAAGCAGACCTGTTTTTTGGTTCAGTAAGAAGGTTTTCGTCATTTGGACTGCTTCAAATCACACCAACAGAGAGGCAGAAAGGTGACGAAAACGATGATGGGACTTGGTATGAAGTCACCTGCCTCAAAGAACCACAGTTCAGCCTTAAAATTAGGTGAGCTTAGAATAACGTTTGCTTTTCCTTTTAATCGGAATAACTGCTCCAGTAGCGGTGTACATCACTAATATATTGATTTGTACTGCATGTCTCTAAAAGTAAGTACTGCAGAATAAGGGAACCTGTAGAAAAGCTTACATCAATGGGACATCAAAAGACAACTAAACCATATACTTAAACAAGCAAATAAATTAACAAAAAAATTGGCCAAATGCATTTAAATATACCAATAGGTTTATATAGAGCCTTCGGCAGTTCTACAAAGCTGTCTCCTTAATAACATTAAACTGAACACGGATTCACACGTGTACTATTGTATTATTATTCTGCACTCCAGAGCACTCCCAGACAGAATTTCACTCAAAGACGTGAAGGGCTTCGACAACACAGGAAATGTCTGTGAGTAAAGCAAGGGTGACATATTTACCAATTTTATTTGATTTTTTTATTATTAATGAAACACTCAATATATGTATTGATGCACTTCAGGCATATGGCCATCCGAAGAAGTCCTGGCATATTATTGTATGAAAAATAAAGAAATTTTTGTGTAAGTACTTCTTCAGTTTACATTTCTTGCTCCATTGCATGTATAAAATCAATAATTTACATTGCCAAGTTTTCCTTTTTGATTGCAGTGATAAAAGTGTATGTGAATTGGGCGGAGGCATGACATGCTTGGCGGGCTTTGTGGTAAGCTTTTTACAAATTTAATTGATAGCAGGAAAAAAAAAAAGAAACAGGTATAAAAACATACAGGGGGAAAAAAATCATACACATGACTAGTAAGAAGCATTTTTATATTGCTGCAGTTTGTTTTCCACTACTGACCTTGATACTAATTTTTTTGTTGCCACTTCAGTCCTCCATACTTAAGATAACCTTTTAAGATCTTGCAGCAGTCTCTGACATCATCCTCTTCCAGTTGATAGATTCAGTTGCTTGCTTTCACTATCTTCAATATCAGTTCTTGATAATGCTGGGGATAATAAAGCACATTATCCATTTTGGTTTAGGTGGCAGCTACAACAAAAGCAAGGGAGACGTTCCTCACCGATGGAAATAACAAATCCATTCAAAGTATCTTGTTACTTTGTGATGTAAAATTACCGTATTTTCACGCGTATTATCCGCGGCTTATGCGCGATTTTTTTTTTCTCACGGGCGCCCTGCGGCTTATCCACCGGTGCGGCTTATCTGATGACTACTTTTTTTCTGGTATTTTCCCCATACGCCGATTTTAACGAAAGGGCCGACAGTGTCTCTGGAACAGCACTGTCCTGCCGATGCACGAACAGTGCGTAACAGGGACGGGTCCACATTCGAGTAGATTGATCTTCCTGGTGCATTCCCCCAAGCAGCTTTAAGGAAAGTGGTGACAGTGATTCACGTCTTCTGGAAGATCACTGACCCATCAGTCCACGAAAAACACCCGACAAGGGCACAATCCGATCTTGGTAGAACTCCAGAACTGACCTCCTCTGTTGTACACTGTGCTGATCCCGAAATATGGACCACAGGGTTTATGGCCTTCTCTATGGTCTCCTTCGTCGCACAAATCAGTCGTCTCGTATTGCCCGCGGCTTATCTGCGGGTGCGGCTTATCTGCCAGAAAATTTTCAAAACGTCCCAAAAAACGTGTCCTGCGGCTTATCTGCGGTGCGGCTTATACGCGTGAAATTACGGTATGTTTTTTGTCACATTTAGCTTTGTTGTTGTTGTGGTTTTGAAAAGTTTGTAATCTCCTTGACTACCATTGTTGAGATGTTCAAGTAATCTTGGAACGCAACCTCAGCTGCCTAGACAACTGTAATGTTGTTACGAGGTACGTTGCACACGCTCGCGTGTTTTCGTACACGCGTGTACGTATTTGTCAACGTATGCATTGCAGACGGATACGATGGGACGAAGATGACGACATCAGCGACTTGCTGGCAAGATTCGATGTCATCATCTCCGCTGACTGGTAAGCTACGGACTGGTAAGCGCTGTTTTTCCAGCGATCTCAACGTTGTTTCGTCCACGTACAGCTTGTTTTTTGACGATGGTCGGCAACCCCTGGTGAACACTATATGGAAATTGCTTAGCGACAAGGTATGCATGTGTTTTCTTTTAAATAATCAATCAATCAATCACGTGTAATAAAGTGATGGACAGACCGACGTTAACTGTTGGACTTTTTAGGGCCTTGCAGTTATCCTGGCACCCACCCGTGGGAAATCATTCCAGCAATTTGTGGAGCTCGCTCAACACAAGTTCTTTGTGGAAATCCTGATGGCTTATGATACCTGCGTTTGGGAACTGCATGCCAGGGCACGTATTATCGCTGCGTTTTTTTTTTTTAGTAAAAATGTCAGCTTGAAATACATTTCAAGTTGTCAGAGGCGGCTCATGTTAGGGTATGGCCGACGTCCTCGAATTTGTACCGCATTTTTTTTTTTCTCTTCCTCGTACTTTCTCCCCGTACAATTTTGCAAAATGAGCTGCTGAGAAAATTCAAACTACAGGGGGAAAAAAAAAACCCTAAAGCGTTAAGTCGTCTTGTCCTTTCTTTCCCATTCAGTACCAGCATGAGAGGCCGGACACATATGATGCCAACCTGCACTATCCCCAGATGCTGATCCTAAGGAAACTTCTCACATGAGGTAAGCTTTGCAAGTGCCACAACTTTTGTGCTTACTAGGAACCTCTGCTGTTGCACACTTTGTACGTTACACTGCACCCAGATGTATCAACTTCATCACCAACCAACGAGAGCTCAATAGAGTCCAACTCCAGTTCATAGCTGGGCGTCCTCACTCATGAGGACCCTCATGAAGACGCCTCACCCTCACCTCACGAGGATGAGGTGAGGGTGAGTGAGGCCAGACCACGCTTAATGTTCCTCACGAGGAGAGTCGTGAGGCATTGCCCTCATGAGGCCCACCGTGAGGGCCCTCATGAGGCCAGTCGTCGTGAGGCCATCAACACGTGAGGGTACAACGTATTCCGTGAGGAGCCTCACGGATGAGGTCGTGAGGCCTCTCGTGAGGAACCTCACGGATGAGGCCGTGAGGCCTTTCGTGAGGGACCTCACGAATGAGGCCATGAGGCCTTTCGTGAGGGGCCTCACGGATGAGGTGATGGGTTCTGTCTCCTCTTTGCAGATGCCAAACACTAACGTTAAACCTCACTGTGACAGTAACAACTGTTACCAAATTTATCCAAGCACAGCGCGAAACCCTATAAACAGTTTAATGCCGCGCAGTATCATTAGTACCAACTACCGACACAGTAGTTAACGCCGACGTGTCATGTGAACATGACGGAAAGTTCTTTTGAGGCTCATGTGCCTCCTAGTGACTTGAAGACACGTTAGGCCATGAGGGTATTCACGAGGCGAGGGCTCGTGAGGATGAGGGGTCGTGAGGCCATGAGGGTCCTCATGAGAAGAAGGTACGTGAGGCCATGAGGGCCCTCATGAGGTGAGGACACGTGAGGACTTGAGGGCCCTCATGAGGTGAGGACACGTGAGGATGAGGACCCTCATGAGGTGAAGGCATGTGAGGATGAGGATGGTGAGGCCTCTCGGGATCCCGATGCCCTGAGGTGAGGTTTGTGAGGGCAAAATTTAAAATGGAATGTGAGGGTGAGGGCGACTGAGGTTTAGTTACTGGTGAGGAAACTTTGGTGAGGGTGAGTGAGGCCAATAAAGTCTGTGCTTCGTGAGGTGAGGATGAGTGAGGCCGCAGGAAAATGCGCACCTATGCTCCAGTTGGTGGGGATCGATCACGGGGCAAAAACCGGTCAATTTGGTCCGTTGAGTTTATGTTTCAGGCCATATACAGCAGGTGGTAGCAGTTCCGAAGCAGTACATTTAAAATAGAGTACACAACAAGCGAGTGTTCAGCAATATTTTAAGGGGGACTCCACCGAGAATCCCGTGTATGTGGGAATCCAAAGATAATAATAATAATAATAATTTGTGGCGACACGTAGTGAGAGTACTACGACAATGAACGACACCACAGCAGTCTGTCTGAAAGGTTAGCTTATATGAATAGTAGCGAGGTTTAGTGGACCCTTTTTCCTCAAACGGTTTTTGCCACAAACCAATCAGATTATTACGTTCCGAGTCACCTCTTCTCATTCGTCATCCACGAAACCGTTCGCGAGCTGTTTTTGAGGGAAAACAGTTCACTAAAACTCACTATTATCTCAACATCTTTTCTTGGAAATTAAGTGAGGACGTTGATGAATCAATGTGTAGCCATAAAGGTACATACTAAGTATAATAGGTAATGACTAGTAATGTAGTCATCGATGATGCCATTGATACAGCAAGAAACGTTAAATGTTTGTTTCGTTTTAGAGGATATCACCTCATTTAAAATCATGCCACCTTGTTTTTCCATTCCTATTTCCAGGTTGCTGCCGGGAGCTCGATGTAATTTATGTACATTTACGTACGAATCTCACTTCGGAAAACCACCTGTTCCACCCATACATCGCCATGAAAGAGGCATTGGACCACGTTTAAAAAAAAATTGTAAATAAAAATGCCTATTTTCTACAGCGTTCAGTTTCACTCATGATACCTTTGACCTTCTTCAATATATGCGAGAGTCGCCACATTTATTGCAACACAATTGCGTATTTTATGGAATGAGGCGGAAGAACTGCAACTTAGGGCATCGGACAATAAAACAAATGCTGCTATATACAGATGTAGCATTAAATACAACAGACTACGCAAATTCCATGCCAATCACTGCTAAAAGGAGACACCGGAGACTGGGATGTCCAACTGAAAGACAATCCATGCAATCGTGGGTACCAGGTACGACAAGGTATTCGAGGAATTTGTGGAACGTGTATACCGCTGTAATTTGCGAAAGGAAATAAGCGTACAAGACACGGGTAAAAACTGCACGAGATACCTGGATTTACAACACCGACCTTCATGCCGCGCGAGCCCGTAAAGTCCATATTCGGCATCAAGATGGCCCCCTAGCAAAAGCACGTCGAATATTTGGCAAGCAACATTCTTTGAATTCTTCTCGGATGAGAGTAGAGAGCAAGGAGGTTCACCTCCAGTAGTTTTTACTTGGAAACCAGACATCCCAAGAGAAGAAACCCCGAGATACATAAAGCTACGAACGTGCCTCCACCGTAACGCTACGATTGCAACACATTGACTAAAAAGGCATTTCCAACGACGCCAGTTCGTGTGACGGGCGACACGAGCAGTGCTGATCAACTGCTCAGAAAAGCCTAAATCAACCACCAGCAACATCCGCTGGTCAACATGCACACACAAACACAATAAAACGAAAAACGGCACAATAATTACGAACAATTTGTGAAAACTGTCAGGACACCCAACAAACCGAAGAAAAAATAAACGGAAAATATGCACACCAGAGTCCTTCGCTTTGCGAAAACAAGATGGCGCTGAACAACTCGAGAACGTGACTGACTAAACTGCACAACAACCGCACTTAGTGTCCTCGCGGTCGTCGACACCCTAGTTAAATTTCGCGCGCATTTTACGATCGGTACGATTACTGACTGTCCTCGCGACGTCGAAACAGCTACGACTGGGGCGCGTAATAATAATAACCTACGACAGGAATGAAAAGAAACTATTCAAAACGTCCCGCCATCACTTGGTGAGAGCCAGCCGCCTAGCGGCGGTTCCCTTTTTCTCCGCGACGCAGAGAACGTCGCACTGACCGCCGCCGCGTTGCGTGGGATTGGTGAGGAGACGCGTCCCGTGCGGCAGCGTTATGGTCGGCAAGCTTCCGTTCGCCGTCGCGGATCGGCCGCTGACGATGACCGGAGACAACGTCAGCAGGCATCCGGACGGGGAGAACACGGGCAACTGGGGAGACGACGTGGCGACGACGACCTCGGGGGTGGTGGGTTGCGCGCTGTAGAAGCAGGCGTAGTAGTTTGGAGTCAAAGGAGGCTGCACGGCCACCGTCGTGGTGGGGAGCTTTCCCGCTTCGGACTCCGCCGCCGTGCTCAGGTAGCCCTCCGCTGGATCCAGCGCCTGGATGGTCGGAGTTTCGTAGGTGAGTTTCCTAGCAATGCTCGCCGTTGGTACGGTAGAGACCACGGGACTCTGCTCTCTCTGGTTTTCTAGGAACCAGCCGGGTAGCCGGAGTGTTGGGGTCTGCAGGGGGGACGGGGTTTCCGCCGGTTTCTGGGCCCAGGTTCTGAGAAGTAAACAAAAAAAATGAGGCGACTGTACCGGGAATGAATCTGTGCAGAGTTTTGTGACCAAATGCAAGCCCCGTATTTTCAGGCCAGCCTGGTCTTTGGGTTATAATAGGGGATTATAATTGGGTTTTAGTTCTTTAGATCCTTGTAGGTCTTGGTGTAAACAAGGAGAACAGAACTACACGAGCACGCCAGTTTTGGTTTTGCGGTGATGCTAGCTTGAGCAGCTGACTCAACCCTGGCTGTATAATTTGTTGATTTGGTACAATGGAGTACAAAATTTGGAAACTACTAACAATTGAAATATTCTGCATGGTAATCATGAGCATTATAATGAAGTAACGAAGCATGTAATCAGCATTTCTGCTTCAGAATTCCAATTCAATTTTCTAGTGGTCGATGTTTTCAAAAAGCCATACATGATGCGACATGCACATTTGCTCGAGTAAAATTATCTGTGCTGCTAGGAAAGTTGTCTGTTTCGACTCTATTACTTTGTAAAGGCATTAAGAGCAGCATTTGCAGCATCAGCATTCCTCTCCTTTAAAGAACTTACTGCAAACTGTTTGGAGTTCCAACATCGTTCTGCTGTGGTTCCTTCGGAGTTTTCTCCTGCTGAATGCTGATGACCGGTTTAGAGTGAACAGGCAGATTAAGTGACTGCAGTAGGCTGTTGTACTGTTCCTCGGAGAGTGTGATTACGTGAGATGCCACCGTCGCAGGCGTACCCTCCTGAGGGAAAAATTGTACCCAAAATGAGATTGCACTGACGAAAATGTGTTGAAGAGATAGACGAGACAGTTAGTCATGAAGTGCACACCATTTTTCAGCAAACAGCACAACAGTCATGGCTCGGTGCACTAATTACTAGAGCTGCGCAAATAGCAAAATTTCGAAATCGAATTAGAATATATTCCCAAAAAGCCCAATGCAAATATTTTGAAGATCTCACTTTAAAAAAATTCTCACTTTGTGCCCATTGGGTAACTGCTGTTCCTATTGTAGAAGCCTACAGCTTTTCAGTCAGAATGGAGTATCGTAAGAAAAAGAAGCACACCCACTTCAGATATTGCAACACACATTACATTGTTGGTTGTACATACATCCTTTGGTTTATTTGTTTGCATTTGTACTTTTTACAAACTGCAAATATTTCCCACTGTTAGTGCCAGAAACTCTAGAAGTTGTGAATACATTTATTGGCACCTATAATTTGCATTGTAGAGCAGGACCTATTACAACTGATAATGTAATGGCAGAAAACCACCTAACCACTTGTGGGAGTGCGCTTCGTGTGGACCCAACACACTGTGAGCACAACTACAAGTTGCCATGCAGAAGAGCTACAGTTTGTTCCATGGTTAGTTAGTCCTCATTTCGTATCTTTTAATAGGGGCGAAACTATTTTCTTTCCTTTTTATTGCCTGGAAACCCACGAAGTGAACCCAGAAAGGATGCTAGAACTTGGGATTGAATCCCACGGTACAAGGATTAAAAGCAGTGATATTAGGATTAAATTCCACCGCACGAGGATTAAAAGTGGCAACAAGATAATTAAATTCCATGGTATAAGGATTAAAAGATATGAAACGAGGATTACATACCATGAAAAAAAGAACTAGTTTGTCTACACGTGGGCAGGTTGGAGCCACTTAACTCCGATGTGGCTACTACGTGTTAACGAGAAACTTTCCATGCCACCTTCAAAGTCTTTCCACAATGCTCTTTGTAATTTCTTCCTTCGCTTTGCTATAGTAACCCGAGGGAGGGCTGTTCTCGAGGGTAGGGCGTAATCCGGGAAAGCTTTATCAAATCCGCAGTCTTTAACAGCAGACGACAGGTCGTGATTGATTGCAATCATTTTTGCAACACTTTCGGTTATTTCCAGTGGACTTGGAGGTAGCCCATACAACGTCTCCATATCCCCTACCAACATAGCAAAAGTGCTCCCGCTTTCGGTTTGCTATCCACTTCCCATTGACACCAATATAGATTCGAAACATGGGGGCCACCATCCGAAACGTGATGACGATCGAGCTGATTACGTTTTCGGTCGGCATAAAATACAACGTGTCGCTTCTCCGCCTGCACAACACGTTTCACTACGCACAAATTTTTCTGACTGCCTCGGTCTCATTCACAATGGTGACACGAAAGCAATGTGCTGATGCGAAACCTCATTTCAGTATATGTATTCAAAAAATATTTGAAAACTGAGAATACTGCAAGTACTGTTCGAATACCTATTCGATTCGAATTCGAAGTTTCGAATATTCGTGCAGCTCTAATATATTTCATTATTTCGCGACTAACACGCTGCACAATGCTGGCTTAAAAATGCAAGCTCACCTTGGACACATGCACAGCAGGACTTGTTTCAGGAACTGCTACACCTACCAGAACGCAAGATACATACAGAATCATACACTGCTGCATGGCATGCGTATCTTACATTACATAATAAATATCTAAAACATCGTGTACATTATTGGCAGTGTCATTGTTCGTACATGTGTACACTACCTTACATTACGCGCAAATTTATGCAAATCTTTTAATAATGTACACTGCGTTTACATTAGTTTCTAAATTATGGACATTGCAGATTGTATACATCATTTACACATACAGTAGAATCTCAATGATACGATCAAGGATGATACTAATTATCCGGAATGCCTATTCTTCCCATGTATTACAGTTCGGATGACATGGCCGTGTTATCTTGCCTTTACGGATGATACGAACGAGTCAAGGAGGCGACAGAGGTCGTTCCCCCGTGACACGAGAGCGCGCCAGTCATACTGCTCCTCCTTTTGAGGAGGGAGGGAGATCCTCACCACGAACTCTCTTACATCATGTTAGGCACGTAACGGAGCAAACACATAATCCTGCCGTTAATTAACTTTCACCGTGTAAGCCTCTGTTACCCACTTCGGAGAAAGCTATGTCTGAAAACGAAAGTTTTCCGTATCAGCTCACGTTCTCGTGTAAACCTTGACGTCAGTTTCTAATTCTCCGATTGGTGAAGGAGGTGAGGCCGTTAAAAGGAGACACTTCTTGACCACTGGGGCTGATTGTCGGTTGCCGACTTGCCACCATATGTCGTAAATAAATGTAAATAGTAGTAGTTTGTCTATTGACTTCGCCTGAGAGTCCGTTCTTCAAGCAAGGTGTCGGTACAATCCGGGATTCGGGCTACGGATCATCCCATCATTTCAGGGCCCACCCGGAGAAGGAACTTAACTCGTCCTGTTGTGCAATGCAAGCAACGACTCTCCCTTTGGTGGTAGTGGTGGAGATAGGATCGAAGGGATTACACGGCCCGACAGCACTGGCCAAAAACGAAGACACAACAGTACTATTATGACCGACCTCTTTCATTTTCTTGCCTCAATTTTTATTTTGGTTTAATTCTTTTGATACAGATTTCGGATTATACGAATTTTTCCCGCTGCCCCGTGAAATTCGTATCATCGAGATTCTACCGTATGTACAAGTGTTAACATTATAGAAAACATTATGTAAAACATTTCGTAGAACGTACCATCATGCACCGAATCAGTAGCCCTCTCAACCTTGTCCTCGCATGCAACGGGTGACGCTGCCTCGCTACTTTGTGCAGATGTGTCGGGGGAATGCTCATTCGAGGACGAGTATAGTCGTCGATGCTCCATTTCTGCCACCTCGCAGATGTCGTGGAAGGAGGCATGTCGTGCCATGTGGCGCTGCTGCGGTATGACGTGCTCCTTGCCATTTCTGCGACATTCTGACAGGTCGTCGCTTCGAGTTCTTGGGAGTACCCTCCTCTTTGATTCTCCTGCGAAATATGAGAATAATACATAAATGTAGTAAAGCTTTTGAGCATTGCATTACTCTTTTGAAGTAGCTAACCGCTAACGAGGAACGAATGTGAATTTACGCGACGGGAATTTACCTTGCGTTTGCTGCAAAAGTTCTAGCACCTGCGCAGAACAGTCGTGCGGTGAAGTCTTCAAGTCTTCGTTTCCTGCATCCAATCAGTCATGGTTTAAGTTGTATAGTTACAGCTAGCTCGTAATAATAGTAACTGAGTTAGTTAAATTTTTTCTAAATGTAACCAGAAACAGCTACAGTTACAATGTAAAGTAACTTCGTTTTAGCACCTCTACTGTTAAACCTCAATTATTACACATTACGTTACATCACAGTACAGCACATAGAAAGATATGGCAAAAATGCTGCACTACTTGAGGAACTTAATTAGTCACTTGTTGCTTAGTTACTACGGAAGAATGCGATCAATTAACATGCAATACCTGCTTTCCATGAAGCCTTACTACCTGGTCCTCCCGTGGGCAGCAAGGAATGTCGTGACTGGGGTTGTTCGGGCAACTCTGAACGAGACACAGAGCAAATATCAAGAATACATAATTTTTGCATTTCAGGTTTCTTTTTTTTTTCAAAATTCGGGGGACGAGGATAAAGGTTAGGTTTTATGTTTTATGTGTAGGTTATGTTTAGCTGTAAAAAGGTAGACATCAATGCCAAGATAATTATTATTGCGACATAAGATGACAGTTATTAGATTATCACAGGCAGTACTGAACGTAAAGTAGTATTATTCAGTGTTCATCAGTGCCTGTATGACCGACCCACTTTTGCCCCTTGGCCATTTTGGTTCTCAGGGCTTTCTGTGTTTTACTCACACTGAAGGAGTAATGAATTTTTATTCGATGTTCTCTTTTTCAACGTTGTGAAACACAGACAATGAAGAATGACGATGCCAATCGAATAAATAAATAAATATTAAACCAGATATAAATAAATATATGTGTATATATATATATATACAGGGTGTTCAAAATTAAGCTTTCACGAGCGCTACGCAAACACAGCGATGACAGGAAACCGGATGATAACTTTACGCTACTTGTGTAAATAGCACCAGTTTTCTTTTGTTCGCCTATTTATAAAGTGCTAGTGAAAGCTTAATCTTGAACACCCTGTATATAAATAAATAAATAAATCAAATTAATACCTTCATCAGTCCCTAGAGCTCCAATTTTAGGTCCAACGTATTTGAAAGCACTTTTTCGACCTCTGGCCTCTGTCACGGTGACCTTGTGGATGAGTCCCAGACTGCTGAGGATATTGGCAATATCGTACAGCCTCCTAATTTTAGCTGTTGCAGTTTAAAAAAGAACCACACACATCAGAAAAGCTCATTCGTTGAAAGAAAAAAAAAGTTCACTGGCAGATACTTACTTTTGTAGACTAATGACTGAGTTTTATCAACTGTGGGGTCACCGATAAGAACTTTTGCGGCAAGGTCCAGACTCACAGTCCTGGGCTACAGGTATGATAAAAGAAGTAAACGTGAGAGTCAAACGTACTCCTATATCATTCCATAGCTGAATTCCAAAACTATGAAAATTCTGAAGGAATGGTTGAAAAGCAAGCAAGCGAGTGGCATAGATTCACATTGAAAAATCCGAGACTAAGGCCAACCGGGAAACGGTAAAATGCCGGGTAAAATATAAAGATCACACCTAAGAAATAGTAAAACATTGGGATGATTGATAGACTGGGTTCTGTCTCATTGTGTCATAGACTATAGTTAGGGCCTGACTTTTCCGGGTTTTATTTTTGGCCAAATTCGGGGGGTAAATATCGGGTGATATTTTTCATTTGAAAATACGGGTGTATTCGGGTTAAATCCCATTACGGCATATTCTGTCGTCAGGAATTCGGGTGTATTCGGGTGATTTTTTTTTTGTTTAATAAAAATTTGTCTTAACATGGAACTAATGTTTATAAATGTTATCAAACTTTATTTTAATGCACGCTTATGAGTGTGCCACGCGACCCGGATGTTTTCGGGTAGATTCGGGTTAAACCCGAATTTTACAGGTTTCGTTAGGGGGGTAAATATCGGGCGGATACGGGTTTAACCCTAAAAAGTCAGGCCCTAACTATAGTGAAGGCGTTCCCTGTCTGCGAAATAAAACTACTCAGCTGTGTTTTGAAACCTTGGTTCATGTAAGCTTTCTTGTTGTCCCGTGTCTGAATATTATCATGCGATGTTTATTTGTACAAAAGCAGCTAAGCCACGCTACATTTTGCTTGGTAACTTTCAGCTGAAAACAAATTGTCGGAAAAAGACTCGCAATATTAAGAAAAAGTACACGTCATTTCCGTGGATACTCGTCCACAATATACCGTGTCAGGGGTTCCACGTGAAGCGTTGCCGTACTTTAAAAATGCCACGAACCAGTCGCAACTACAAAAATTATGCGTACCGGTGATGTGAGGAAGAGCATGAGAAAACGCTGGCTCATGATTCCCATTGACTTTTCCCTTCGCATCTCCTGGTCTGCACCATTTTTCCCACTGGACGAAGGCATAGGGCCCACCAGTTCTGGACTGTACTCGGTTGCAGCAAAAAACTGGCTCGTTTCCAGGGAGTGGGTAAATTCAAAGTCCTTCACAGAGTGAATCTGCGCCGCTATGTTAGTCCGCTCCGAAAGGGCCTGCAGAAAAAGACCGCATTTGTCCAGAGGCTGCACTGTATACATTCCGTGGCGATAAAAATAATAATAACTAATAACTATAACTAACTAATAATAAATAATAATAACTAACTAATAATAAATAAATAATAGCAATAATAATAATTGTTTCCCAAAAATGCTCTGCTAGCAAAAGCTACGATGAACAAGTTTGCATTCCACACCCTTAAAACAAAGCTTCACCACATAGCACAGTGAAGGGCAACGATTGCACAGAATGATAATTACTGTTAGCACTCCTTTTTGCGGCAATTAATTAATGTAACTGCATAAGTGTCACAAAAACGTGTACACCTCCAGTCTTTAACCAATCGGGGGGCAGAACAATGTCACGTGGGATGGTGGTTGGATAAGGATGTGCTATGCGGCGAAGTTGTGTTTTTAGAGTGTACAGTCAACAGTGCTGAAACACAAAACCGAAGCGACGTGAACTGCGAAAAAGCTACAAATCAAACATCTGCTACGAACAATGCAGACGCGCTACACTAGTTATTTCTTGAGCGAGTCATTAAACACTCCTCCAAAACAACAGACAGTTACCCTTTCGAGGACCCCTGTAAAACTGGAAAGCATCCAAGTAAAAGGATACAATCCATTGAGTCAGACGCAGAGCTCTGAACAGTTACAAAGAGTTCCAGAAATTTTAACATTACGAGAAATGATAAACTAATCAGTGAACTCGCATAGCCAATCCACTTTTTATCACTGGTACCACTCTGGTATCACTTCCTAGGCAGCAAAGGTGTTCTAAAAAAAATGTGTCAAGCAAAGCGCCTAGAGCCTTTAAGACTGAGGGTTCAAAAAGGGTGGTGCTCAACTTACTTTGAGTCTGGGCAGCGTCTCCATGAGCGCCCCCTTCCCGAACCAGCGGTACTTGTTTTTCGCCTCCTTTGTGACCATTCCGACGCTTTCCAAAACGTTGACAATGTCGTACACTCTTCTCCTCTCAACGCCTAGAATTCGATGTTTTTTGTTTTTTTTTCACACTCTAACAAAAACGATATCATCCATACATAGGGCCTGACTTTTTAGGGTTAAACCCGTATCCGCCCGATATTTACCCCCCGAACGAAATCTGTAAAATTCGGGTTTAACCCGAATCTACCCGAAAACATCCGGGTCGCGTGGCACACTCATAAGCGTGCATTAAAATAAAGTTTGATAACATTGCTAAACATTAGTTCCATGTTAAGACAAATTTTTATTAAACAAAAAAAATTCACCCGAATACACCCGAATTCCTGACAACAGAATATGCCGTAACGGGATTTAACCCGAATACACCCGAATTTTCAAATGAAAAATATCACCCGATATTTACCCCCCGAATTTGGCCAAAAATAAAACCCGAAAAAGTCAGGCCCTATCCATACATGTTTGACTGTGTAACCAGAAAAGGTTTTAGCTCACCTAAATGCTTCGCCACCTCGTCCAAAGACACGATGATTTTCTCGTCTGGTTCTGGGTACTCGGGATACAGACTTAGGAAGCTGAAATATGAATTGAAGTACGCAGTTAAAATCGTCGTTCAAACAGAGAGAGTGAGGAGTACTGACGAGTGGCAAAGGAGGCCCAGGGACTTGTCCTTTCGACTCACGGCGGGTTTAGTGTTTTCCGAGCTGCTACTGTGGTTCGAGAGCTCTTCCTCCAGGGTCTATACAGGGGGGTAAGAAAAGGGTCGTTTTATGGTACTGTCGTTAGGCTTTTAGCCTGGGTTTAGACCAGGGTTCGGAAAAACCCGTTTTTTTTTAAAAAAGCCCGCCCCAGTGGGTTTTTTCGGGTTTTTCGGGTGCTGGGATTTTTTTTTCGAACTGCTGCATATGACACGCAACAGCCATCCTCCGCCTATTTTTCATGTTTCTGGAAGAAATAATTGTTTGACGCTGTAGAATTTACGGTAAAGTAACCTCCGAAGCAGTCGTCCCTTTTCATTCTTTTCTTTTTTTTCCTTCGTTTCTGTATTTCACCCGCGTGTGGGCTTTATTGGGTTTTTCAGCCCGGGTGGACCCAAAAAAACCCGGGTGGGTTTTTTTAAACTGGGTCCATTCGGCGAACCCTGGTTTAGACTAACCATAGGCGATTATGCAATTTCCAATACAATACAATTGCTCGCAAATGTTCTTAACTAAAATCGTAGGCGCTTAGCTTCAAAGGTATTCCAGATGGTAGATAAATAGGTCAGAAAGTTTAGCACTCGCTAAAGGTACTACCTGCTCTATTGTAAGGGATACATATAAGTGTAAGTCATTTATTTACACTTATTAGCAAAATTATGCGTATATCCTTCATCAAAACTTGAAGCAAAACACAAACTACATCTAAACCACAAACTAGAAAAAGGATTATCAACGAGGCTAGCTTAGGACAATATTATAAAAAAAAAGACCCTAGGTAACAACTATGTAGACAGACCGCTTCAATAGCACCTGCATCTAGAAATGTCAGACAATGCTAGAATAGTAAGGCTCGTTCGTTCAGCATCACTGGCCACAGATGGTAGCCCCGACAGCTGCTATTTTTCCGTCCGACCGAAGGCCTTAGCCCGCAACGTATAAGAGAGGACCCGCAGGTTTAGTAGTGCTCCTGTATGGGGGATAGATTAGCTGCATCTGTGTACGTTTACAGAATCAAACCTGCCATAAAATTCTTAAAAAAAGAAAAGAAAAAGAAAGGTCAGGGGCCACATCAACATTTATTTTATGTATGTATTTATTACTTTGTTATTTATGCGCACAATAATTACGTGGCCAAATTATCGGAGCTTTAGCTGCAATATTTTTCTTTCCATGTCTTTTAATATTGTAGGATAGGGAAGCTTTGCCTCTTTTGGAAGCAAAAATTACCGGTAAAAGAACAGCTACCGGTTTCACTGTGTGAGCCTTTGTCAATGCACCCCATCAATGGGAATCACCTTATTATCATAAAAGTACATTAATGAATTCATGTTAGGGATTTGGATCCTCGTAGATCGATGATTTTACTACCACTTCATTAAAGTTAGTGCTAGTAAAGCAGGATTAGTACACATTACTTTTCTGCGCAACATCCTGACCGCGTACTTCACATAAGAGTCGGAATCTACCACAAATTTTGGCATAATTAAAACTCCAAGGTCACTATAAACTTTTTTTTTAGGTAACCTGAGCACGCACATTTTCCTTGCAAGCATAAGGCAGCCTCTCAGCCAAGCTCGACAACATCTTTAGTCTGGCAGTGGGAGTTGCCGGATCAGACAGCGGCGACCGACCGGACTTTGTGGGAGTACCGGGAGGAGAGGACAGCTCCTCGTAGACACAGTTACTGGTCTGAGTGATGTCCCGCAGGGGCTGCTTGCCACTCCTGCTCTCCATGCTTTCGACGTTCCTCGACTCGAGGCAGGGTCGTTTGGGGGGCGAAGACAGCAGGTCGTTTCTCCGGATCCCATTGTGGACATCGTGGTTTGGTTGAATGACCATCATGTTCTGGTTCGAAGGTGAGGAAGGAGTGAGGCAGTAGTTGGACATGATTCAGTTCCGAGTGACGATTTTGAGATACGTGCAAAAAAGACAATGCTGGAAGGGAGCAATTTCAAATCGTAAAACATAGCTGGAAGTGATGTATTACTAGGGTACTGCAACGATACAGCATAGTATTTGAGGGTGATCACCACAAGCAGTTAAACATTGCAACCTGGCACTCTGCATGGCAGCCATGTAATTCATGTTCATTTTATCTTCACACTCCTATACTTGCTAAGAGCTAGAAGATTCTAGGGCTATGCGAATTTTAAAACTGAAGTGAATACGGAGCGAAGAACGATAGAATTGAACAGAATATGAATCAAACAGTTATGGATCTTCGCACAACTATATAAGCTCTCGCTTTGGTGGAAACCTTCCGTTGCAGCATTTTAAGAATTATTCAAATATATCCAGCTTTAAGACGGACATTCCTTCAATTTGAATACTGAATTCCTCATTCGATTTGAAATTCAAATTGAATACACCATTTGATATTTTTTCAAATATTTGTGCAGCCCTGAAAGATTCTTTCGAAAAAGTCTTTTTGTGGAAATGTTGGAAATTTTGGCTTCCTATCGTTCTCTTTTGTCCTCTTATTTGATAAAATTAATGATTTGGCAAAAAAAAAAGAAAATTCATCTACTTTCACTCAGTGCTTGTTTTTCAAAAGCCTAAATCACACGCCGTTAGCGCAGACAACTCATGTGCGCACACCATCGCTCTGTGAGAAGACTTTTGAACCAAAGAACAAAAGGCAAAAAATGTGCAGACAGGAGAATTTTATGTGCAACTAGATTTGTGTCTTCACCTGACAAAGTGTTTTTTTTTTTTCCTTCATCCGCCAAGTGCTTCTAGACAATGCAGAAAAAGATGTTCGTGAGTAACACACTAAAAAAAAAGTGAAAGGATTTTGCAAAGTGTAGCTGCCTCAATTATGCTGGCAAACTTCCATTTTTCTTCCACACATGCCAGTTCAAGATTTTTCTTTCCAAGACCAATATATTTTGCAAGCATAATGCTGTAAAATTTCTTGTCAGACATTGACAAGAACAGAGCCCGAACCTTTCTCTCTGTATGAATTATCGTACCCTCTCTGCACCTGTTAGGCAGAGACGCAATGAAAGGCCGTCCTTATAGCTGCGGTGCAGCTGCAGATGGAGAGTGTTATGAAAGACGTGTACAATATTGTATGTATCTCACCACAGACACACAGAGCATTTCTCAGGACGGTGTTTTTTTTTTTGCGAGGTGGGCCAATTTCCAAAATTACAATTCTGGTCAACATGGCGGGAAACACAGTTTTTTTCCTGCATGCTGAGAAATGCACGGTAATCTCACCCTCATGGAACAAGGTTATCACACGCAGCTACTAGTCCTTCAGGGATGAGAAAGAACAAAGACGCAGTCGACAGAACACTCATTTGCCCGTGATAAAGATTGAGGCTTTGCGCAGTGTGCATTATCAGGAATTTTTGGCGCCACTTGCGAATATTACAACCGACTCATATTTTGAATCTTATTGGAAAGAACATTAAACCAAGCAGCTCTTTGGTATAGTTCGGCTTATTATCCTATTTGCTACAGACAATATATTTTTAGTACTACCGGTTGCATTATTTGGCCTGGTCGTTTTTTATTTAAAAAAAAATGGGGAAGAAAACCAAGAACGTAGCTTGGAAGAGGGGGTGTTCTCACTTTTTTTTTTTTTTTACATAATCTGTCTGCAGTGAGGTGATTGAGGTGATATGTGAATAGTAATCATAATTATGTGCATAACTTGAAAAGAGGGGGAAAGGGATATCACACAGAAAAATCAACCTCATCTAAAGTACGGAGGGAAAACTGAAATTTCACGTTTGCATCAAAGGCGCTAAAATTGGGCGGGAGCTGCAATGCTCACATACCTTAAACGACGACTCGAATTTCCGCCGAATCGAAGTGGACCAGCAAAAGACGACTCGGGTAAAAACGTGCCCTCGCAAATCTTCACGCTGCAACGCGGTTTTTTTCGTGCTCGGAATCCTTTTCGCGTGTTTTTTACGAGCCAAACGCGTTCACGGGCTGAGTGCAGCGCACAAGCGCGCGCAGTCCAAACCAACTCGTGAAGCAGACTTATGAAAAAGAATAAGAAAACCTTCTACAACACTATTACAATTTGCACTGTGAACCTCTTGGAAAACTGAAGACGCTGCATAATGTGTTTCCTGTTTACATAAGACACATACGTGTACTGTACCGGTATGAGCGGCAAACTAACGTAGCAGAGGTCATTGCTGTAGAAAGAGGGCAGTGCGTTTTCTACAACTTCGTAAGACAGAAATATAATATGCTCACCCAATTTCTCATCCACTATATTCCTGCTGATGACTAATGGTCAAAAATGCATTGAGCTCCAGACAGGGACAGGGTGCAGACCAGTGAAAACACAGATTAGATCTGTGCAAGAGCTATTGCAGAAGCGTGTGAGGAGAACACACTGTGGGGGTGTTATCTTGAAGAATCAGCACTTTCTTATCAACATAACTATTCGCCGTGAAGGTCACAGCAGACGCTAGCGAAGCTAGCTTGCCTTCGTTTTTGGCGGGGTTCGATTATCTCCCGCCATGGTTCCCGCCTACGAATTCTGGGACTGACGTCTGCCACGCGTAAGCGTAAGCGCCAATGGGAAACGTGACTTTGGTTTCTATGGTTTCGATGTCAGCGACGCTGTTTGGTTCAACTTTTGCTTCCACATCATACATTATAAACTGCATAGAATTTCATTATATTTATAAAGTTGTCTTTTTTTACTACATTACTGCAAAATAATCGGATCATTCAACAACGGTGGGAAAAGAAAAAGAAAAAGCGGGGTGCGGGATCCCGCCACCTGTTGGTATCAAAGCGAAACTTCAGGAACAGTTATCGTGGAGTCGAGGGCGAGGGTCTCCCGTTGTAAACATTTGGAGAAGTTGTTTTTATTCGAAAATAGCTCTCTCATTGAGAATGGGAAATTCAATCAAACCTCATATTCAAAATGCCGGGAAAACTGGCGTCTGCCAGTTGTCGAACAGCAATCTCAGAGAGGTAATGCTGGAGTGCGATTGCACCCATGAACTGAGTCTTCGATGTGTTGTTTCCAAGGTTTTGTAGGTGATGTGTTGCGCTTCATTACAGTTCCCGAAGGAGCTTTTTCTAATTTCTGGTGTACTGCGTACACTAGATATTTCCGAGAACAAGATCAGCGTTGTGCCGACAACGATATGCAAGTTTGAGCAGATGAAACATCTGACAATGAACAACAACAGAATCTGTGAGTGTATCCCGAGCATGGTCCTGAATATCACGGCAAAGCTGTGGGTGTACATTTACCGTTGTTTCTTTGCAGCGTCTCTGCCAGACTCTATGTGCAAGCTTACGAAATTGGAATCGGTGCAGTGCAGCGGCAATCAGCTGACCAGACTTCCCGATTCATTTTCACAACTAACAAACCTCCGTACCCTTGTGCTTAGCGGCAATCGGTTATCAGTTTTTCCGAGATGGTTGTCTTCACTGAAACATCTGGACGTAGTCGACTTATCCCGAAACCGGATAGCAGAAGTACCGGATTCGGTGGGAGAGCTCACAGCGACAGAACTTAACTTGAACCAGAACCAGGTACTCCGTTCAAAAATCCTGTTTCTATATATATATATATATATATATATATTTTATTTTTTTGTTCTACAAACACCACTTTTTTTCCTTTTTGACTAGATCTCGCTTATGTCTGAGAACATCGCCAACTGCCCACGGTTAAAAGTGCTTCGTCTAGAAGAGAATTGCCTGCAATTAAATTCCATTCCGACTCGACTGCTGGCGGACTCCCATGTCTCACTCCTAGCCGTCGAAGGAAATCTGTTCGAGTTGAAGGACATGCAGGACAAAGAAGGATACGAAGCAGTAAGTAGGGGCAAGTTCCTCTCGGAGAGAGTCCCAACAACCAGCAGCATAGCCAGAAAAGTATTTCGGGAGGGGTTCTATGGCAACTTTAAAAAGGAGGGGGGGGGGGGGATTTGCCCTATTTTTCCCTCTCCCAAATGCACTACCAAAGGTACGATTTTAGGGGAGGGTTTAGATCCCCGAATCCCTACGCCACCTTCAACAACTATCGCGCAATCTTTTTGAGAAAGTCTCGCAAAAAAAAAAAAAGAAAGAAAGTGGGATACACTTTCGACCTTCTCCGTCGTCGTTACCAATATTTTGCAGCTTTTAATTGCGTGGGAAAACGACGACCGTGAAACTAGCAAAAAGTACTATACTTTTACAGTAACTGATTATTAATTAATTACAGTACATGGAAAGGTACACGGCTACGAAGAAAAAGATGTTCTGAGCCGGTTGGACACGTTTCCCATTCTACGTCATTTGCGACTGGTCTACCCACTCCCCTGCGGACCGACCTTCTCTTCCCAGCGCCGAAGTCATCCGTTGCACGGTTGAACGCTCCTAAGAAATAAATTTGGGAGAGCCTCGTTTCTCCCCCGGCGGATGAGAGCACAGTCACATAGTGTAACGCCACTGCTTCTGCATTACACAGCCTTCTGAAAAAAAAAAAAAAATCTAGAACGTGCACTACTTACCTTCTCGAGTCGTGCCACAGTGTTTTTACAGTTGGAGATTATGTACAGTATATTTATACAGATGTATGCGTATTTTTTCGCCAGTCAGGAAGTTTGCGCCGAATGCGAGAAATTGTGACGCTAGCACCACCGCTGGTGATGCTTTATTACGCCCTTTCTCAGTGTTGTAGTCAGGTGTTTGGTGAGAATAAACTTTTAAAGTGACTGTTTCTTAATTGCTCGTTTTTGTGTCCTCGGAAAAATGTCGCTAATTTCAAGTGGCGCACACCTTGGGGGAAACATTTCGAACTGGTGACACTTGAAGTCAAACTGGTGTTACAATGCTTCAAATGTATTTGAGAGAGAGAGAATAATGTTGCATTATTTCAAATTAAATGACGCAAGATTGTTCTGGTACACTACGTCTTGTTCCCCCACAATAAATAGGATTTCGTTGCGGCCCAATCAGTTCCTTCCAGCTACCTGGAAGGCCATGAATTTGGCCGTTGTCACGTTTGATTTGCATAGATTATTGCATTCTAGAACAGTATTGACCCCTAAAGATGGTTGGAAGACACAAAGGCTATCATTTTAGAGGATCAATGAAATGTGACAAGGAGTCTCTTTTTCACTGTCTGCAGAATGACCAGAAATGCATTTTTCATGTCAGATATCACGTCATGTCACGGTCTTCTTGCAAAATTACCGGTTATGGACACTAGTATGACTTCCCGTTCATTTTTATGCGAACCAAGTAAAAGAGACGATACAAAAGTACGTTGCACGATACAAAACTATCTGGACGGACAAAACGACATTGTTGCCAAGTATAAATAATGCTCACGCGTCTTGGAATGTGTCGCCGCGCGCCTTTTGTTATTGCGTCAGACAACTCCAAAATGGATGCACTGGATGCCTTTTCCCTGGAAAGGGAAAATTTATGATTAGTATCACGCGTAATCCCGGATACGAATAAATGTGCAGTTACCTCTTCGTTCTGACGACTCCACTGCCGAGAAACTGCAACGACATCCACTGTTTCACAATGCATTCAATTTCGGAATGTACACCACAGACGCGTCTGCATTTACCTGTATTACTCCCACCAACAGCACCGTCTGCAGAGTCGCATTCTTCTCTGTTACTGCATTATGGAAAGAGGACACAACTTAATTTTTTTTTACGTACATGCTATTCCAGTATGTACTATATATCTAGTGGCATGCACGGGTGTGTTTATATCCCCCTCACAACACCCTAACTTGCGGACTGAAACAGAATGGCTTGAAATCCGTTGGTAGAGCCGCAATTGAGATCGCGTAGAAGTGTGTACTGGAGTCTGTGGATGACATATTATTGTTCCTCAAGAAATTTTCTGCTCAGAAGTAAACAAAAAGTCTGTTGCGTAACATTTTTGTCACGTAGATAATTTCCTACAAATGCAACGCTTATGGATATGCAGACGTACTCGATATCTGTGCGGTACTGTCAGCGTTTGCTAGCAGTTATCTCTGTGCATGACTAAAACCTGGTTCCACCTGATATCTAACTCCCATATCGTTTCTTATCTGGATGCAGTTAATGTGTTCTATCTTTGAGGAACCCCCTGGTGAGCAAAATTAATGCACAGGCTGGCGACTGTGCTACTACTTGTGATCATAGTTGTCCGGCGACGTAAAGCCACAATTGATAACGTGTTATTACATAAGCCTGGTCATGCATAAGAGACTCCCGTTATTACATTAAATTGCACATACGTAGAATGAAGCCCCTAACATATGCTGCCTTCCCTCCCGTTAAATTTGTGAAACACATCTAGCCTGCAAGGAAGTCTCACACTATGTGTAACATTGCATGGCTTCTGTAACATACTTAACTGGTTGAAGGTGCAGTGTTTCTGAGCAGTTGAATAGAACAGGCAGTTGAACAGAGAAGAAAAAGCGAAAGAAAGGACACAGAGGAGGAAGATAAGAATATTATATTTTGAAAAGACAGCATAGCAGTAGAACGTAGAAGATGGAAAGGGGGAAAACTAAAAAGTCCCATCTGGACGGTCCCTTTAACGTTTCATTAACGAGAGATAGTGAAACAGCTTTGTAAGAACAGAGATGCAAGACTTGAAGAAAGATATTCCGTGAGACAGAGATTTTAAGATAATGCCTTTCATATTAGTACCAGCAGGGGCGGATTTAGGAGGGGGTCCGGATGTCCTGACCCCCTGGACCAATCAATGGACCAATCCCAGCATGCACCTGGCACTTGTCCATAGCAGACCCCCCCCATCGGGAAAAATCCTAGATCCGCCCCTGAGTATCAGCAACTCCACACTAAAAATGCCAGATCTTTCAGTGATACTGTAGCACCAAAAGGTCATATAAACTGCTACACACACCAGCAACCTTTTCATACTGTTCGTACAACAACTGAGAAACTAGTCCGTACACAGACTGGGGCGTCTCTCGAAGCTGGTTTTCGCTCATCTTTGGAATGGGTCGAATGACGGACTGGGAAGGCGTGACGGGCACTGCCTGCGGAACGAGCGGCTGTACGCTCGGCAGCGGCGGGAGCGACCTCGACCTCGCAGAGATGGGGTGTCTGCTCGTTTCGCTGTCGTTGCCGAGATCGATCAACACGTCTTCCGGAGGCCTCTCTTGCACCGGTCTGTCTTGCGGAGGAGGCCACTTGTAGCTGGGTTGCATGTTTGTTGGGGTATGTCTTGGGTTGGCTTGGAGTGGTCTCGTGGTGTGGAGAAGAGGCGCAGAGGGGCTAGCGTTCTGCGGCCTCGGATTAATGGTGCTCTTGGCTGCGAAACGAGGCTGGTACGGCGACACGGGTGCTGTCGCCTCGCGGAGGCCGTCGTCGCTGGAGCAGTAGTCGTCAGTGAGCTCGCTCGACGAGTCGATGTCTGCCGATTCTGCACGAAAGTGAATCTCATGTAGTTATGCTGCTGCTGAGTCAGTGAATCAGTTTTTTACAAAGCTGACATGAGCCAGGTTAAAAGCTGCTAATTCGGGACACTGCGAAGATATTCCAAAAGCCGGGCGTCATAACTGGAGAATGAAAATTGTCACCGACTTAACGCAACGGGAAATAACAATTTATTTGGACGTTTCGTCTCCTATGCGGGAGACATCATCAGTGCAAGGCTGTACTCTGGCCTCTGTAAACAAGTTTGGTTTTTGGTAAACAAGTTTGGTAGTCTGGCAAGACTGCTTTTGGTGCTCCTCGTTCCCGTCCCTAGCCTTGCACTGATGATGTCTCCCGCATAGGAGACGAAACGTCTAAATAAATTGTTATTTCCCGTTGCGTTAAGTCGGTGACAATTTTCATTCTCCAGTCAGGACACTGTTACGCAAGATTGTTAAAAATACTGACGTTAGACAAAAAAGATAGTGGTTGATACGCGTGCCACTATACGTAACATACTTAGCTTGGGGTGCCCGCAAAGTAAGAATAGTAGGATGCAACTAAATTATATTTAGCAGATAGAGAACATAAGGAGCATGTTGGTTATGTTCAAACATGGTAACGAACGCGAGAGGACACAACAATCGTTTCGAATTGTTGCACATTGGCTCTGAATGTGGAGCTATTGAAACCTAGACCAAATTTCTTATGCACATGCGTGTAATTCCTACAGCTGCTGATGACAATATTCAACAAGCACTCTACAAGTGGTATGATTAATTTATCAGGAACGCATCTGTCCCAAGTACGACGTAAGCCAAAAAGTGCTTAGCCAGCTAAGCCCCCCCCGAGACAGGCTTTTCATCAAGTGTGTTTGTTTCAGCATGTGACAAGAGCAGTTCGCTGAAGAGTTGCTGCTATTCTTCCCGCTATTCCCTACCACGCAGTGAATGGCAAACTTACCACAATCAGATAAGACTTGATCCGACCTCAGCGCATTGGCTCTTCGGAGCGCTACCTCCATCAGCGCATTCTCGCCTCGTCTTTTGGCGATATGATGCAAGTCCTGCAAGTTCACGCACCATACATTCAGACACCACTCATTAATTAAAAGGCGAGGTGACCACCAACCAAGAATAAGTCTCGGCACCCCAAGTCCACGGCAAGCAGAAATGCTTTCTCAAACTTCTCGTGCCTGTAAGGAAACGTAACTGCGTCATGAAAACACGAAATGTATATTTTTGTGGGTTAAAGGACGATGCAAGTAGGAAGTTACCTCATGTTAATGTTAGTAAGTGCACAGCCGAGAAACATGCACATGGCAGGCAGACTGTACATGCGCAATCTTGCAATATGTTGTGCAGAAGCGCATGCTGATGATCAAGTCATCGGGGTCGTGCTTTAAAAGAAGACGGTAGAGCAATGCAGGTGTGCTTACCACTACGGCTTACCACATCATTTGCCCAGTTATCGCTACGATGTTAGTGTTATCCTTACATGCGCTGTATCCAATAACATTCCAGCAGCTCCGTAATGCTGCATTCTGGTTGAAGCACGTTACATGTTAGGATAGTTAGTTAGAGTAACCAAGCTTCACGACCAAGCATTTGGGATGCGAGACATTATTTACCTGAGCAGGTGGTGGAAAAATCGACGTGCCAAGTGGCCCACTTGTTCTCCATATTCCATAACGACAGCATCAGGAATAGGCTGGGCTGAGCCGTAGAAGCTACCAAGGGCAGCTTCTAATTGGGCTGTCAACCGGCGCATAAAAAAAGAAGCCATTTTAAAGGAGCAGTGGAAACCCCCCTCTACAAACCGTTTGTGTTTGGCTGCGGTGGATTGTGCAACGAATAACACGAGCGCTCACGCAAGAATGATGTGGGCCCGTCTGCATAAAAGTTGAGTCCAAGTCTCAGGCTCATTCTCAATAGCCTTGGCAGTGCATTGAGCATGCGATTGGTGTGAGCAGGAAGCACTGCCAAGGCTATTGATAAGGTCCCTGGTTTTCTGCTGCGGCAAATTCAAAATTCTGCGATTTTCCATGGCAAGCAGTCAACGGCTGCGTGAAATGGAAACACTTCATTTTCTTGGATAATGTGGGAACAAAAATATTCTATAAAATTACAGATTGAAAGCACTGTTGTGGCTCAGCATTACATGCATGATGTCTTGTGTTCTCTTCTGACAAAGACAAAGGTCTGTCACCTGCAATCATTTTATACCTGCTGAAAGATCTTACAGAGTTTATAGGAAGAATGTAGGAAGATTACAGGAAGATTATAGGAAGGCGCTTACAATACATGCCCTGTGGAAGGTACGGGACACCCTTTTTGTTTCTCAGCTGTAGGCATTATGTAAGAGTCTTAAAAGGCAAACTCCCAGACATCAAATTAAAGTCCCTCATCGCCACCACTAAACTGCACACGGGAGGGACGCCGCCCCTTCCTCGGGTGAAGTATGCACAATAAACTTGGGCTAACGTTATCTTAAGCTAAACTACAATCTATCTGTGCTCGTCCTGCAGCATGGGCAGTTTCGTAAAGCAGGCTTCACCTCATGCAGGGAAGCTTCAGGTGAAGCCCGCTTTCGGGAGGTGTCGTTCGTGTTCGGCGAATAGTCGGATATTCGGAAATCCGAATATTGGGTATTCGATTCGCGAATAAAATACTTCGAGTGATTGATATTTGATTCGAATTCGAGAACTCGAATATCCGCACACCCCTAAAAATAAGGGAATCCGCAAAATTCCGTGCTAAACGAAGGATTCCGCGATATTTCGCGGAATCGCGGAAAACCCGGGGCCTTAGCTATTGAGAATGAGTCTGAGACTCGTACTCGACTTTTATGCAAACAGACCATGATCGTAATTAAAATGCGGAGTATTAAGACACCGAGTTGAGCCAAGCGCTGCAGCTAATCAAACACAGAATATATTGCCAATAACTGTGCTCCCTAGTTGGTCACCCATACGTATTGCATATAGACACAGACATAGTTCCTAAAGAAGGTGTGCCATCTTCTTCAAGCACAATATCAGCCGAGAAAAGCACAAACCTTCCCTGTTGTCATCAAGAGGCTTTCTGAGAAGGTAGTTTACAATCTTGGTGAGGCAGAAGAAGCACTGTTCAGCGAGACGTCCCCAGTCCAGGCTGAGCAGCATGCAAACGGCCTGAATAAGGGCAAGTCTTTACACGGCAGGAAGAGGACCACATATTGCAGGCAGTAGCAGGTAGAGAAAGTACCTCATCTACTTGTAGGTGCTTCAGGTATTCACACACGAGCTCAAGGGGGCCTACCTGTCCATGGGCCAGGAGTCCCAGGGATAGTTTGAAGATAGCCAGTGGGCCTCTATGAAGCATAAACGCGGATAGTAAGTGCAAGATACGAAAATGTTCTGTTTCTCGTTTTGCTTTTTATCGGGTGCTGCCGCTTTCTTCTTCTAAAATATTCAATCGTGACAATGGTGGTGCCAGCATGTGCACAAGCTCCAAAAGTTGTGTCAGAAGACGAATAAAGTCAAGAACTGGAGCTGTCCGTCGATGCAGCGAAATAGGAACGAGGACAACACGCCCATCTACTAAGAAACTGAAGCTGTGCCATGGGAGGCACTATTTCTATAAAAATAAATGCAGCGTCTCTTTTCTGAACCTTTATTTTTTTTTTAAGTACAGAAGGTTAAACTGGTTCAGAACCGCTTTCCTCAAATTAAAAAAAAAAAAGCAAGAAAAGAAAAAGAAAATGAAAAAAAAAAAAAATCACTTGGGTCTGACACCCTGCCAGAAGCAGACAGGAAGTCCGGAAGTTTGGCTTTCCATCACTGCTATGTGCAATTTGAAAACTACTAACGTGAGAAACATGAAAAGTGCAGGAATACTGCACAAATAGTATTCATGCGGTACAGCAGCTTAGAAGCACCACGTGAATGGTGAACGCGATGAGAGCGAGGGTAAGAAAAGTTAGGATCTACATCATGATAGATGGACATCCCGTAAATCCCCTAACAAATGTATCCCTTCCCTGCAGGTGACATCATACGATCAAATCCTATTGTCCCACTGTGCATCTCCTACTTTTGTGACATTGTGACAACTGAGTGCACAAAAAAATTTTCGTTGGCACGTAAAACCTACTTCAACACTCAGATTTCCTCAAAGTTTTGAAACGCTGGTTTCAGCACAAATAGAACGTCCAGCAGCTTATTAACCAATATTGTTTCACTTATTTAACCACTCCCAGTAGAGTACGCATTTAAGACGAACATACCCGTCAAAGAGCAGGCTTGCACAGGCAGCTGTGGGACCTGCAATACCATTGGGCGTCGCCACGCTGTACGCCTGCCATCTGAAGTCCTGTACTGCTGTGTGGTGCCTTTAATGAATCGCGGCATTTACGTTGTAAGAATGCTAAAAACGGTAAGCGTAGATGATTACATATTTTACGGTTGACTGAAAGCCCCGCATAATCTTACCTGAAGTATGGGTCGAGGTTCAAGGTTCTAGTTGGAGTCGAATTCTCTCCGACCAACTGGAGCTGTACCGTCGACAGTGCAACATCCAGGCACTGTGTCGCAAAAAGTCGGGAAAAATATTTAGACGTCTCGAGCTGGTGTTAACTTCATTGATGCTATGCATGCAAATTGTACATTTGTTAGAATCATTTTATTAATCATATTATTAATTTAATCACATTAAACTAAATTATAATTATATATTATTAATTAAATCGTATTAATCGTATTATTATTATGATTTATTATTTCAAAATTACCTTAAAATTACACATTTTTATGAAGATGTACTTTGACGTTTATAAAAAGATAATTTTAAAATTTTAATATGACTTATTTGTTCCGGAATGGTTTATGAATATTAAAGCTAACTCTCTCACTCTCTCTCCCTGTTTGTTTGTTTTTGTTAATGTGCTAAAACGACAAATAAATAAGTAAACTAAAGAACCAACCTGCAACTGACCATGTTTGCCAGCAAGAAACACGAGACCCCCACTGGGATGCCAAGCGATGGAGACCCCAACCTGCGCGTTGCAAAAAGACTCCTTTGTGCATGTTTTATGGGACAGCGAGTCAGAAATATAAAATAATGCGCAACTTACAAACGGGATCCTGGAGAAATGAGTCGTCTGACGATTTGCATCATAAAGGACCTGCAAACAGAGGATGCTCCTTTTATTGCGCTTGACAACTTGAAAGCAATGAAGTTGTGTTGCTGCCTCTTTAGGGATGCTTCTATTAAAAAATCAACCGTGCTTGGCCCTTGGTAGGTGAGCCATCCTAATTAACGACTCATCAAAATTTTGTTTGTTTAAAATCTGCACGTCGTTTAGTCACATCGAACGAAAAATGTGAGTGCGTTACGTGGTGGCTGCAGACATCAAAAGTTAATATATGTCGACATAAATTTTCACCTTCCATAAATTTGTCATTCCTGGCTGCGGCAGGTTGTGCTGACCTCTAACACGAGAGATCAGCACAGCCCCTACAAGCCCCTCAACCCCTTCGCAAAGCCTGTAGGTGAACGAGAAATGTCAGCTGCACCATCCCCACCGCTGACACATTCTCAGTGGGAAATGAGACGTCGCGGTTGCCCGCTACGTTGATGCCACATCGCACATATCTGACACCCAATTGTTTATTTTTGGGACAACATCTTCTCTTAAAGGAGCGTTATTATAGTACCTAGAAGTCAGAAGCGTATACGAAGAGGGGAGTCAAGTCCTGTAGATCACATAAACAAAATACAGAAACCGACACTGAAGATTTTTGTTTAAGTTTAATTTGTACAAGCTTTCGCGTGGAGGTCCACGCTTCCTCAGGTACAAAGTGAAGTGGTGACACACATCAGTATATATAGTATAGCCATATACACGACTAAACATACTGCTGATGTATATGTAGGAAGGGAGTTGCCTCAGGACAGAAGCCGCCGATATTTCGAACAGAGACTGTTCTTCTTCTGGGCACCGTCCTCATCATTGGCATGGTATTTAAAGGGTTAGGTGTGACGTGTTTAAAGGTTCATGCGAATTGTGGGTCAACAGCCCGGAGGGAAGAAAGGTCCGTACGGGTTTTTACGGCGGGAGTGAATGGCTGCTTTGTTAGAGTGTGGAGGGGATTATGTGAACGTAGTGATCTAGGCTACAGACCGGTTGCAGAAAAATGGAAGGTTCACGAACACGTGGACGAAACGGGACAACAGGCAAGAATTCGCAAGCATAGCGAAAGATAAGGAGGTTAGTGGTTACGTGGGGAAAATTCCAGAACGAGCAAATTTTTTTTTTTTTTTTTTTTTTTTTTTTTAATATATATTTGTAATACAAAGTTGTGGCATGCAATAAAGAGAGCAGAAAGCAGTGGCCATGCAGAACATAACAGATGATAATGGAGGTAGATGGGAAAAGCATATTTTATTTGTGAAGTGTTTCTAGGGTGCCTTGTGATTTGTTGATACCGGACGGGTGAAGAGCGTTGAACTTGTATATGAGATAAGACTCCCTATCACGTCTGTCACGTGTGGATCTAAACCCGGTTTCTAGAATATATAGTTTAATGTTGTCAAAATTGTGACCAGGAACATTAAAGTGTTCGGCGACTGCTTTGGGGAGTTTGTTGGACGTGTCGGTTCTGTGTCCGGTAAGGCGGTTGTTCATTTGTTGGCCGGTTTCACCAATGTATTGCATAGAGCAGTCGCCGCATTCAATGCAGTATATAACATTGGAGCTTGTGCATGTGAATGCGTGGTTAACGGGGTGGGTGTAATTGCTCGCAGTGCTTTTGATGGAGTTAGCGTGTTGAACGTGCTTGCATGTTTTGCAGCGCGGGAGGTTGCAGGGTCGTGTTCCCGTGTACGGGGCGCTCGTTTTGCTGATTTTGGCATTGACCAAGGAGTCTGCCAGGTTTCTTGCGCGTCGGTATGTCACCTGTATGGGATTTGTGAATATGTTGTTAAGTCGGTCGCTGCTTTGGAGGAGGGGCTCGTGCTTCTGTAGAATGGCTTTGATGTTTGGAAGTGCGTTGGAATATCTTGTGATGAAGCTTATTTGGCACGCGTCGGGATTTTTTCGGTTTTCCAGAACCTCGTTTCGATCGAGTGTGAGTGCCTTGCGACGGAATTCGGTTAGGAGGGAGTCTGGATAGTCCCTTTGGGCAAGTGTACTGCAGAGTTCGTCAAGCTTCTCAGCGTAATCTGTGTCGTTTGAACAAATTCTGCGTAGTCTTACACTCTGCCCATTAGGAATTCCAACCTTACAGTGACGCGGGTGGTGACTCTTGAAGTGAAGGTATTGTTGTTTGTCAGTTGGCTTTTTGTACAGGGTTGTGACGAGGTTGCCGTTGTCTAGTGATATCGTGGTGTCGAGGAAGTTAATTAAGTGAGTTGACTGTTGTGATGTGAACTTTATGTTGCTATGCGCGGTGTTCAGTAGATCTACGAACTTTTGAAATTCATGTTCCCCGTGTTCCCATATTATCAGTATATCATCGATGTATCGAAGGTACACCGTGGGTTTTAATGAGAGGGCGCTGAGAACTTTGTTTTCTAGGAACCCCATGAAGATATTTGCGTATGTGGGTGCAACAGGTGTGCCCATACTTGTACCGTGTACTTGTAGGTAGTATTCACCATTGAACTCGAAGTAGTTCAGTTTAAGAACCAAGTCCATTAGAGCGAGTATGGTTTCCGTGTCTTTTCTGGTGTTTGTAGTAGAAAGGGTATTGCAGAGGGCTGTGATTCCGTCGTTGTGTGGGATGTTAGTATACAGTGATGTCACATCCAGCGTGGCTAGTATTGTGTCCCTACCAAATGTACGAGTGTTGTTTATATCTCTGATTATTCTGAGGAGGTGGGGTGTGTCTTGTACATGCGATGGCAGTGTTGTCGGAATATGGTTTAAATAGTGGTCCAGGAATTTCGAGAGTCTTTCTGTTGGTGTGTTGTTATTAGATACAATTGGCCTGCCGGGGATGTCAGCCGTGTAGAGCTCGTTGGCGTGTACCTTGTGGATTTTGGGCAGTAAATAGAAACGACCTGCGTCTGTGTTTGATGGGGTGAGATATCTGAGGTCATCACGTGTGATGAGCTTTCGTTCGTGGAGGTCCTGTATGGTATGGGTTATTAGCGCCGTGTACTCCTTTGTTGGGTCATGGTCCAGTTTGAGGTAGTGTTGCGTATTGTTGAGTTGCCTATGTGCTTCAGAGATATATTTATCTGTGGGCCAGATGACGATACTCCCACCCTTATCTGCGGGCTTGATAATGATATCATCTCTGTCAGCTAGCGCATTGATGATGTCACGTTGTGTTTTAGTGAGGTTGTGACCACGCGAGCTTTGGGAAATACCGCGAAGGATGTCGTTGCTTACTTGTTTAATGTACAGGTCTAGTGCGGGTTCTCGGCCGTGATTTGGTGTCCAGGTTGATGGTAGTCGGAGGTCGTTGTTGTTTTCTTGTGTTGTATGAGCGAAGAATTCTCTAAGGCGTAGCCGTCTCGCAAAGTCTGATATGTCTTTGTGGATTTCGTATTCGTTAACAGAGTTGAGTGTAGGGCAGAATGTTAACCCCCTAGAGAGGACTTGTAGTTCGTCGCTGGTTAGTGAGCGTGATATATCTATTACGGTGCTTGCGTCAGCGTTTTCTCGGGGTGGCTCAGCGATGTTGCGGAGAGTTGTGGTTGTGGTGCTGGAAATGATTTGTTCGGCTGCTGCGTGTGTCGTGTTAGTGGGTCCGGTATCCGTGTCGTTGTTGGAATTAGGTTTTCCGAGTTTTGAGTGTTCCTTGTTAGCTAGCTCGCGGTTGAGTTGTTGAATGTGTAGTTCGAGAGTGTTTGCCTCCGCGTCGGTGAGACTGATATTGTTCATATGGGCCTGGATCGTAGCGAGTTGCGCGTGGCACTGTTTCTTTAATATTTCAAGAAACGTACGGGCTGTGTTGTTAAGGGCTGATGCCCACTCTAGCTCTAGTTCAGGTGTCAGTTTTCCTAATGCAGGAACTGTTTTAGGGGTGAGGCCTTTAGGTACTGTGTTGTGAGTCAGGTGGTAGGTGTAGATCCGTAGATGATGTAGGTATCGGCTACGTTTCTCCATGAGTTTTCGCATTCGTAGAAAGTTCGTTGACTGCATGGTAGGCTGGTGATTAGATAGTCAACGGTGTTTTCTGCGTGATGTGCGCGTGCGTCGTGTCTGTGGGGTCGGTGGCTGTGGGGTCAGTGGCTGGGGAGACTCGCTGTGTTCCTCGATGTCATCTGTCTGTGTTTGCGTGCTTGTGGTTTTCCGTGTCACAGTTTGCGTGAACTTTGTGTGTGTGCGGGTTGTGTTTGGAGTGTTGTCGTTTGCCGCGTGTGTATGCGTGGGTGCAGTGGTCGTTGTGGTCCCCTTTGATGCCATCGTGTGTTCTGGCGTGTTTGCGGTGCTGGCACTTGAAGTGTAAGCTGGTTGAGGATGTTGTGTTTGAGCGTTTGTCAGTGCAGGACGGCATCTATGGACCATTAGGTGTTTGATGTTGTGTGCCATAGCTCGTACGCCTGCGTGGTTTGGGTGGATGCCGTCCCGAGCGAGATGTGCTTCAGCGTGGTATTCGAAAGCTGCGTGTGTGATAACCATAACGTTGGTGTGTACCTGACGCATGTGGATGAGGTGGTTGTTGACAGCGCGCGCCTTCCTGTCGAACTCGTGTAGCCATGTGTCCTGGTATATGTATGTTCGGTGTTTGTTCTGTCTTCGGGGAAGTATCGTTGTCAGTACTATTTCAGCGCCTGGTCTGTTGTTTGTGATGAAGGAAACTAGTGTTTCGAATTCCTGGATGACATGTTGTGCTGTCGAGCGTGCGATGTCGTTGGTCCCTACGTGGAGTATGAAGTGCGTGATGTTCGGTGGGGCGGCGGTTACGTGTGTCATGATGTCTCGTATTCTTGCGCCGCTTGAGAAGTGTATGTGAGGTCCGTGTTCTCCGTGCGGGATGTGTTCGTGTATGTACTTGTAACAGCTATCCCCTAGGAGTGCGACATGTGAGAAAGAGAGGACGGGTTGCTTACCTCCTGAGGCCATCGGATCGTCAGTAGGGAACGTAGATGGGTAGAAATCCAGCGAACCGGTAGAGATGTAGGAAGGGAGTTGCCTCAGGACAGAAGCCGCCGATATTTCGAACAGAGACTGTTCTTCTTCTGGGCACCGTCCTCATCATTGGCATGGTATTTAAAGGGTTAGGTGTGACGTGTTTAAAGGTTCATGCGAATTGTGGGTCAACAGCCCGGAGGGAAGAAAGGTCCGTACGGGTTTTTACGGCGGGAGTGAATGGCTGCTTTGTTAGAGTGTGGAGGGGATTATGTGAACGTAGTGATCTAGGCTACAGACCGGTTGCAGAAAAATGGAAGGTTCACGAACACGTGGACGAAACGGGACAACAGGCAAGAATTCGCAAGCATAGCGAAAGATAAGGAGGTTAGTGGTTACGTGGGGAAAATTCCAGAACGAGCAAATTTTTTTTTTTTTTTTTTTTTTTTAATATATATTTGTAATACAAAGTTGTGGCATGCAATAAAGAGAGCAGAAAGCAGTGGCCATGCAGAACATAACAGATGATAATGGAGGTAGATGGGAAAAGCATATTTTATTTGTGAAGTGTTTCTAGGGTGCCTTGTGATTTGTTGATACCGGACGGGTGAAGAGCGTTGAACTTGTATATGAGATAAGACTCCCTATCACGTCTGTCACGTGTGGATCTAAACCCGGTTTCTAGAATATATAGTTTAATGTTGTCAAAATTGTGACCAGGAACATTAAAGTGTTCGGCGACTGCTTTGGGGAGTTTGTTGGACGTGTCGGTTCTGTGTCCGGTAAGGCGGTTGTTCATTTGTTGGCCGGTTTCACCAATGTATTGCATAGAGCAGTCGCCGCATTCAATGCAGTATATAACATTGGAGCTTGTGCATGTGAATGCGTGGTTAACGGGGTGGGTGTAATTGCTCGCAGTGCTTTTGATGGAGTTAGCGTGTTGAACGTGCTTGCATGTTTTGCAGCGCGGGAGGTTGCAGGGTCGTGTTCCCGTGTACGGGGCGCTCGTTTTGCTGATTTTGGCATTGACCAAGGAGTCTGCCAGGTTTCTTGCGCGTCGGTATGTCACCTGTATGGGATTTGTGAATATGTTGTTAAGTCGGTCGCTGCTTTGGAGGAGGGGCTCGTGCTTCTGTAGAATGGCTTTGATGTTTGGAAGTGCGTTGGAATATCTTGTGATGAAGCTTATTTGGCACGCGTCGGGATTTTTTCGGTTTTCCAGAACCTCGTTTCGATCGAGTGTGAGTGCCTTGCGACGGAATTCGGTTAGGAGGGAGTCTGGATAGTCCCTTTGGGCAAGTGTACTGCAGAGTTCGTCAAGCTTCTCAGCGTAATCTGTGTCGTTTGAACAAATTCTGCGTAGTCTTACACTCTGCCCATTAGGAATTCCAACCTTACAGTGACGCGGGTGGTGACTCTTGAAGTGAAGGTATTGTTGTTTGTCAGTTGGCTTTTTGTACAGGGTTGTGACGAGGTTGCCGTTGTCTAGTGATATCGTGGTGTCGAGGAAGTTAATTAAGTGAGTTGACTGTTGTGATGTGAACTTTATGTTGCTATGCGCGGTGTTCAGTAGATCTACGAACTTTTGAAATTCATGTTCCCCGTGTTCCCATATTATCAGTATATCATCGATGTATCGAAGGTACACCGTGGGTTTTAATGAGAGGGCGCTGAGAACTTTGTTTTCTAGGAACCCCATGAAGATATTTGCGTATGTGGGTGCAACAGGTGTGCCCATACTTGTACCGTGTACTTGTAGGTAGTATTCACCATTGAACTCGAAGTAGTTCAGTTTAAGAACCAAGTCCATTAGAGCGAGTATGGTTTCCGTGTCTTTTCTGGTGTTTGTAGTAGAAAGGGTATTGCAGAGGGCTGTGATTCCGTCGTTGTGTGGGATGTTAGTATACAGTGATGTCACATCCAGCGTGGCTAGTATTGTGTCCCTACCAAATGTACGAGTGTTGTTTATATCTCTGATTATTCTGAGGAGGTGGGGTGTGTCTTGTACATGCGATGGCAGTGTTGTCGGAATATGGTTTAAATAGTGGTCCAGGAATTTCGAGAGTCTTTCTGTTGGTGTGTTGTTATTAGATACAATTGGCCTGCCGGGGATGTCAGCCGTGTAGAGCTCGTTGGCGTGTACCTTGTGGATTTTGGGCAGTAAATAGAAACGACCTGCGTCTGTGTTTGATGGGGTGAGATATCTGAGGTCATCACGTGTGATGAGCTTTCGTTCGTGGAGGTCCTGTATGGTATGGGTTATTAGCGCCGTGTACTCCTTTGTTGGGTCATGGTCCAGTTTGAGGTAGTGTTGCGTATTGTTGAGTTGCCTATGTGCTTCAGAGATATATTTATCTGTGGGCCAGATGACGATACTCCCACCCTTATCTGCGGGCTTGATAATGATATCATCTCTGTCAGCTAGCGCATTGATGATGTCACGTTGTGTTTTAGTGAGGTTGTGACCACGCGAGCTTTGGGAAATACCGCGAAGGATGTCGTTGCTTACTTGTTTAATGTACAGGTCTAGTGCGGGTTCTCGGCCGTGATTTGGTGTCCAGGTTGATGGTAGTCGGAGGTCGTTGTTGTTTTCTTGTGTTGTATGAGCGAAGAATTCTCTAAGGCGTAGCCGTCTCGCAAAGTCTGATATGTCTTTGTGGATTTCGTATTCGTTAACAGAGTTGAGTGTAGGGCAGAATGTTAACCCCCTAGAGAGGACTTGTAGTTCGTCGCTGGTTAGTGAGCGTGATATATCTATTACGGTGCTTGCGTCAGCGTTTTCTCGGGGTGGCTCAGCGATGTTGCGGAGAGTTGTGGTTGTGGTGCTGGAAATGATTTGTTCGGCTGCTGCGTGTGTCGTGTTAGTGGGTCCGGTATCCGTGTCGTTGTTGGAATTAGGTTTTCCGAGTTTTGAGTGTTCCTTGTTAGCTAGCTCGCGGTTGAGTTGTTGAATGTGTAGTTCGAGAGTGTTTGCCTCCGCGTCGGTGAGACTGATATTGTTCATATGGGCCTGGATCGTAGCGAGTTGCGCGTGGCACTGTTTCTTTAATATTTCAAGAAACGTACGGGCTGTGTTGTTAAGGGCTGATGCCCACTCTAGCTCTAGTTCAGGTGTCAGTTTTCCTAATGCAGGAACTGTTTTAGGGGTGAGGCCTTTAGGTACTGTGTTGTGAGTCAGGTGGTAGGTGTAGATCCGTAGATGATGTAGGTATCGGCTACGTTTCTCCATGAGTTTTCGCATTCGTAGAAAGTTCGTTGACTGCATGGTAGGCTGGTGATTAGATAGTCAACGGTGTTTTCTGCGTGATGTGCGCGTGCGTCGTGTCTGTGGGGTCGGTGGCTGTGGGGTCAGTGGCTGGGGAGACTCGCTGTGTTCCTCGATGTCATCTGTCTGTGTTTGCGTGCTTGTGGTTTTCCGTGTCACAGTTTGCGTGAACTTTGTGTGTGTGCGGGTTGTGTTTGGAGTGTTGTCGTTTGCCGCGTGTGTATGCGTGGGTGCAGTGGTCGTTGTGGTCCCCTTTGATGCCATCGTGTGTTCTGGCGTGTTTGCGGTGCTGGCACTTGAAGTGTAAGCTGGTTGAGGATGTTGTGTTTGAGCGTTTGTCAGTGCAGGACGGCATCTATGGACCATTAGGTGTTTGATGTTGTGTGCCATAGCTCGTACGCCTGCGTGGTTTGGGTGGATGCCGTCCCGAGCGAGATGTGCTTCAGCGTGGTATTCGAAAGCTGCGTGTGTGATAACCATAACGTTGGTGTGTACCTGACGCATGTGGATGAGGTGGTTGTTGACAGCGCGCGCCTTCCTGTCGAACTCGTGTAGCCATGTGTCCTGGTATATGTATGTTCGGTGTTTGTTCTGTCTTCGGGGAAGTATCGTTGTCAGTACTATTTCAGCGCCTGGTCTGTTGTTTGTGATGAAGGAAACTAGTGTTTCGAATTCCTGGATGACATGTTGTGCTGTCGAGCGTGCGATGTCGTTGGTCCCTACGTGGAGTATGAAGTGCGTGATGTTCGGTGGGGCGGCGGTTACGTGTGTCATGATGTCTCGTATTCTTGCGCCGCTTGAGAAGTGTATGTGAGGTCCGTGTTCTCCGTGCGGGATGTGTTCGTGTATGTACTTGTAACAGCTATCCCCTAGGAGTGCGACATGTGAGAAAGAGAGGACGGGTTGCTTACCTCCTGAGGCCATCGGATCGTCAGTAGGGAACGTAGATGGGTAGAAATCCAGCGAACCGGTAGAGATGTAGGAAGGGAGTTGCCTCAGGACAGAAGCCGCCGATATTTCGAACAGAGACTGTTCTTCTTCTGGGCACCGTCCTCATCATTGGCATGGTATTTAAAGGGTTAGGTGTGACGTGTTTAAAGGTTCATGCGAATTGTGGGTCAACAGCCCGGAGGGAAGAAAGGTCCGTACGGGTTTTTACGGCGGGAGTGAATGGCTGCTTTGTTAGAGTGTGGAGGGGATTATGTGAACGTAGTGATCTAGGCTACAGACCGGTTGCAGAAAAATGGAAGGTTCACGAACACGTGGACGAAACGGGACAACAGGCAAGAATTCGCAAGCATAGCGAAAGATAAGGAGGTTAGTGGTTACGTGGGGAAAATTCCAGAACGAGCAAATTTTTTTTTTTTTTTTTTTTTTTTAATATATATTTGTAATACAAAGTTGTGGCATGCAATAAAGAGAGCAGAAAGCAGTGGCCATGCAGAACATAACAGATGATAATGGAGGTAGATGGGAAAAGCATATTTTATTTGTGAAGTGTTTCTAGGGTGCCTTGTGATTTGTTGATACCGGACGGGTGAAGAGCGTTGAACTTGTATATGAGATAAGACTCCCTATCACGTCTGTCACGTGTGGATCTAAACCCGGTTTCTAGAATATATAGTTTAATGTTGTCAAAATTGTGACCAGGAACATTAAAGTGTTCGGCGACTGCTTTGGGGAGTTTGTTGGACGTGTCGGTTCTGTGTCCGGTAAGGCGGTTGTTCATTTGTTGGCCGGTTTCACCAATGTATTGCATAGAGCAGTCGCCGCATTCAATGCAGTATATAACATTGGAGCTTGTGCATGTGAATGCGTGGTTAACGGGGTGGGTGTAATTGCTCGCAGTGCTTTTGATGGAGTTAGCGTGTTGAACGTGCTTGCATGTTTTGCAGCGCGGGAGGTTGCAGGGTCGTGTTCCCGTGTACGGGGCGCTCGTTTTGCTGATTTTGGCATTGACCAAGGAGTCTGCCAGGTTTCTTGCGCGTCGGTATGTCACCTGTATGGGATTTGTGAATATGTTGTTAAGTCGGTCGCTGCTTTGGAGGAGGGGCTCGTGCTTCTGTAGAATGGCTTTGATGTTTGGAAGTGCGTTGGAATATCTTGTGATGAAGCTTATTTGGCACGCGTCGGGATTTTTTCGGTTTTCCAGAACCTCGTTTCGATCGAGTGTGAGTGCCTTGCGACGGAATTCGGTTAGGAGGGAGTCTGGATAGTCCCTTTGGGCAAGTGTACTGCAGAGTTCGTCAAGCTTCTCAGCGTAATCTGTGTCGTTTGAACAAATTCTGCGTAGTCTTACACTCTGCCCATTAGGAATTCCAACCTTACAGTGACGCGGGTGGTGACTCTTGAAGTGAAGGTATTGTTGTTTGTCAGTTGGCTTTTTGTACAGGGTTGTGACGAGGTTGCCGTTGTCTAGTGATATCGTGGTGTCGAGGAAGTTAATTAAGTGAGTTGACTGTTGTGATGTGAACTTTATGTTGCTATGCGCGGTGTTCAGTAGATCTACGAACTTTTGAAATTCATGTTCCCCGTGTTCCCATATTATCAGTATATCATCGATGTATCGAAGGCAGAACAAACACCGAACATACATATACCAGGACACATGGCTACACGAGTTCGACAGGAAGGCGCGCGCTGTCAACAACCACCTCATCCACATGCGTCAGGTACACACCAACGTTATGGTTATCACACACGCAGCTTTCGAATACCACGCTGAAGCACATCTCGCTCGGGACGGCATCCACCCAAACCACGCAGGCGTACGAGCTATGGCACACAACATCAAACACCTAATGGTCCATAGATGCCGTCCTGCACTGACAAACGCTCAAACACAACATCCTCAACCAGCTTACACTTCAAGTGCCAGCACCGCAAACACGCCAGAACACACGATGGCATCAAAGGGGACCACAACGACCACTGCACCCACGCATACACACGCGGCAAACGACAACACTCCAAACACAACCCGCACACACACAAAGTTCACGCAAACTGTGACACGGAAAACCACAAGCACGCAAACACAGACAGATGACATCGAGGAACACAGCGAGTCTCCCCAGCCACTGACCCCACAGCCACCGACCCCACAGACACGACGCACGCGCACATCACGCAGAAAACACCGTTGACTATCTAATCACCAGCCTACCATGCAGTCAACGAACTTTCTACGAATGCGAAAACTCATGGAGAAACGTAGCCGATACCTACATCATCTACGGATCTACACCTACCACCTGACTCACAACACAGTACCTAAAGGCCTCACCCCTAAAACAGTTCCTGCATTAGGAAAACTGACACCTGAACTAGAGCTAGAGTGGGCATCAGCCCTTAACAACACAGCCCGTACGTTTCTTGAAATATTAAAGAAACAGTGCCACGCGCAACTCGCTACGATCCAGGCCCATATGAACAATATCAGTCTCACCGACGCGGAGGCAAACACTCTCGAACTACACATTCAACAACTCAACCGCGAGCTAGCTAACAAGGAACACTCAAAACTCGGAAAACCTAATTCCAACAACGACACGGATACCGGACCCACTAACACGACACACGCAGCAGCCGAACAAATCATTTCCAGCACCACAACCACAACTCTCCGCAACATCGCTGAGCCACCCCGAGAAAACGCTGACGCAAGCACCGTAATAGATATATCACGCTCACTAACCAGCGACGAACTACAAGTCCTCTCTAGGGGGTTAACATTCTGCCCTACACTCAACTCTGTTAACGAATACGAAATCCACAAAGACATATCAGACTTTGCGAGACGGCTACGCCTTAGAGAATTCTTCGCTCATACAACACAAGAAAACAACAACGACCTCCGACTACCATCAACCTGGACACCAAATCACGGCCGAGAACCCGCACTAGACCTGTACATTAAACAAGTAAGCAACGACATCCTTCGCGGTATTTCCCAAAGCTCGCGTGGTCACAACCTCACTAAAACACAACGTGACATCATCAATGCGCTAGCTGACAGAGATGATATCATTATCAAGCCCGCAGATAAGGGTGGGAGTATCGTCATCTGGCCCACAGATAAATATATCTCTGAAGCACATAGGCAACTCAACAATACGCAACACTACCTCAAACTGGACCATGACCCAACAAAGGAGTACACGGCGCTAATAACCCATACCATACAGGACCTCCACGAACGAAAGCTCATCACACGTGATGACCTCAGATATCTCACCCCATCAAACACAGACGCAGGTCGTTTCTATTTACTGCCCAAAATCCACAAGGTACACGCCAACGAGCTCTACACGGCTGACATCCCCGGCAGGCCAATTGTATCTAATAACAACACACCAACAGAAAGACTCTCGAAATTCCTGGACCACTATTTAAACCATATTCCGACAACACTGCCATCGCATGTACAAGACACACCCCACCTCCTCAGAATAATCAGAGATATAAACAACACTCGTACATTTGGTAGGGACACAATACTAGCCACGCTGGATGTGACATCACTGTATACTAACATCCCACACAACGACGGAATCACAGCCCTCTGCAATACCCTTTCTACTACAAACACCAGAAAAGACACGGAAACCATACTCGCTCTAATGGACTTGGTTCTTAAACTGAACTACTTCGAGTTCAATGGTGAATACTACCTACAAGTACACGGTACAAGTATGGGCACACCTGTTGCACCCACATACGCAAATATCTTCATGGGGTTCCTAGAAAACAAAGTTCTCAGCGCCCTCTCATTAAAACCCACGGTGTACCTTCGATACATCGATGATATACTGATAATATGGGAACACGGGGAACATGAATTTCAAAAGTTCGTAGATCTACTGAACACCGCGCATAGCAACATAAAGTTCACATCACAACAGTCAACTCACTTAATTAACTTCCTCGACACCACGATATCACTAGACAACGGCAACCTCGTCACAACCCTGTACAAAAAGCCAACTGACAAACAACAATACCTTCACTTCAAGAGTCACCACCCGCGTCACTGTAAGGTTGGAATTCCTAATGGGCAGAGTGTAAGACTACGCAGAATTTGTTCAAACGACACAGATTACGCTGAGAAGCTTGACGAACTCTGCAGTACACTTGCCCAAAGGGACTATCCAGACTCCCTCCTAACCGAATTCCGTCGCAAGGCACTCACACTCGATCGAAACGAGGTTCTGGAAAACCGAAAAAATCCCGACGCGTGCCAAATAAGCTTCATCACAAGATATTCCAACGCACTTCCAAACATCAAAGCCATTCTACAGAAGCACGAGCCCCTCCTCCAAAGCAGCGACCGACTTAACAACATATTCACAAATCCCATACAGGTGACATACCGACGCGCAAGAAACCTGGCAGACTCCTTGGTCAATGCCAAAATCAGCAAAACGAGCGCCCCGTACACGGGAACACGACCCTGCAACCTCCCGCGCTGCAAAACATGCAAGCACGTTCAACACGCTAACTCCATCAAAAGCACTGCGAGCAATTACACCCACCCCGTTAACCACGCATTCACATGCACAAGCTCCAATGTTATATACTGCATTGAATGCGGCGACTGCTCTATGCAATACATTGGTGAAACCGGCCAACAAATGAACAACCGCCTTACCGGACACAGAACCGACACGTCCAACAAACTCCCCAAAGCAGTCGCCGAACACTTTAATGTTCCTGGTCACAATTTTGACAACATTAAACTATATATTCTAGAAACCGGGTTTAGATCCACACGTGACAGACGTGATAGGGAGTCTTATCTCATATACAAGTTCAACGCTCTTCACCCGTCCGGTATCAACAAATCACAAGGCACCCTAGAAACACTTCACAAATAAAATATGCTTTTCCCATCTACCTCCATTATCATCTGTTATGTTCTGCATGGCCACTGCTTTCTGCTCTCTTTATTGCATGCCACAACTTTGTATTACAAATATATATTAAAAAAAAAAAAAAAAAAAAAAAAAAAAATTTGCTCGTTCTGGAATTTTCCCCACGTAACCACTAACCTCCTTATCTTTCGCTATGCTTGCGAATTCTTGCCTGTTGTCCCGTTTCGTCCACGTGTTCGTGAACCTTCCATTTTTCTGCAACCGGTCTGTAGCCTAGATCACTACGTTCACATAATCCCCTCCACACTCTAACAAAGCAGCCATTCACTCCCGCCGTAAAAACCCGTACGGACCTTTCTTCCCTCCGGGCTGTTGACCCACAATTCGCATGAACCTTTAAACACGTCACACCTAACCCTTTAAATACCATGCCAATGATGAGGACGGTGCCCAGAAGAAGAACAGTCTCTGTTCGAAATATCGGCGGCTTCTGTCCTGAGGCAACTCCCTTCCTACATCTCTACCGGTTCGCTGGATTTCTACCCATCTATGCTGATGTATATGGTTGTATATGGCTATACTATATATACTTATGTGTGTCACCACTTCACTTTGTACCCGAGGAAGCGTGGACCTCCACGCGAAAGCTTGTACAAATTAAACTTAAACAAAAATCTTCAGTGTCGGTTTCTGTATTTTGTTTACCTAGAAGTCAGGGAGATTTTAAAAAATCAGGTGAAACGTGCATGAGTAAACCATCCGTTTGGCTACCAGACAAGATAGATAAATTCCTCACGCAAAAGTAAACGGGTTCCAGGTAGGTGAAAGGAATCCTGGGCATCGTGGGAAAGTGTGATGACCTTTAAAAGGAGATGTTGCCCTAAAAATAAACATTTGGTTGACAGTTCAGTCCGGCGTTTGTACTGTTTCATCCTTCGTCTTATTTGTTTTCCTTGTACTGAGGGTTTTTATTTGTTTTGACAATATCCATGCTCTATGTATCCTCAAACAAAAGTGCAGTAGCAAACCTACGACGCATAAACACTTCTCAACAGATGGACTTGCACACTTGGTTACAGCCAGTACTAAGATCCTTGCTGTGTGACTGAACTGATAATTGATCATTTGTGGCCTTATTTCGCAAATTTTTTACTGTCTGAAGGTTACAACACAGGCACGTATTACACAACAACTCACCAGAGAAGCATCATTACACAGGAGGATCAACTTGTCCTCGCTGGAATTCCACTGGCATGCAATCACGTGGTCTGGAATAATGTATGGCAGAAACAGCATTAATCTTTACGCGGCTCTATTCCGAATCGCTGCACTTCAGAGTTCATACCTTGCAAAGAAATAGATACCATCGATACCCTTTCAAACTGCAAATAAAGCGTGCGATTAGTCCAGCACGGTATTAGTTCAACATCTTCCTTTGTTGGATAAATTTTCCACTATTTATTGTGCAGCTTCAGACGCGACACACACCTTTCCTCTGGCAATATCGTAGACACAGATATCGACTGTAACGCCTCCACCTCGAGAAGTGTCTTCCTCAACAGTCAGCACTTGGTTCGGGTGATACCGACTGAGGCACAGAGAGAGAAAGAGAGGTTGTAATCAATGCTTATCATTGGTGTTCTGGTTTAAGCCAGTCGGAAGCAAATGCAGGAATAAGAACCAGACCTAAAATCTGCAAGAACCGGCACTCTTTCCACCCTCCCATACGTCAAGAGCTCCACGTTTGGCCTGCAAGTAAAGTCGAGTAAAATTAAATAAAAAAAAAGCCTTAAAAATGAAACTTTGTGGTGACACTTCCACACGGTGCCAAGATACATCGAGCTAAGTGTCTAACCAAAATTTTCTGAAGCCCCGTAATATGTCAGAAAAAATATTTTTAAATGAGGCGAATGCCCACGGCAAATCTGTGCAAAGGGAGCTCGAAGTTGCTCGCAGACCCTTTTGGGTTACTTGCTGGTGTGCCGAGCACTACAATTTGTATGAGTTTTTGGACACGTTAAGTTTCTTGAGCCCGCTTGGTCTTTCTGCACACATAAAAACAAACGTGTCTTTTGTTTGAGTTATGTTCCCTGGGGTTGGGAGTCAGGATAGGACAGGTTGAGCACTGAATATTAGTGGGATTCGAGACAGATTCCCACATGGTAGAGGGATACCTTCTACCGGGCTGTGCATCCCATTTTACGTCACTCTGCCGCATGTGCTCCTCACACATCCCTCATCACATCCGTAAAAGCCTGCGGGGCAAGTTAGTTTTTCTGTCACCCCTGGACCATAAAGAGAAATTAAGAATAAGGCAAATTACGATATGTGTTCCTCTTCTGTTAGACAGATTCAATTCAATTCAATTTTTACTTTCATAGTGCCCACGAATAACCGCAGTCTTAATAATGGTGCACCACACTTGCACACGTAGATGCAGAGCCAAATACAGCACCAGGAATTAATGTTTTTGTGCTGTACGTCACCACGGGCACACCCAACAAGCCAGCGAAAGTTTGTCACATTCACACTGTTGAGCAACAGCAGAACGTGGTGTCTAAAAAAAATTATAGGGGGAAAATTCTGCGCATACCCAGCATAATAAACAGCAACGGGTGCCACCACCATGCTTACCCATTCAGTGCGTAAACAACCACGTTGGAACGGTCGCGGTTGGACGTGGATGGCATCCAAGGCCACACCTCCCCATCCCCTGGTGACCACCAAATCATAACCTTGAAAGAAAAACACGTATTGTACTTTAAGGGCAACACTCGGCACAATCGCATGCATGCACACACACACAGATAAAATGAAGCTGATGTAAAAAAATATAACATGCCGTACCCAGTCTTTAGAAGAGTTAATGCTTAACCTTCTCTGCAACCTTCTCCCAGGTAAACCCACAATGTCAAACGTCACAATCTTTGGTTCCAGAGATGACAGCTTTCTCACTCCCTCTGGTGTTAGCAACGATTTCGAGAACGAGACGTAAGTCATCTTCAGTTCAGAGTAGGCAACCAGGATGAAGTTATTCTCCACGATTGCTACATGAGGAAGCAAGCAGCACGTTAAAAAATGCATTTCTGCTGCACGGAAGGTAATAGTACCATGCTGAGTCTAACGCATGGATAAACACAATCTCGTCCACCGATTAAGAACGAGGCTGTCGTCTGAGAACCTGGAGAACTCACATTTTTTTTACTAGTGGTCAAGTGTGCTAACTATTACGTTATGCCGACAGAAATTGCCAAGTACCTGTCAAGGGCTTCACCGAGTACTTGGATAACCTGGATCACCCTCTACCATATTTTTTGTTAACCACAATGACATCCACAAATCGAAGCAGCCAGTATCTGGTGTACATAATTTGAGCACCTGCCTCCACCGTATGTGTGTGTGTATTAAAAAAGAATGCAGGAGACCATGAGTGCATGTCCAGTTCATTTGAACGGGGCCCAATTTACCCAATTTACCAATTTTACAATGACTGCCTTATCTTGTATTCATTCGAGTGAAAGTGACTTTCTGATAAGGCGATGCAGGACATTTGAAGGTACTAAGTGGCAGGTACAAAACAAGTACTAAGTGGTACTATGAAGCACACTTCAACTTTGGCACACCGCTGTCATGCAAGCAGTGGAGTACTAATGTGTGAGCATCACAACATTTCTCCTTGTCTGAACAGCACAATGCTGACACATAACTAAGCAGGTCTCAGATACACAGCCACACAAACACAGAAGAAACATGTGTACCATTGGTAACGTGTTCTGACGCTAGCTTTCCAACCAGGTATCTGTCGATGACTACCCTGTACAACTGACAAGTCTGCACCGCAATGTGCAGCGAAATCACTATACCAGTGTGAAACAGGAGCTGGAAAATGTGAAACAGGAAACTAAAGTGAATTTTTAGTCATCACATAAGCACCACAATGACACACATTATGCAGAGGGATTTATGTACTTTCCAAATGCTCAAAGAGAATTATCAAAATTTTGCAACTGAAACACATTACTGGCAACCTTTTTTTTTTTTTTACCCCACTGAAAATACAGCATACCAAGATGAAATGCTATATTTGTGACGAAGAAATCAATCAGTTAAACAATGTGCAGGGAAACGTACGAGACTGGTAAAAGTGCATACAGGGATTGCCACTTGCTTCAATGCGTTGCTCAAACATCAAAGTTATAAACAATACTGACCTCTTAATGTTCCCAACAGTGTCTGCTACGACAGTATTCCGGTTTGGTTAGTTTCATTTTCTAAACTTTTTATTTATATTATTTAATGTTCATGTTGCTTATCTTTACATTTTCAATATAGTGCACTTTTTCCCATTTCGCCTCTTAAAAATATGCCTGCACTTCAAGGTGATAAAAGGTCGCCCAACAGCCCAGGAACACGGCAAAATATGATAGTTAGGGTGCATAGGAGAGTGCTTTTTAATTTTTCCTAATTTACAAAGGCAAATCTGGAACCTCAGAAAATTTTGCACAATTTTTAGCCATTTTGCGGGTCATTAAGGAGAGTTTCATTGTGTGCTTTACAAGATATATTTGTTTCGGTGCAGAAAAAAACGGAGAACATTTATCGTGGGAATGCCCGGGCACAGATAAATAACAAATGTACTTCATTTCCATTTCTAAATTTTGTGTTTACCTGTAGCAATCCTGGGTTTAACCACCTTGATACGATACATCTCTGTTCACCAAGTATTTCCTGTTGAAATAAATAAGTTTAGAACTCATTCAGGTATGCGCACGAGTAGAATTAACTGCGGAAGTGAAAGTGCACACTATACCTCAAATTCTTTAAGGGTATCCCGTAGTTTTTCGGGTCTTTTGTTCGATGGAGTCCAGACGGTGTCTCGAGCTTTGAGAGGTTTTTTTTTTTAGTATTCAAGTGTGTTAACTACAGCATTAGCAAACTCATAAAACAAAAGAAAGTAAAATATGAATTCAGACGTTGTACTGCATGAATGTGTTGCAAAAAAAACAGTACTGGGCTTTTTGTCCTACCTCTGGCATATTCTTGCTTTGCATCAACATACTGCTCCTCCGGATCTTTAGAAGATTAAAACGGTAAGTGTACATAGGTGTACTCTGGTGAATGTCTAGCTTATGTCCTAACCTGTGTCGCCTTTGTCGTAGAACTTGAAGCAGCCCAAGTCTGAGTCTGCCCAGAAAAACCACGAGTCATGCACGAAACTCGCCGAGAAACGAAAGACGTCAGAGACGTCGTCATGTAAGATTCTCCTCACCTTTTATAAATATGTCTTCTTTCATAGTCCAGAAATGAAGTTCCGCCATCAAGCTCACCATGATGAATTATTTCTCAATTCTCAAGTAGCTGTTAAACAGTGAACCCGGGGAGTTCACAAGTTCGTGGAGTTGAGAAAGTTTAATGAAGCGGTTCACACGAGATGTACACCAGTAAATCAACTGCGGCATGCAAATTAGGGATTGCCAATGGGAGAAATACACACTCATACGGAGAAATTCAGTTGCTAAGCAAGGCGTTACGATTAATAACTTGTCAAACACCGTTCAAGCACCGCTCATACAAAATTTAAACCGGCGCCATGTTTGTTTATGTTTGCACCTCACTCAGCGGAGAGAGATATAAGAGAGAGAGGCGTTGGATGCTTTCCCTTCCTCACTTGTTGATGATCCGCTCCCCATCTTCCTTCTGGCGTCTACACCGGACGGGAATCGAAAGCTGTAGTTTCCAGAGTTAAGTATATTTACAAAATGACATCCGTTCTAAACGCCTCAACGAACACTTTTTTAACCACAAAAGACACCCAACAAGCGCAGCAACCGCACGCGCAAACGAAGAAAACGACAAGAAAAATTCCCGTTCTGTCATTCTATCGGGTCACCTGCTTCACTGAAGATGTCGAAAGACAAGTAAGTGTGTTTTGTATCAAAATTGCTTTACCTCGATGTAACATCAAATTCTAAATGTGTGTTGACTCTTGCACACAGACAAAAGGTTTCTATTTCGAAGTTACTGTACGAACAGCATGGTCAACATTCACAATCGAGCGTCTCCGAAGACGGCGCTAGGCGACAAGAAGCGCCAGGAGCACCGCAAAACACACCACCAGGTCCGCCAACTCCAACTCGGTCAATGTTGCCACCTCCTCCCCTGCGAAAGGCGAGTAAAATTATTTATTCGTGAATTCTAAATTATTTATTCATTAGGTACACGTATCCGGCAGGGGCGATTTGACCTTGACATGATAGGGGGGGGGCCTGATCTCTTTAGGATGAGACAATAGGGGCGGAGGCATCCCCTCGCCGAATCGGTCACCCTGTCCACAAATCACAACCGTCTACAGGAGACGATGAAGAACGCTGGACGTCTCCTTCCATTCCATTCGGCGGTCCCACTGACACCGAGGGGACGCCACCAGGCGAACTCTCCTTTGTAGACAATCAAAGATTGCGTACTATAAAGCGGGAACCTCCCATGAGAACGGTAAGGAATTCTCGTTATTTCTGCTCTTGGTGCATATAACAGAGCAAGTGTTTGGGCTGGTTGGTACATGTTTCAATTAGAAAAATTAAAAAACCCCAGTACTGGGTAGGACGAGGACGGAGAATAAAAATAAATAACAAATCACGAATAAAAATCTAAAAAATATATAAAAATCTAAAAAATATATAAAAATCGCAAATAAAAATCTAAAAAATAAAAAATCACAAATAAAAATCTAAAAAATAAAAAAATCACAAATAAAAATCTAAAAAAATAAAAAATCGTGAAGTGCAATATGTTGGAGAACTTGTTTAAAGCATATACTTTGCTCATAAAGGAGTCTTTACTGGAACGGAGGCCACGGACCACCGAGGAGCAGTCCGATATTGACAGGCAAAAGCAGGACCCAGTTCTACGGGAAGCCGCTCAGCGTCTAGTTGACTTCGTCATCAAGGTGTGCTCTCATGCGCTATAGTTCCCGTAGGACAGTGTTTCCGAAACTGGCGGGTCGCAACCCCCCGGGGGTTCTGGACAGGTTCAGCGGGTGGTCACGGTGGTCACGGATCACGGTGGAATATCTTTCTGATGGGTCTCAGGGTAGCGGAGTTTGGGAAGCACTGCCATAGGATAATTTCTAAAAATGAGAAAGGGTTGTACACATGTTTGCAATTGTGCACGAGAGCTGCCATTACAAATGCAGGAGGCCGCAGACTGTGCCAAAGTGATCAGTGTCCAGAAGGCTGTGCCAAGGCCAGCTGGAGAACAAGGATCTCTTCTCAAATGGGATAAAGGAAGACGAGACGTGAGTTGCCATTCGCACCTTAGGTCAAGAGTTGGGGTGACCGTAATTTATCGAGCTGACTTTTAAGGGGTTTATTTATCAAAATTAGTAATTTTCTATCATATTTAGCAAACATACAATGTGGGGTACGTATACAATTGTGACGGCATTGTAGGCGGGATTCAGAGTATGAGTAGACCCTGAAGTTTTCGGGTTTCATATATTTCCGAATTCGGGGGGGGGGTAGAAATCGGGTCAATAAATTGATGTCGAAAATTCATGCAAATTCGGGCAGAAAAATCACCATCAGACTGAGTTCTGAGAATTCGGGCATTATTGTAGAATAAACGTTCACTGTACCGTTTATCCAGAGTGCCAGAAGTAAGGGGCAGTCGCATATTTTGTGAGAAACTAGTATGTCGATGCCTGGAGGTGCCTAGCCTAGGTGCAGTTTTGCAGGTAGAAATCGGGTTTAACCCTAGACAGGTGAACCTCAATTCGGGGTGCAAATTCGGGGAAAAATCGGGTTTAACCCTAAAACATCAGGGTCTAAGTATGAGATATCGTCCAGAGTGGCAGGGTAATGAGATGGTGAAACATGTGTATCGGGAAAAGTAAAAGAACTATAAAAGCCAAGGAACTTTTCTGCAAGATGAAGCAGAAGGCACTCTGCTGTCTAGAACTGGCACTCTTTTATGTCGAAGACATTTTCCACAGAAGGATGTTTTCAAACCTGTCTCTCAACTTAATCTTCATCATCTTCAGTGTGGTCCTTTTTCTTGCGTAGGGTCGCTACGGGATTTCTTTGCCCAATGTCGTCATAAGCCTAGTATCTGACGAAGCCAGAGAGATGGAATCGGCAGCACCCAGAGAACAGTTTGACATAAAAGATTCTATGCTGTCTCTAGCCAAGAAGAAGAAACTGCTGTCGCGCCTATGGCGTGGTCGAGGCGCAACACCCGTGGCGTCACCTGTCTCGGGATCAATGTTGACTCAGAGTCTTCCTGCGGAGGAAGAAAAAGGAGGCAGAGCCAGCAGAACGAGCTCCAGGTCTGCTTGGAGAAGTGTCTCGTTCGTGCAGCATTTACTGGTTTGTGCAAGATAGTTTCCTACGTGAATCTGTAGCACATCTGTAGCACATGTATGACCTACGAGTACACGTCCGTTCGTCCGAGGCTGAATGGGGACTATGTCACTGTGTGAGGCAAACAGTAGCTCCACTGAAAGGTCCGTAGCCAGTGCGGATGGGTCACAGCAGCTGGCATAGTCCTTTCCTTTGGCAACATCCCCTAAGCTAAAGATCTCCCCCCCTGTAATAAGTAAGTTCAATATTGGTGTTACAGTATACACTGAAAACAAGACTCGGAAACAAGGGGAAGTACTACCACGGCGGAGCTTGGCCCTTTCCAAATTCCTCCGGTGCGTTCACCAAATTCGCCGAAAGTTCTCTATGGAACACCTTCTGTGCGGTAAAATACTGGCAACTTTCAATGGGCAGCCGGCTGGTTAAATACCGGCCGGGTGGCAACCCTACTATGAACCAGGGTGCGAGACATTCTTCCCAGTAATATTCTTAATTAGTGAATATTTTTATCCTCGGTCTGGACACAACCGAAATTCCGACACCTCTACCTTCGTCGTACTTGAAAGCAGCACTCAACACACAGACAGAAAGAACACCTTACTTCTACCTTCCCCTTTAAAGGGACGATCGCGTCTGTTCCAGTCGATTTCAAAATGATCCAGTGTCATTTATGGATCGCTGACCCACGGTATCGAAAAACCCCATGTGAAATAGTGGCATAGTTTGACTGTTATTTGATGGAATGCATGACAACAGCCATGGGCATACTGAGAGGAGAGCAAAGGGGGGCCATGGTCCCCCCCTGGAGCTCCGAGGTCGCTCGTGAAAATAGTGCACTCGCCTCACAGATCGAGCTTCTGAGCGCCGACCTCTCACTCCCCTGCTTAGGGAGTGATGTCGCTCCGGCGGAGCCTCTGCAGCTGCGGAAGCAGCGCTGATCTTATTTGTTTATTTAATATCTAAGCTCTTTACGGATGGTGGTGGTGGTGGTGATAGGGCTTGCCGTTGTCGGCCTAACGTATGTGGGCAACGTCACGACTCACGCCCTGGGGGAATGTGCGTCCTGGGCCGACTTCTAAGGGAACTGTGCCGACATATGGATGAAAACATTAGCCAAGTAGATTGTCAGCCAATGCCAAACATAGCGGTATCTGTTTCATAGATGGGTTTCTGGATGCGACCGTCCCTTTAAATGCGATACCCCCTGGCATTTTCAGTGGTCATTTCAGTATTCGAACGCCAAACGCCGTGGTGTAATCCTCACCGCACCGCTAAAGTACACAGTTTGCATGCTTCGTTCTCATGTATACTCTCTCATTTTCCCACGTACACACTTAAACATTTGCAGGAGATGCCGCGGAGCCATAACGTGCTCGAGTGGTCATTCTCAAAGATCGTCGTCATCGACATAATTCGAAACCGCAAGGACGACCTGGTCTGCAGCGCACGTCATACATTCTCCGGGGAATGGGCCATCCTTAAGATCGTGTGGAAGAAGCGATGGAAATTATTCTCTGTAAGAATACCCGCTAACCACACAGAGGGCGTTTGGAAATGATAACGTTGGGCATGCTGGGTAAAGGTCCAATGAAAAAGAAAAAGGTGCATATGCTACAAACAGCCCACAGCTTCTACTCTACTCTATGGGCTATCACAATATACTTAGGGCCTGACTTTTTAGGGTTAAACCCGTATCCGCCCGATATTTACCCCCCGAACGAAATCTGTAAAATTCGGGTTTAACCCGAATCTACCTGAAAACATCCGGGTCGCGTGGCACACTCATAAGCATGCATTAAAATAAAGTTTGATAACATTGCTAAACATTAGTTCCATGTTAAGACAAATTTTTATTAAACAAAAAAAATCACCCGAATTCCTGACGACAGAATATGCCGTAACGGGATTTAACCCGAATACACCCGAATTTTCGAACGAAAAATATCACCCGATATTTACCCCCCAAATTTGGCCAAAAATAAAACCCGAAAAAGTCAGGCCCTAAATATACTACGGTAATTTCGTGCGTATTAGCCGCAGCTTATGCGCGATATTTTTTTTCCACTGGCACTCTGCGGCATATCTGTGGTGTGGCTTACGCACGTGAAATTATGGTACTTGAGTTGCGATAGAGTCGAGGTTAATTTATTTTCGCGTGCGTTAAAAAAATAACTTTGTTCCGTAGAGAGGTCGCGCCATTGCTAGAGAGCGCAAGACATGGGACGCCGTGTCGTCGTGCCAGTTCATCGTGGGCCTCAAGAGTTTCTTCTCGACTTCACGATGGTACGCGATCGTCTAATGGCATTCTAATTACGTAATGACAAAAATCGTGTTCCAGCTACTGCTTTGTAGCAGAATATTACGAGGGCTGCACACTGCAGAGCCTTCTGGATGAGGGCGCCCTGAGGGACGACGTCATTGTCAAGTTGATGTCCCAGATCACTTACGCCATCAAGTACATCCATGACAGGGGTATGCCTCACATCTTTGGTTATGGCGCACGCAGAGACTCTGCTGCGCTATTAAGAGGACTGATAGTACATGCAGCCGAGCCCGTTTATTCCGATCTTCGATATAACGATAACTTCGATGTTACGATCAAATTGCTGGTTCTCGTCAGCTGACCCATTGAAGTACATGTAAACGAGACATCGATACAGCAATCTCAGATCCCCGATCAGAATTCTCCCGGAGGCCTGTAAAACGCATGAAAATCGAAAAGCAAGATTGCCCCTTTTCACTGAAAGCAAATTACGGTGGCATTTTCGAGAGCCTAGCCTCCACGAGTGTTAAAGTGAGAACGCAGTGCGTTTATCCCCACACGACTGCCTGGGATTAGATGCCACGTTGCAAGGCGCACAACTTGGATTCATGAGATAAACTGATGTTCTGAGGCTGGAACAACACACAAGGGGCAGATAAAAACAAAGCCTCAAATTGCCTAAGAAATCAACGATCTTAGGCAATTTGAGGCTTTGTTTGTATCTGTCCCTTGTGTGTTGTTCCAGCCTCAGAACATCAGTTTATCTCTTGTTCAACAGGTGCCGCTTGCGTCGATTTCCGTCGTATGAATGTGTGTATGAGTGAGCAAAAATGTAAGAGTGAAAGGAGGGTGAGTGAGAGTGAGTGGCTGGTTTGTCGTCCCTTCAGATGACGCACCCTGAAAGTCGCTGGAGAGGCGTGTTAGCTTAGCTCAATTGGTAGAGCCCTGGACCGGCAATCCAGTAGATGTGGGTTCGATCCCTACAGCTGGCTAACCTTTTCAGTGACTTTCATCTTTCATCGTTGGATTCATGGTTCATTCAACTTCGATTGATTCATTTTCGTGATTCCAGACTTGATGTTCCGCAACTTGTCACCGCATAACATCCTGGTGGACATGCATGGAACTGCACGACTGTTCGATTTTGGGTTTTGCTCCGTAAGTGCCCTGTTTGCATTACGGCCAGGGACATCTACCTCATCATCATGACAGTAGTCCAGAGAGGAGTATGGATAATTTGTGGGAGCTGAGGTTTGGGGGGGGTTCACTCCTGGAAGGAGGAGTCGCAGGGCCGGCATTGCAGCATACAGCACCTCATAATGGTGCCTCAAACAATACCAATGAGTCCACGCCTCGTGCTTCGTCCCATGTGATCTAATTGGTTAAAGGAGTACCCTAGAACAAAATCTGCTTCCGTTTGATTATTGCATGGTGTTTTCACGTAAGAAATATAAGTGTAGCATAGCTGCCAAGCGCAAAGCGGACACGTGAACAAGATGCACGTACAGCTCGCGTCACAGACCATGAATAGAGGGCGTACTATGTCTGGGAGCAACAGCGATCCCTCCCGTGCAGCAGTGTGTTACGATTAGATGTCTCGCTCGTAATATCCATTCTAATGTTTTGACCAAATATTACTTCACTCTCTTTTAATGCACCAGACTGGTGCGTGATTCATGTTGGGCGAGACGCAAATGATTTGGTTGTTTGCAGCATTCTTGATATTCCTGGCATATGTCTCTGGAAGAAATGACTGCCTCAATAAGCAAAATCCTTTTGCTTATTATTCTATGCAATTCTATGCAACTTTCAGGCTGGCAAGTCATCGAGCAGCCGTGTGGGCTCCATTCCCTATATGGCACCTGAAGTACTACGAATGGAAGTGTACGGTAAGTCTTCTCTTGCCATATTCTCAAGACTCAAATAGGTTTAGCATAGCGGCAGAACCCAACTAGGCGAGACTGTGCTACGCTTTCAATATGGTGACGTCCACGAGAAAACAGGGGTAACATCTGGTGATATTGGGTGGAAAATGAGAGTGTTTCTCACATTTTAGACAGACACGAGATGCCGAATAGCTGTGCTGAGTGCACAGTGCTAACAGTGCCCGTATTGTTGGCTGAATTGGCACTTTGCCAAGATAATTTTCCTGTTCTTTCTTCTTTTTTGTTTTGTTTTTTGTTTAATGATTGATTTTGTCTCGTAGACAAGGCCTCAGACTACTGGTCGCTGGGGATTCTGATCTACGTAATGTACGTCCGCCATACGCCCATGTCCATCTACTCGGCCAAGACTAACCTGGATCACTGGGTGGACAGGGCATATATGTATCAATGTAAGCATCACTTCTGTTTCGGGAAATAGTGCCCTGCATATGCCTGCGCTTGTAATTGACCACCTATGCAGATATTTTCATCCTGCTGGGAGCCCTTCAGTTCACCGCATGGTGGCTAGTTGTTGCTGGATCGACTCAGTGGATCATTTGGTAATGTGTCCAACCTTCGGATCAGAAGGCGGACGTGCTACCGAGTGAACCACACGGCCCAGTTGGCCATGAGAATTGCTAATGTACCTTCATTACCACGTGTTACAATATACAGGGTGTTGTTTTTCCCTTTTTGACACAGATTTCTTATGAAAAAGCTGCAAGAGCACACTCTTAAAAATGAACCATCATTCAGAGTGACATTGCTCTTCCCCCTGGTTGGCTGGAAATGGGGGGCGTACGCCATATTCTCCTAGAGCGTTAGTCATTGTCCACCTCTGTGAGGCCGACAACTAGGAGCTCTTCCAGAAGCACCACCACCACTGCCACCTTGTGGCTTTATGCAGTTCACAACTGCCACAAAAATGGCGTACGCCCCAAAAGTAGTTATGAGTAGGAGATATGTAGTACAAGATACTGAAATTGTCAACTTCTTAGATGCGGAAGTTGTGCCCATCATTCTACCAACTCATCTTCACGACACAGCAAAGAGCCTCATCTCTGATCTCCTTGTCGAGGTAAGCATCTCGTTGTCAAAAGAGGTTATCTGAAAGACAACGAACTATGTCACCTCAACAGAGGCCACGACTACGCATCGGTTGTCGCTCCACAGGGTTTTTCGAGCTCATGAAGCATCCTTACTTCAAGGGCGTTGATTGGGAGGCCTTCGGAAAGTAAGTGGTCGACCAGTGAAGTACGGTAAAATGACAATAGTATATACATACAGGCCAGTGCTTCCGAAACTGGGGGTCGTGACTGATTCGGGGGGGGGGGATCGCGAAAGGGCTCTGGAACGTGCCTAGTTTTTGGTCAGGTTTAGCGGGGGATAGAGTACCCGCCCTGATACCCGCACGATAGTCCTCCTGCCCTTCTGAGTGGTGGCATTGATGAAAACAAAGTATAGGCTCACAGTTCAAGGTCGAGCCGTAACTGAGAGTTGCGGCCTTCAAAAACTTTTCTCGTTTTGAGAAAAGTTTTGAAAAGAAACTCGTTTTGAGAAACTGTGCTCTAACAAAAGGAGCTCACGTTAGTCATTAGGAACAGTCATCCCCACTGGCATGCACCGTGTTTCTTTTTACGTTACGTTTCTTCTTCTGTTTCTGTTTGTTTTGTTTCTTCTAGTGACGCTGATTCATACAGACTATATTAGCTGTCAAATCAAATTTCAGCACCAGTTTTGTGTATTACTGTTCATCCAGTCAAATTGAAAAGCTTGTGGCGTCTCAAAAACCTGGGACTGGTTATCCGGCATATTATATTTTTGATGGCCTGAACATGCTCTCAAATGCCCATGCCCTAACGATTACTCCCATTTCAGGAAGAAGAAACTGACCACCCGAAACGCCCCAAGAGGTCGTGTTCGCGTCGGATTTGTCTAGGTCACTGCTGATCCACACGGCGCACCCTTTTACGGCATTATTTGCTCGCATTGTGCCGCAATTTAAGACTGGTGTCCTGAAACTGCCTTATTCCACTGAGAAGTGCCTTCGCGTTTCATGTAATGAGCATCAGTGCAATTTTAGCGAAGATCACGCGACGATACATACACGCACTTGTAAAGGGGAGTGTCTGGTAAGAACACTAATCTGGGTTAGGTAACAAATTTGCATAGAAGCATGAAATGCTGTAGGAGTGCAGGTGTAATACTAAAAGATTGCAAACATCCATATTCAATCACTTTGGCAATGAAGCTATAGTGCTAGAGCTGTTCTTCATCCCTGTAAAGAATGCTTCTTCATATCAGAACTACTTCCGCAGTGAAGACAACGTCACAAAAGCCACATGGAACAAAAATAGCCGCTGTGCAGCGCTATTTTCGTTGTACCTTTTAGCGCTATACCTTTCGTTCATTTTGTAAAGCTTTGTTTCTGATAGGTATGCGTCAGACAAGACAGTCCAGTAGTTGGCAGTAGGGTCTGTTGAAATGCAGTGAAAGCAAATCAACCTCGGGAAAGCAGTCTTTACTTGTATCTTTGCTCTTTATTTCGACAACAGGTAACACTTGTTCAAGTAGCAAAGCCTACAACTACATTGGTACATTCTAATTTCTGTACACTGTGCAACTTGAGCAAACTGAAAAACGGTTCACATTATTCGTCGCTTCTCGTGCATTCTGCCCGTGGGGTACGAGAACCACAATGGAAATTTTCAATGGCACCAAGCTGAGTCCAGTGAGCGGTTGTACCCGAAAGGCAGTTCTAAGCCTCCAATCCGTGGAACATATCACAGACAACCATAAATACAGCAACAACCCCTGTTACAGACGGTACTGTGGTCATGAATAAAGCGTTAACTATGGCACCTGTTTACGTATGAAAGACTACCGTCGGTAGCTGGCAAACAATGGATAAAATGAATGGTGTACATACGCACCTACTACTGCTCTCTCTACTCTAGTGGCTGTTAGCAGTTTTTGAACCCTAGGGTGCATGTACCGGAGTGGCACAAGTAAACAGTCACATGTTGCACACAATGCTAGCTAGGGCATGCACCGAGGTGCATCGATGCCAGTTTCAGCAACCTCTTTGTGGTCTTTTCTGTCTGTCTGGTTAGGCCAGAAAGGTGGTTTGCAACGAATGATGTTATTTTTAACGTGCACGTTTAGAAATTAAATAGTGATGCTCTGCTGGATTCCAGTGGACAGTAACACACCATGTGTACTTCAAACAAGACGAAGATGGACAGGCTCTACTGTTCTCTTGACCAGAAGTACTGGGTGAAGTGTGCACAGGAGTAAAAATAGGCAGTGTTGGACAAAAAATTGTGGGTAACTGTGACAGGTTCAGTGTTTGACCAGCAATTTTTTGTTAACTGATTAAAAAAAAAAAAAATTTAGAAAGAAAAGTAGTTTTCAAAAGGCCTCGCTTTAAAGCATTGAAATGGAATCTAGTTCCAAATAATGGCTATTTGATATTCTACGACATCCATTTCTGAGTCAAGAACTGGCAACAAGATCCAGTTTGATTCTCCAATTATAGGAAACTTGAAATGGGCATTTGGTGCAGCGAGTGCATGTCCTTCAGATATCTACACGTGACAATAATACGTGGCGAATCCTGATGATGGTGACAGGCTTTATGCAATGGTTGTAGGTGTTCGACAACTTGAACAGTTCTTTGGCAGAATGCAGTGAAACCCGCCTGCAACGTAACGAGGTGCAATACACGTTCACCATCTAGATGCACAATTAAATGTGTGCAACGAAGAGATCTCTGTACAGCAGGGTTCCAACCAGTTGGACCATGCAAGGGTCTTACTCAAACTGATGTGGTTGGAGACCAATATTTGGATCAGACACTTTGTCTTACAATGGAAATGCTTCCTTGAAGCTTAGGTGAAAGTCTATGCATACGTTCTACATATGTAACACTACTGTCAACTAAAATAATGTGCTCTACTCCGTAACGAGTGGTGGTGTTCTTTTTTAGCACATTATGTGTTCCGAAACAATGAGAAAAATAGGTGCAATACAAACAGTGAGCATCAATGATGTTTGTACATTTCTTGTCATTTCTCCTTGCACACAACCATGCAGTCAGTATCTACATTTTGCACGCATTTGTTGCAGTTGTCAGGGGTGTGGGTTTACAGGGTATTTCGTGAACATGCGGAATCAACAGCAGCGTGGATGGGAGAATTGGTGTGGTGCAGTCTACCTTCAACTGTAACCAGTCATGTGCTGTACGTTGAACTGTTATCAACACCTTCAACCGGAACAAAAAATAAATAAAAGAAAGAGTCCAGCCGTATATGTAAGTTGTACGTTGGGCGCGTACCAATTTTTGAGATAGCCTTCGTAAGTGATGCAAGAGGAAAACAGAAGGTTTCATTAAAACTTGTCAATTCAAGCTTGCCGCGACTCTCAACATTCTGACCGTATTTTCCAGCGTATAACAGGCTCGTTATGCATCGTAAAAAGTGTCGCTAATTGGCAGTGCATGTTATCTACTGGTGTGCGTGTGACGTAAGCATAAATAGTTTTTGTAAGGGCCACGTTTGGGAAATATGGGGGGGGCGAAATGAATGGTGTCGACAAGCAGACAGCTGCGACGCACTGGCCAAAAGTGTCCAAGAATGGGGAGACAACAAGGTGTCTGAGACCCTGAACGCTAGAACCTCAGAAAGCTAGCGCAGTTGAGAACGAATGAGACAATTAAGAATGTCAAGGAGACAAAGACTTTGTCTCTTCGAATAAACATGTCATCCTTGATGGTTGTAACAAAAAAGTACACTACGCACGAGCTTAGATTACTGTGCACACTAATGATTTTTTAGTTTTTAATGAGTGTTTAGTTTCCATGCACTAATATAGCGCCACAATATGCGTAGCCACAATAGCGTAGTCCACAATATGCATCGAGGCACATTATACACCGGAAAATACGGTAAATTTAAACTTGTCCAGCCTACCTTTATGGAACAGTAAAAGCACAATAATTTACGGTACAATTGCTAAAGAGGTAAAAGTACGCAAGAGATTTCGATCTGAACAAGACGCGTTCTCGCACTGTCTGTCAAATCGAATTTTTGAAGGTTTGGACCATTCAATTGCTTTCTATACCATAATCATTATACCATAAATAACATAAATTAGAACATACGTGATCTCAAACAGCGTTGATGTTAAAATGCTGGAATGTCGAGAAAACTGCCATGCATCCCGGAGGTATTTATGTTGCACTCGTGGGAATTTCGCTCGGTTCTTTTACAACCTCGGTCATGCAACAGGCTCCACGATTTAATACAAACAAAACAGAATGGTTAAAACACACTTTCAACCTTATGTACAAAAATTGCTTCACACATTATGATGAGAATGAACAAAGCACCATCTACACATCAGATTATTCAACATAAAGACACTACAGCATAACCTCCATGTCAAGTGATAACTTGCATTAGTACAGTTTGAGAAGAAACGCAGGAATCTCTTGGGCATTCTCGTCTCTGATCTCGGGTGGGCCCCTACACACAACTTCTTTGAGCCGCGGAGCTCATGCTATCAAAGACACGTCGTCATTTGGCCGCCTGAGCGACATCATCTATATATGTACAGTGTGTCCTGAGGTTCTATATTCTAGTCTTTTCCGTTCTCCTTGCAACCTTCGAGATGTTGAAAAAAAATGACGCGTCTTACACATAGTTTAGCTGTCTGATAAAGCAACTAGGATTTCAAAAAGAAATTATTTCAAATTAAATTTTTACTCAAAGACAAGAAAATGGAAAACAATGAGACAAAGCAATGTTGTTGGCAATTGGCAGTATTTGAAAAGCACCAACCCGTTACAGCTTGACACTGATAGGGAGGAATAATCCGAAAATAGATTGAGAGAACATTGCAGTTTATCAAGTATGGCACTTTACGTGCCAAAAGGAGCGCATTTCGTATTGTACTCAATCTGCAATTTAAAATGGCTATTAGGTAAAACTTTCACAAAACTGTGGTCGATATGGCATGTTGTGAGGGAGACTAGCCATAGAGTGGCAATGGTGTGCAGTAAGGAAATACCAGAACAGCGGAGACCAACAAAAAGCAAGATGACGACTAGCAGAGTAAATGGGGAGCATCTCGAGAGTACTGGACACAGAATGACAGCGACCTCCCCCGCTCCTGTGGCCCAATGACGACTGTACTCTGGACTGTACTTTATTCCTATAGAAAACACTACCCTATAAGACAGGATCATCCCTCATGGGGGGTGGCGTGTCCCTCACGTCCTCCTCGCAGCCACAGACAATGGTGGAAGAGCTGGTCGCCCCCGACACGTGCCTGGGACTGGGATCACCGTGGAAGGTGACGCTGACCACCGGAAGGCTGACCTTCCGGTTTCCCACCCTGCAGGGATCCCTCGCTCGCGACATGGCTGCCGAAAGACTTCCCGAGCGCTGACGAGGCTTCTTCTTGCTGGCGATACGTTTCGGCGCGCCACCGTTGAGTGCCGCGCTCAGCGTCAGGGGCTCGAGCTCGTGGCTCTCGCTCAGCGGGATCTGTGCGGCCGGGCAGCTGGCACTCGACGTGGACAGCGTGGATTCAGACAAGGCGTAAATGGTCTTGTCCACGGGCGGTGGCGCCGTCTCGCAGCAACGGAAGGAAGGATAATCGAGCTGGAGGTGGCCCCGCTGTGGTCCGGCCAGGCTCAGGAGGGATTGGAAGAAAAAGGTGGAGTAAGTCCAGGATACTCCAGTGACGAGCATGAGAAACGTGCCCACTTGGAGGTAGGCGAGCACGACGGAAGGAAACATGAGAGCTCCGGCGAGGAATGTGGTGAATGCGGCCATGGCAACTGGGCTTCCGATGCGTGACAGAGACTGGATGACGGAAGATTCGCGATCCTCCTGTTGTGAGAGGAGGAACTGATATTCACTCAGGGTTCCCAAAAAGAATCCCATTTACAATGGCTGTTTGTACGTGAAACAGATTAATGTCAATATATTGTGATACCTGAATGCATTCTGTACAGGATGCATGCATATTTTGAGTTAAGTTTTCAATATCCAAATTGGGTGTCTACAGGATGTATTCTATAAAACAGTGCAGTCGTTCTTACACAATGCACGTTGAATACATGCATTCCAGCAGTTGTATGATGCAAACAGTTTTTGCTGTCAAATACATCGAAGGAAAGCTGTTGGCAGGCCCCTAGCCACATGCAGCACACTTCACTGCAACGCAATGAAGGTGATTTTGATTAACTTTGCTCGGCAACGCGGGAAAGAAAATCGACATAATTAACGTGTCCCACGTTGTTTCTTTATACTGGATCAGATACCACACTGTGAGGAGTTGACCACATGATACCAGTCCATCCCTTAGAGTGGTTGCAGAGAAAAAATGCATTAAAAGTAACTTCGTGCAGCGTGCTTCATTAAGGTAATCCATTAGTGCAAGAAATCTGTCGAAGCTCTAAGTACCTCCTGTTCTCAGTAAAGAATTGGACACAGGAATACATATATGTAGAGAAAAATTTGCCGACCACCGGAAGGTACCCAAAACGCAAATGTCATTGTAGGACATCCCATAGATATCCTATGGTTGTCCAGACCTTCTAGGGATGCACCTGGGATATTAATGGTTTGCTGGGTAGGTAAATAACCCGTACCACAGAAACAGTTTCATAGTAAACACCCTGTACTTTGAACAAAAATTACTACAACAAAGGTTGGAAGAAAAGGCCCGCTTACCTGTGACGACAGTCTGTATGCCACACCATAGTGGATTGTGAAATCTACAGCGAGCCCAATCGCCACGGACACCGTGATGCTCTCCAACACGTTCAACTTCCAACCAAGCAGCACCAAGGAACCAACCGTCGTGAAGATGATGAATGCGATGGTGATGATAGCGTACAGGCTGATGAGCAAGTTCAGTGTCGTCATCAGGAGGGCTACGAACGACACGCTAACGGCGACGCCCATTGCCACGAGCGTTCCGCGCGACAGGCTGCTCTGCAGGTCGTAGAACTCGAGCTCGCTCGTGAACCACCCGTTGCGCATCCCAGGTGGCGCCCCCTTCGTCTCCTTACTCACCCAGTTTTCCACTTCGGTCCGAAACTTGTGCATCTCGGCGTGAGAGTTGGAGTAAGTGTAAACACTGTCGTACTCTATGACCACCGCACCGACCTGGCCGCTCCGGAGGAAACGCGGTCCGGCCACCCCGGGTACAAAGTAGTAGCCCGGAGTATGGTGAAGGTTGGTGATTGCGCGGCGGAGGCAGAGGTTGAAGATCGCTTCGCTGTACGGAAAGCGGGAGGACTCGCAGCAGGGCGAGCGGTCGACCTGTTTGAAGCTGTCGACGCAGCGACGTTCCATCCAGGACTTGAACGTCTCAATGATGCAGCTCGAGTAGAGGGCCGCGTGGTGGGTCGGCCGGTAGAAGCTCTGGTTGCGGAGACGCTTGCAGAAGGAGAGCAACCATTCCTGAGATTCTGGGAGGGCAGGTTCAAACGTGGGGTCTAACACGAGCGTCCCTCGGTCGAAAGGGTCCAGGTAGTTTCCAGTGTCGATGGGAAGCACACCCCAGACGATGCGTATGGGGAGCTTGTGGAATGGGTCCTGAGAAGAAATGAGGGCCGTTACAATGATGGAAAGTAACTGTAACGTAAAGTAAGGTAACATCAAAGTAAAGTAACGTAGGAGAGCAGAGCCAGCGTAAAGTAGTGGTTAGCACACCACAGTCTGGCTTTTTCGATGACTGCCATATTTCAGATGTTACGAGGTTACGTTACGTACACTATGTAACAGAATAGCTCGAGTCGTTCATAAAATGGAAGACAGAAAGGGTGATTAAAAGGACTTCACAGTCATACACACCATTTTTCAGTAAGTTTCTGTTCTGCGAAACAATCGGGTCACTGATTAGAGACAAAACCTGCTGATTGTGTCTTAACATTTTTCGAAAGAGTCCTCAAAGTCCATGGCTGTAATCGTGCGAGAAGCCATTGTGCACCCGATCTTTACCCGATATGAGCCCGACACGATATAAGTGTTTATGCAACCGCTTGTTACAACACTGATGCAACTTCCAGTCGAATACGACTCTCGTATCAAAATCAGCTGACAGAAGAACAGAAAATAAGAAGGCAAGCGAGCTGGTGTGTAGACCAGGCGAACAACATGTCCTTGAGTTTGACGAGAGGAGGAGGGACGGCGAAGTCCCTCAGTGTCCCCTCCCAGTCCCTGCTTCCGTCCTCAAACTCAAGAATATGTTGTTCACCTCAGTTTAGAGCTCCAGACCACGACCTGCTACATTGTAACGACCATGTCATAGGCACGCCTTCCCAGCGCCGCATTTGGTGGCTAGCGGTGGCGCCACTCATCGGCCCGGTTATTGCTTCCTCAACTTCTGCAATACTTTGTACTTCAGTTTACCTTAGTATTTCTATACAAGCGGTGGATGTCCCACAGAAGATATTTCATTCCAAACTTGATTATCATCATCATCTACGCATTTTCATAGGAGCTGTTGCTGTCGTCTGCTACGGCAGTCGTACGTCTGCTTCTGCGCGTTCAAAATTCAAATTTCCATCGGCCAATCACAATCTAGATCTCGCGGGCCGACGACTAGCGCCCCTAGCGGAACGTGCAGCTGGGCTCCTCATAACGGTTGCCGATTATGACACGGCCGTTATAATCTAGCAGGTCGTGCTCAAGACCGTCCCTTTAAGAGAGAGATTTTATGACAGCACTAAACATCGGGTTTCTGACGGTGCTCACCTGGCTCCGTGCTTTCTCGAACCAGAACTTTTTCTTGAAGACGAGGTCGTAGCGTTCGAAGGGATGATTGGCACTTAGGATCTGGAACTCTTTAGATTCCGGGAGGCTTAGTCTGGGATGACAGAAGATGGCAAAGGCACCTCCAGCTGCTACCAGGGCAAGGGCGGAAAGCCAGAACCAGCGCGGTCGGATGACAATGCACGGCAGGATCTTGTCAAAGAAGACGCGGGCAGCATCCGAGAATGAGTAGTGCATGCGCCAGAGGGCGCTGCACAACGGAGAGCAGCACCAGAAGCGCTGGATCTGAGGCATGTACACCCCAAAGGGCGGTATGCAAAGGCAGCAGGCGGAGGAGCACCACTTCTCCGCGAGGATCAGCGCCGCGGGTAGCCACGTCACCGTGAATATAAAGTTTGCCAGAACTGCCGTGCCAGCAAAGAGGCTGGAAACGGAGCACGGTTCACGTGAATTATCTTTAGGGCATGACTCTCTATATTTATATATATTTTTATATATTCTTCAGCAGCAGGTTATAGGCTTATAGCTTATAGGTTACAAGCCAATAGGTCATATACAGGGTTATGTATAGGCTTCAGGTTATATTTTTCAGCAGCATCATGGGGGGAGGGGGTAAATATCGAGTTATATTTTGCTTCCACGTTTCGGGTGTAATCGGGTTGAACAGAACCCGATTCAACCCAATTCTGGTTGAATCGGATTGAATTCGGTGTGGATCTTCGGGTTATTCGGCATAATACACGACACACAAGTAGACACGGAGTATCAATATCGGAGTATATGTCGTCCGTGCATCTAAGAGGCATCAGGGTCTCTGTTTTGACAGTTTTGTATTAGCATATTTACGCATTTACAACACACTTTCCAAAGTTCTGTGTTAGTCGTGATGACTTCGGCTACCCCCTGGTTCAGCAAGTGTTCGGGGAAATATCGGGTTGAACCCTGTCACTGCCGATTTGAATTGGGAGGCAAATATCGGGCGTAATCGGGCATATCCCTATAAAGTCGGGCCCTAATTATCTTCCACGAATTGTCTCTCCAAAAGAACTAGGGTCCAACTTTTTCGGGTTTGAACCGGTTCCGACCGATTGTTCCCTCCCAAATTGGATTCGAACCAATTCTGGTTAACCCCGATTTCTCCCCGAATTCCAGTCACGCATTGTGTTGTATCATGTATCATGTACATGAATTAGTGCACACGTCTAAAGAAAATATCTGATTGCAACAATAAAGTATGCCAAGCACATTTGACGTTACAAGATGTGTTGTTTGTGACTATAAATCGCGATGAATGCACATTCGACTAGCATGTGCACCTCTAACTGCGGGCCATGTGCTGGACAGAAATAAAAAAGTAACCCGATAACACACCCGATTATATCAATAGCAACCCGATATCACCCCGAATTTCAGATTCCAAAATAGCATCCGATTCCCCCCCACAAAAAGTCAGGCACAAAACATAACTCGCTGTGAAATATCACAACCTCAACTGTTCACTTCGCTTTATATGCATGATTAGATTATTCAAAAAGAGCCCTCCCGAGAACGGCAACAGAAGGCAGATTGCCTAGCGATTAGTCATTTTTTCCAGCCAATACGTACCTGAAACATCTCACAGCCGTGATGCTGCTAGTGAAACTTGCGAAAAAGGCTGTTGCAGTGGTGACGCTCGTGACCAGCATCGACAGGCACGCGTGGTGCAGTGTGTCACGTACAAGCTTCACCAGCGTCCCATTATTCTTCTCCGCTTTTGCGCAGCCCCACATCTTGCAGTATATGAAAGCGTCGTCTGCTCCTATACCTGCCAAGCGGTTTGACCGAGATTGAGTGACATGCGGCACCCTCATTTTGTAAGGCAGAAGCTCTATGACATAGCTCGGAAGCTGCACATTAATCGATGCGGTCCACACATAAAGATAAAGCATATCTTATCATCGCATCTCATTAGAGCATTTTAAACCAAGCACGTTTGTTCCGCATAATATCTAACTATTTCTTAACACAGGTGATGCCATGGCTGGCCATTTTCGTGCAGTATTGCCCATTGCTATAGCTCAAATTAGATGCATCCACCTCACAATTTAACCAATCAAAATAAAGTATTAAGAGTATCTTTTCAAAGCCTGACAATTTCGAAGTGTATCTAGTCTGTACAGACAGCAGCAGCAACATTGACATTTATCGCGCATGAAACAGTGCTTTACGTTACATTATGTTACATTATATTATGTTATACGTTACATTACGTAACGAAACATTACTTAAGGACACAGCAAAGCAGAGAGGAGATCCACACACCATGACATTTATGAAAACGAGATGTTATGGGTCACAAGTGGCATACCAATAGCTATTGTTAGCGTGAGGATATTCATGAACGGGAAGAAGGGCACACGGAAGACAATGGTGTACAGGAAGTAGGCCGTGCCCAGGGAGAATAACACCGCCAAGCATGTCACCAGTGTCACCAGGAAGGACTGGGTGTACATCCACATGACCAGGAACACAGCAATCCCGGCCATTCCCACGTACACTGTGTCGTGCACCAGGTACTCATCAAACAGGGCATGCTTCAGACCGAGCTCCATGGCCACCACCTGAAGAAAGATTAACGTCACCATGTGTAGCAAAGCTTCCGAGGGTAATTTCTATAGGGACACATAGGGAATGTGGGGAATCAGTAAGGAAAGTGAGAATCAGTAAAGAAAGTGGGGGTAAACTTTTTGGGGGAGGCATTTGTCCCCTATAAACCACTGTGACCTGCGCTCCCACCCGGTAGTGCATGTTGATGATGATGATGCAGTGCAGCAGATACGTCGTGATGCAACGTGTGACGCAATAAAAACTGAGTAGGACATGTGTTACGAGAGACTCGCGATTGAGCATGATGTAGAATAAGCACAAAGTACTTCCAGCTTTTCAGAGATGATGTACGGGACAATACTAACATGAACCGTGTAAAGTTTCAGGATATTTCCAAATATATTTCTTCAAATTTCTCAAGATTCAGGGTGTCCGGACCACGATCTACTAGATTATGCCAACATTGTGCTTATTATGTAGGCCTTTGTCCTCATGGGTTAAAGCCAATCAGTCGCGACTGCAATGCATGACACCACTGATAATGCTGATAACTTCAAAATATGCAACTTCTGTGGGAGATCCCATCTGCTAGAGACACTACTTGCATGATCTCCACTGTGATGGGAGAATTAAAATTTGAATTTTGAAGCGCAGAAATGGGCACGCTGCCATAGCAGACGACGGCTGGCATACAGCTCACTTCACAGTGCGTAGGATAATTACGATAATAATTAGGACTTTTGTAAGAATGTCCCACGGGGCATGTTAGTGGGGACACCCCTCATTTATACTCATTACTATGTAACGTTGCTCGGCTATGTGTACCTGGCCAAATAACACCGCGTGAAGGAAACTGTCGTCTCTTCAATAATGAAACCTCGATGATTGACTGACAATCAATCAATCAATCAAAGCCTTCCATATCCTATGCCTTTACCTAGTGGTACTCAAAACAACCTCTTGCCCTGCAATCTTTCAGTAAATTTTGGCGGTTCGCACCTCAGTAACATCATCGTACAGTCGCGGGCCTTCTTCGAGCTCCTTGAAGTAATCCATCGCTGCTGTGCTCTGAGCAACAGGAAGAAAGATGCTGGTATAAGCCAGGACAGATGAGGAGTCAGAAGTGGGAAGGTCCCTGCTGTTATTAGCAGAGGGAGCACCGTCGTCGTCCTGCTCCGAAGGTGGTCGAGATGACGACGGGGCGAGAAAATCGGCGTCTGCCAGGTAGTGCAAGATGTTGTAGATGGCGTTGTATTCCGTGCACTCCTGAGGCACCCCGCGACACAGAAGGGCGTCTGCCGAGCAGTCGTGACTCAGCTTCATGCTATGGTAGTACGGGGCGCATATCTTGAGTCGTTCCATCACCTGGAAGGGTTCCGAGCACGACTGGATTAGACGAGCGGTCAATCTTGCGAACTAAGCGAAGCATCTAACATTTCTAAAGATTTTTTATTGATTAATCGCCTTTGTGGTGCCGTGTGGAACTTAATATGCTACACATCAAATTTGTACTTTGCAGAAAAAATTTTATACAATAAAAACACACGTGCACATACACACACGCACATATTATGAGAGCCTGCAGTTTTCGGGTTTAACCCGATTATTCCCCAAATTTGCACTATGAATTGAAGGTTGCCTCTTTAGGGTGCAGCAAATGCAATTACATCACCATTTGTACCAAACCAGTAAAGTTAGCTTGAGTAACTGAGCCAGATTTCTCTCCGAATTTAGCGTACTGGAAGTTTTTTCACCCGAATTCGCACGAATTTAGAGCGCACGTTTACTAACCCAATTTTTACCCCCGAATTTAAAAAAAAATATTTCCCAAAAACTTCAGGCTCTACATATTACACGTTACAGGCATAATGGACTTCTCAACCTGCGCTTTAAGGTACACTAAATTGCACAGTGGCTCCTCTTGTTTCACAGTACATCCTCTACAAACGATGTGTGCAACATTTTTTACCTCGGCAACGTCCTGGGGAGTGATGTCGAGGCACGAGGAACGGTTGTGCAGAAGCGCAATGTAATTTGGAATGGACCAGGACTTGCAGCAGTTGCCCAAACGGTCACGTTCGCAGATAACACGAAGGCTTCCAGGAGCTCTCAGACGGTCATGGTCAAGATGGCAGATGGAATTGAGAGCATCCCACGACAAGAGACCCCGCTTGTTGGTGGAAGAACGTCTGCCGACAACAACATGGCCGTAGTTGCGCCCTGCAGCATGCGAAGGAATGGGTGTGAATGCACGGAACACAGTTTCCTACGATTATCCCCTCGATCAGCATGTCTAGAACCCCTAGCTTTCCGCGAGTGACAGATTCCGCGATATTTTGTGGAGTTTGCCGTGTCTCGTGGAACCTGCTGATTCGTACGTCCGACGGATATCTCAGGGATGTCCGTCGGACGTACGAATTCGTTAGGACATTATTCGTACATCCAGAGGATATTCAGCGTTGTTGCGGAAAAGTCGTACTCCTCCAGCTTTACATACTATTGTTCTTTTTGTCTATAATTATTATTTACCGGGTTCACTGCAGAAAAAGGCACTTCCAGGACCTGACGCCCCAGATGACTGCCACGATGGTCGCTTGGCGTGCATCTTCTGCTTGGATTGCTGTTGGTTTTTCTTCTTTTTCCGTTTCTGGCGCCCATCCGTCCTGCCACTGGACGGAGGAGGCCCCTGAACAAGGCGTCCGTATGTGTGGCTCTCATCTCCTTGTAGGATAACTTCTGGCTGACTCTGATTGGTGGGCTGAGATGAAGGCACTGCTGTCGTCTGCTTCGCCAGCCGCAGTAGAAGCGAAAGAAAAGAAGAAACAAGGTGGTATAAGTTGAGATAACAAACTTGACTGCAAGGTTTTTATACTTACGATTCAATCGTTTTGTTAATTAATGTGGAGGTGAACTGTCACTTTAGTAGACAAACATCATAACTTTCTAACGCATTAAAAGGCTTTTCTTTTTTCTAGGAATGCTCTCAAGTAACACAATCTGCTGCTTTGCCACCCTTTATGTTCTGTTAGTTGCATTTCTTCACCGAGGGGGGACTGCAGTAGGGACTCCACTGCACGCAACATCCTGTGTTTTTTTCTGCACAGCGTTTCAGCACGTTCAATAACACTGGCAAAAAAATCCATAAAGAAGCACAGAGTGTTGTTCATAATTCGCCTGCACGCACCGCAGGTAGCATAACGAGATTTTTCATTTCGAGTATTCTCTGTAGGCAATGTAGCGTTATCCTTGTATCGACGATTTTTGGAAAATGCCACCACAAATAACGAGGACGTACGAAAGAAAGCACAAAATGCGACACTTTTTTTTTTAAATGCATACGTCGCCAGTTAAAGTGGTCACGTTAAAGCACTCCCAAAGCCTGCCAAAACCATGTTTTACATCTTAGGTTACCGTACAAAACATCTTCGCGGACGCAGGTACTTTTCTCAACCTACTTGGATAGGAGGTGGTTTCCCAGAGCTGGAGTCGGGAGCAGTGGGCACCACAGTTGGAGACGTAGTGGTAGCCTTTGGTACCTCCTGAGGGCCAGGGTACATCGAGAGCACACCGTTCCAACTTGGGCTGGAGAGCAAGTTGTTCCATGCCGTGGCTCTCTGTGCAAGTACCGTGCCTCTAGGCTCAAAGCCCTTCAAGCAAGAAGCATACAGTGTATTTAACTTTAACGTGCTTTTCGAGCTTTATTCGACGTAAATATCTGGTTTAGAAAATGTAAGACAGGTAAAATCTGGTGATATCAATGAAAGATTTTCGGGTGGGAAAGAAAGAAAGCAAACGCAAGAACACACAAGATGGCGAGAGATAGCGGGCATACATGGCTGAGGTTGTGTTTTGACGATTTCAGTTCTCAGGTTTTTTTCCAAAGAAACGGTGACGCCAACTGGGGTGGGGGTGGGTTGTACCGGGTAGAACGCAAGGCTCTAAGCACACACCGACTGAAATGCTATGCTGCATAAATGAACTACTTCCCGATGTGCACGAGAGCACCAGGTGACTTAATATCGTCTCTCGTGGAAGCGATCTGTTCGCTTTTGTTCAGTTGGTGCAAACAGACGGTGTCGATGGTTCTCAAAAGGCTAAAGAGGTGTCCCGTAAGCGTAAAAATCTGGGCTTGTTGGTCGTAATTATGGCTCACTGTTTTCAATGTGTTTATAATTTTTGAGACCTCCCGAAACGCGGCAGGTGAAGGTGACAAACAGAAGTCAACGACTGTTATTTCATGTTGTTATAATCCCATTCAATGTTGTACCACTCTAATTTGGTTTCATTTTTGCAGCGTTTCGGGAAGTCTAAAAAATGATGAACACAGATAACCGGGAACCCTAGTGTTTACAAGTCCCAAACGTTGCCGCACATTCACATCTCGCATCACACGTTCATGAGCATCTAAGATCATGCTCAGAATAAGTACCGTGGTTTGAACAGAACACATATTCTGAAAGGAGGTAAGGATGCTCTTTCGTTGGAGGAAGGTAGATAGGTAAAAAACCTTGGAGACAAATGTGTAAATAAGGCCCGTTTTATTCTGATAAGATACATCTGTTTTTGGAAGGAATCGTGTCAAGGCAGGTAATACGTTAAATAAAATCTATCGTACATGTGTCCAGGTTAATAGAAAGAACCTACTATAGATTTGTTGTCTTCTTGTCAATAAGATCACTTGTTGAAAGTTCAGTGCTGTTTGTTGTTTGTCCCTTTTAAGGAGTGCACTGTCAAGGTTTTCATTGCTTTTATCACGAGGTGTTCCATATTTACTGGGTCGATGTGCAAGCGTAGGCTTTCCATCTTGCAGGCCTGAACCAAGCTAGCGCTGATCACTGATGCCAGATAGTCTACCATTTTATGACCTTTCGAGTGACCCCTCGTGACCACAAATGAAATGTGCACGGATATCTATGTCCTTAGGATGCTAGGAAGGTCTTTCGAAATTGTTTGGAGACATCAAAAGCCGGAGTGCTTTTGTCAGCAATGACATGGAGCATACAGGACAGGACTGTATTAATAAATTAGAAGATGCAATAAGTGAAATCTGTGCTGATGCATCCACAAACAAAAAAGAGGGGTTTCAATATTGAAGGCAACTCTTCATTGCACTTTTCTATGTGCAAGAAAACTGTGTAAATAGCACCTGGGGCAAAATGTTTTGGCATCTTGTGTCACGTATAAGCAAAACATTTCTAATTGGTGGATGCAACAAGATTCGTGCATGAAATAGAAGAGTTTGTTAGCTTTAAATGTCAAGTGGAACTTTGGGCAGGCATTCTCAGTGGCTGTATCATGTGGTTAGACTCTTAAAACATTCGGATTGTCCAAAAAATACTGACACACACTTCCAACCCACTAAAGAAAAACGAGCTTTAGCTAGAACATGTGCCTGCTTCTGTCAAGTGAGCAATCATATTCAGGCCATAGCTCCAATTATTAATTCAAATTAGAATCAAAATACAGCTTCGCGATCTAACCAACTAGAGTTGTTTTTTAGAGAAAGCTTGACAGACTCTCGCAGCGAACGTAATTCTTGCACCGCGCTGACAAGGCCGGAAGACCTGTTCGGACTCCAGCAGTTGCGAAGTGAAACAAAGAGCCTTTTCCGCTTAAGACGTTTATGAGACGAAGCTGCTCCCCAGACGTGGTAGCAGTGAACACCTGTAACCCTGGAGCAAAAGTGCCACGAGAAAGAAACTCCCGCCAAACAAAACCGAGATAAGAGGAACACTGCTAAACACACTTTATTTAACGCCCGAGATACATTACAACCGTATGTGCATACATATTACCCATCAACTAGCAAGCAACAGATTAAAACAGGGGAGGGGGGCCGGAGTTGAATAAATGGGTCCAGCGTTTAAAAACGGTTGACACTAGGAAATGCACGTCACCCCTTGGAGCCTTTGTCTCCGCTGTCATCTTCCTTGCTGGTGCACGTATCCCACGTCAGACGCTCTTCGTAGAAACGGATAACTACTTGCGGACAGCGCACGTTGGCAATCCGTGCCGGCACAATGTCTGCTTCATCGCAGTCTTTCCACTTTATCAAAAACATCAACTCGCCGCTCGAGTCTGTGGCGCCAATTATCCGATCGGGTTCCAGACCCCGATCAAAGCCTCGTGGTTTGGCGTCCGAATCCTGTCGCTTCTTCTTGCGAGATGGCAGATCGGTCTCTTCTTTCATCTTTGCTTCCTCCGCGTTGCGCTTACGTTTGTCTTCGAATTCCGATATGAGGCCTGGGCAGTCGAGGTTCTCTTCGGGTTCCCAAGTGTTTTCGGTGTCGGCGTAACCTTTCCACTTGAGCAGGTATTCAACTTTTCCCTGACGAACTCTCCGATCGAGGATCTTCTCAACGATGAACTCTTCTGGCTCTGAAGCGGTACCAAGGGCGTCCTTCTGTGTTCGTTTTCTGTCAGTCCGTTTACCAGTCTGCTCCATGACACTGTGACGGACCAATAGGGCAGTTTCCCGGTAGGGCGCTAACCCTAACCTACGCTTTGCGGGCGCGCTTTTCACATTCCCAAGATGGCGAATTGGCGACGTTTTTTTGTGTGTGTTTTTTGGGGCCGCCGGTGCATGCTGGGATGCTGGTGCTGCCACCTGAACGTCTCGAGGCACGTCCTGCGAGACTTGGCGATTGGTGGAAAGATGGCGTGCGGGCGCTTTTTCTTTTAGCTGTTTGCGCTTCTCGCGTCGTTTCGCGAAAGAGAAACAAAGAAACGGGAAATTGCGCGGCGTTTGAACGATTTATGACTGACGCATCTTTTGCTCGCACTTACCAGTAGAGGATCTCTGAAGTTGGGCAATCCTCGTGTGGTGAAAGAGACAATAATGGCTGTGCCTGCCAGCGAGAAGACCACAAGAATCACGACGCTCGGGTGGTTGGCTACCTGCTGGGAATACCTGAAATTATACCATCCGTCACTGCTTGTGGAATAGCTCCTCCTATTTTCGAAATATTTCTGTATACAGGAGTCCAAAGATAAACCTTAAAGTTGTTTATTCGAACGACTTGCCTCTCGACGGCAAACTAGGTATAAAGTCTCCATTTTCTGTTTTGAGTGGTAAAAACCTCCAGGGGCCTCAATTTCTGATAGATATTATACGATGTCTTGGGAGGTACCGCACGGGCAATTTTCTGGCGTTATTTTTCCCATAACGAGGTCCCTCCAATTATTTATATATTTATTTATTTCAGCAACTCCATGATGGCCTGAGCTAGGGCGAGGGCGAACGAGGAAATAGACGACAAAAATAGTCTTTTTTTTTATTTTTTATCTCTATGTTTCTGGACACCCTGTGTACGCAGGAGAAATTGTACACAACACAGGCAAGGGTACCCCCTGTATCAGATATGGATGTTTCATCAATTCTCTATAATTATTAATATATAAAAGATTTTGGCGTTGTAACGACTGTTCTTTGACCCCAAAATGTCGACACTGCCACTACATGATTGCACGATTTCTTATAAAATTGGAGTTATGTGCTGGACATCATGCTAGTACTCGTTTGCTGTGGCGTTATTATATCCAGAATGCACGGTACTAACACAAAATCGATTAATCGAGCGCAACTCACTGTCAAATGTCAAACCATCGCTATCTCGTGTTTCTGCAGAAATCTATCGATTTCTATCGAAATCTGCTCAAATGAACAAAGGCACTGTAACGCAAAAGAGGAATCAAGAAGACTAAACAGGCCAGCGTCACGTGACATAGTCACTAGAACTTCCGCCAATCACAGCCACGCTTTCGGCGGCTTTTGTTTTCACCGACCTTGTATTTCTGTTTTTGGCTCATTATCTACAAAAATGGAAGACTCAAAGTGGAGTTGTCTCATTTCTTCTCAAGTTTTTGCGACGCGTGAAATCTTTCAGTGTACCCAGGTCTGTCGTCGAAACATACCACTGCATGATGAGAAGTCAGAGCGAGGCGTCACAACGGAGACTTGACCATCCCTGCACTGACTGCTGCTGGGAAACTTGTCTGTCATCCATCTTCAACAGCTGAAATAACGAATGCGCTCAATTTAGACGAAACACCCTGTTTCTGGATGTACCACAACAGAAAAGCATTTTATGTTGACGTAGGCGTAGTTTAACAGCTTGTTGCTTGTAAACGCAGCGCAACAAGTTATAAATGAGTCAGAGAACGCTAGATATTTTTAATTTGCTAGTAAAATTGAGGCAATTGGGTGCCTGAATACTAGCTCCCTCTGTGTAGGGTGGAGTCACCTTTTGTAGTAGATGCGAATGCCGCCATATTGACTCCCACGCTTACCATGCATGAATGCTGTGTACCAATTTCACCAACTTATTCAAACCTCCTCTGTATTTACTCAACTTTAAAATGTAGGTACTTTTGTGAGCACATCGCGAGCGGCGCGTGGGAGTCAAGATGGCGGAAATTCGTAGCAGACGACGCGGTTGTCTTCACCCTATGCAGATGGAGCTAGTATTGAGCTATGGTAAAACGGTTCGGGGCGACGTCTGCTGGCCCCCAATTCGTCAAGCAACAGTGATTTATGTTCCCGACTGACGTGACGTGCAGCTCCTGATGGCTACGTATAGCCGACACGTATAGCCAACTTCTTTCGTTTTAGATCCAGCGTTGTCCGCATGCGATGTAGTTTTGCCGCCATACGTGACGAGCAACACGCATTGATGATCACTTCGACACAATGTTGCTCGTAATTTTCGATTTTAAATTTCTAATAACTATAAGGGCAATTGAAACAACAACAAAAAAGTGTGACGTAAGAGTACCGAGGGCTCAGGCTATCGAATAGATATATTTTCTGAAATTCATCTACTGCTTTACGGTACTTTTAATGTTGCGCGGGTGCCTTCAGCTGACCCCCCATGGCCTCCAAACCGTCTACTACTAACATGAGCGTACCGAGAGGGGGGAAGGGGGGCGTGCCCCCCCCCCCCCGCCCTGGAACTCCAAGGTCGCTTGTCAAAATAGTGCACTCTTTAGTCATATGTCGTAATGATTATTCTCAGATGTCATAATAGGAATCTCTGGACACCCACACAGTGCGCAATGTCCCCTTCCAGAAAAAAAATAAAATAAAATGGCAGGGGGTGGGGGTTTGCTCCCCCCTCCCCCCCCCCCCCCTGGAAAAAATCCTGAGAACGCCCATGACTATTAACACGACAGACATTCCCCTGAATACTCCAGCGGAAGATGCGCAAAACGTCATCGCTTTCTGCTGCCAATAAAGTGAGCAACAAAATAACGACCCAGTACGTCCATTCCAATAAATCGTCTGTCTCAAAATACCAGACGTTTCGAAACCTCTTCTTGGGATCTTCCCTTTGCTTCGACGGCGGCGCGTTGCACGAGACAGGAAGCATAAATCACTGACTATGTACGGAAGGGATGGGTCGGCGGCCCCTTGACGAGGCTATCACGCTAAGTACAACGGAATGTCTTAAATGAGATTTCGATGGCGTACGTCGTTCAACTGATATGGAAGGCCTAATAGCTTCACAGCGTACCATCGAGGACCTGTGCAGTTTCGCAATCCGATGCCACAATGCGAGGTTTTCAGTTCTCGCATCGTTGTCGAAATTGCTAGGCGTAGAATAAACGACACTCGGTCTCGAGTTATTCCGGATAAATGTAAAATGCAATTAGTATTCCAGGTAAAATACATTCCAGGTTTTACAGCAAGGGGGGTAATAATGGTGGTGGTGGCGCATCGGTCTCACAGAGGTGGGCAACGTCAGCGACTAACGCTCTGGGTTGAATGTGCGTCCTGGGCAGACTTCTAAGGGAACTGTGCCGACACACGTCTTACAGCGTCCCTCCCTCAACCCGGTAATAAACCGGTACGGCGAACAGACCTCGGCAGTTTTGACTTTCGCTCACTCAAGTTCATTCACCACCCGCCCAGTTCTCGGCTCGCTCACTCATGCTCACTGACCGTCCGCTCAGCTCTCGGCTCGCTCATTCGGGCTCACTCGCCACCCCCGCTAAGCGTTTTGCGGTCTTACGGCTGTTCCTTGTCTTCCATCACCGCCGTGTGTCAACCGAGCGGATGAACACGAAATTGACAGCCGGATAGCTGATCGAAAGAGCGCATTGGTGCACTGCTCCGCGCAAGAAATATGTACCGTAATTTCACGCGTATTAGCCGCGGCTTATGCGTGATTTTTTTTTCTCACGGGCGCTGTGCGGCTTATCCACCGGTGCGGCTTATCTGATGACTATTTTTTCCTGGTATTTTCCCCATACGCCGGTTTTAACGAAAGGGCCGCCAGTGTCTCTGGAACAGCACTGCCCTGCCGATGCACGAACAGTGCGTAACAGGGACGGGTCCACATTCGAGTAGACTGATCTTCCTGGTGCATTCCCCCAAGCAGTTTTAACGAAAGTGGTGACAGTGATTCACGTCTTCTGGAAGACCACTGACCCATCAATCCATGAAAAACTCCCAACAAGGGCACAATCCGATCTTGGTAGAACTCTAGAGCTGACCTCCTTTGCTGTACACTATGCCGACCCTGTAGTATGGACCACAAGGTTTATGGCCTTCTCTATGGTCTCCTTTGTCTCACAAATCAGTCGTCTCGTATTGCCCGCGGCTTATCTGCGAGTGCGGCTTATCTGCCAGAAAATTTTCAAAACGTTCCTAAAAACGCGTCCTGCGGCTTATCTGCGGTGCGGCTTATACATGTGAAATTACGGTAAACCGAAACCAATTAATGGCTCGGAAAAATCACTAAGTTTGGACGCGTTTTTTTTTTTTTTGTTTTTTGCAATATTTTTCGCTGAAGGTCCCGATGCGTAAAACAGAGGTTTCGCAAGCGTGCGAAGTAAAATTTAACAGTTAGTATGTTTATTTAATTAGTGAGCGTGTGCAAATGGGCCGCTCACTACTCAGTTCATAGCCCCACTGACCACTCAGATCCAGACTCGCGCACTCAGGCTCAGTCACTGGCCGCTCAACTCTCGAATCGCGCGCTCACGTTCACTCAGTGCGCACTCACGCTCACTCACTCACTGCCCGCTCAGCTCTTGGCTCGCTCACTCACGCTCAGTCACTACCCATTCACTTCTCGGTCCGCTCACTCATGCTCACTCACAGCCCGCTCAGCTCTCGGCATGCTCACTCACCACCCGTTCAATTCACGGCTCGCTCACTCATTGTCCGCTCAGCTCTTGGCTCGCTCACTCAGACTCACTCACCGCCTACTCAGCTCTAGGATCGCTCACTCACGCTCAATTCATTAGCCGAATCGAACGTGAGTGAGCATTAGTGAGCGCGCTCATGAGTGAGTTTTGCCGAGGTCTGACCACGAATACAGCAAACTCACACGGCAGGCGCCTCCACCAATGAGGAAGCGCGAGAGGCGTCACGTGCTTACGACTACCAATGGGAACGGCCGGAGCACTGATGTCAGAGCTTGACGAGTACGTGTGTTCAACTACGACACGTAGAAAAATAATTCGAGAAAGGCACGGGGACTTTTCAACGTCACCCGAGAATCGTGTCCGCAGCTGCTTTCTCAGACTGTTTATGGTGGTGACTCCTGGTGAACAGCTTGGCAGATGTGACAGTGTTTCCAGCCACGTTAAATATGTCGCGTTTACACGAACACGACACAAGCCTATCGAATCGAGTCGAAACCGGAGAGAAGACGATACGCCACCGTTTACATGGATGCGAATCGAGTCCAGACCGGAGGTGGCGCCACGTCGTGTCATATCGTAATGTTAGAGGCGCACTTCCGCAAATACCGCCGTTTCCGGTGTCCCGCTACCTTTGCTCCGAACGTCAAAACATTGAAAACGTAGCATCTACGGCCCATTTTCAAGCGTACTTCAGAATGACCTCTGCTCTATACGGCTGCAAGCCCTGCTACTTCTGGTAGGAGTGTGGAACACGCTAATATCACAATTTTGTCATCCCGACTAGGAGTAGCAGACGACGCAACTAGACCGCAGCCAAACGCCGCTTCCCATAATCCTCTATTCTTCCCTCGATACGCATCGTCTGCACAATCTGAATGCGCATCCACCGTCTGTTTAGCGAATTGACCCGTTTACATGGGTGGATTCGATTCGACAACTGGATACGATACGCTTGTGTCGTATTCCTGTAAACGCGGCTCATTGCTACTTTAAAGGGGCACTAAAATACAAAAACAAGTTCACTTCAAATTACGTTACATTACGTTACGCTATGTCAATTTCGTACTTGTTATCATAATTCAAAACTTTGATTCCGTTACGAAATTACAATCAAAATTATACTGGACTCGTTCTTGCTTCGGCTGGTGCATTGGTGTCTTTAGTTCATGCTACGCCATGAAGCAGTTCCTCTGAAAAACATAGTGTACCTTGCGAAGCGGACTGGCGTCGTTGTCCGAAGGATGTGAAGATAAATGTTGTCAGTGGAACATTCGCGAGAACTGTTGTAGGCTACAATAGACCTCTATCCGAGAAACGTCATCATGACGTTGGTAGACAGACTGAAACCGAAACAAATCGGAAGAGGAGGGTTGGGTTCCACGAATGGACACTTGCTTGCCGCCTCCCATTGAACGAAAAGTAGGGCCGAAGGTCACGTCCCTTTCAGGGACCATCGTAATCCCCTCAAGACCGTGGCTTTCGGGCGCGACCTTGTTCGCCTCTAGCTTCGAGCGTAGTTCAACTCTACCAAATTGGTGGCGCTGTCGAACACTATGACGTCATTTGAACAGGGAGAGGTCTATTTTGTTTGAACTGCGCTAATTGAAACACAGACTTTCATTTGAGAGCAAAGTTGTTTTTGCATTTTAGTGCCCCTTTAAATTTGTCCATGCGTGTTCCAAGTGGCCATGCTGCATCACTATACACACAGTGGCATTCTGAAAACACAGCCTACTTGTAACGGGAGGACTTGGAAAGCGAAGGACCCAAAGGATTTTTGATGAGAAGAGAGTGACGTTAAAGCTTTGTCGTATGGCGGGTCCAGTCATGTGAGTTCGTTATAAGAATGTATTGTTCACTAGAAGTATAGCTGCCTGAAATAGAAATACGCGGTTTTACGTCGCGAGACGACAATGGAAAACGATTATTTTGAGATACGCAAATCGCAGAATAATATCGCGTACTATTTGCCTCCAAGCAGATACCTGACTCGTATGGACCAAAAGGGGTTCCTTTTTTTTTCTTTTTCTTCCGCGTTTCATCTACTCTAGTATCGAGTTTCCATAGCAACCGGAAAGGATGTTCTGTATCTTGCACCAGTCAATATATTACATTCGTCGGCAGGAGAGACAAAGACTTCCCTTTCGAGTCCCCAATGGAGCTCCTTTTGTGCCACCAGCCACTGTCTAAACATAGCGTCATTTGCGCCCACAAGGGAACCGTTTCAAATCAACTTCTTCGTGGGATGAAGTTTATTCAGGGGAGAACATTAATGCAGGGCAGGGAGAAAGCGCTTCGAGACTTTGCTATAGGTGGCACCACCAGTTTGACCGTGATGGCTATCTCGATGCGGTTGCCGCAGTGTCGGTGCCGTCTGCACCGTCACGACGTCAAAGCGGACCGGGCGGCCAGTTGCAGAAATTGCCACCGTTGAGCAGGGTCGCGATTTTTAAAATGGATTTTTAATTGGACGCGGAGTATATCGTGTTGTTCTGTGCTCTTCAATGCCAATTTTCTGCAGTAGAATGGTAGAGAAAGGATGAGTTTCACGTGTCATCTACATTTTTGTTACTTCCTTGTCGCGATAGGATCAGGCTTCTTTTTCCTTTTTCTTTTCTTTATTTCTTTTACAGTGAACCCTCGTTATTATGACCACGGTCGTTCCCGAAAATTTTGGTCATAATGCGGAATTGTCATATTAACGGGGGAGATTTGCAGAGGTTTCACAGCATTCTTCTCCCAAGAGTACGGTCGTAAAGCGTGTACGTCAGATTATCGGGGGTCATATTAACGAGGGTTCACTGTATTTTTTATTTTTTTTGCGAGACACGGTTGGAGTCCGCTGTATTCAAGTAAAGCGCGTAAAGTAAGAAGTCAAGTAAAGCGTCAAGTAAAAGTGCCAAGTAAAGTAAAAGCGTAAAAGTAAAAGTAAAAAAGTAAAAGCGTAAAAAAAAGTAAAAGCGTCAAGTAAAGCGCGTAAAGTAAGAAGCGCGTCAGGTGTCCCTGATCTCTATTATTAATTCATGTGAACCGGTTGCGTGCCACGGCCTATATACAGACACTTTAGCTGGGAACCAGTGTGAAAAAAAAAGAAAAAAAAAGAAAGGTTTGCAGGAGGGAGCTCAATGACACCGACTGTCCTGTCATTACATCCAGATGAGAAAGATCGGCGATAGAAGAGAGAGTTCGTATCGTAATCTGGTAATCAATGGGGCGAGAGCAAATTCACTGATATGCGTACGAAATTCAAATGCTTCAATCAAACGGTTAATGCGAGGACTATTCACGCGGGACACGCGGCTATAAATAGCAGCGCCCAGCAACTATTACCATGGCAACGCCTCTTGCTTTTGGAGCTTCTCAGAAGTTGAAGGATCGAGTTTGGAAGAGAAAATGAGATCAGTATTAAAAAAAAAACACATATATATATATATATACATATAAAAGACCAAAACAACATTTTCATGGAGGGACATTGACCTCTAAGTGAGTTATCTTTCTCAGTGACATTCTCTTTTTCAGAGTATTTTTCTCATAAAAAAAAAAAAAAAACGACATGATCGACAACAGTCTCCAACATGTGGCGCAAATCGGCTAGGCAACCTGACCTGAGTGCATTACAATCACTCATTTCCAATACTGAAGTCTGTACTTCTCAAATATAGCACTGGGTTGCCAAGCAGTGCCGCGGTGGAGCGGTTATTTAGCTTGAGGGGGGGGGGGGGGGGGGACCGTCAGCACCTATCTTCGAACCCGCATGACGAAGGTATGCAAGTGAGGAGAAATCAGTGTCCATCTATCGAAAAGGCTAATCTATTTATTTACCCGAAATAAAGATACTACTTAATGGCTCGTATCGGGTGTGTGTGTGTGCAGAATCCACAAGAAAGAAAAGAAAGAATTAAAAACATTGTGCATTATCACAACACGTGACCCAAGCTTCTCTGGCTTTTGCGGCGTCTTGTCCGGACAGCCATCAACCGCTGCATGCCTAATATCCTGCGTGATATGCCTGACCCACGTGCATCTGACCAGAAAGTGAACGTCCATAAAATGTACTTTCTTCCAGTCGGTTCGCACGGATGCCTCGTTCACGCTGCAGTGTTCCGGAATGCAGTAACGTTCATCGTCGTGTTGTGTCGCGAAATTTCAAGGAACCATGCGGGAAAGTGCTTTCGGCGAGCTGGATAGCGTTGTTAGTTTGTTAGTTCCTGGACCTACACCCTTTTCAGTCAGTGCGGGCACTTCTTCAGCGCGTCGGGTATTCTGCGCGCGTTCCCAACAGATGGCGGTATGAGGGGTGTCAGCGTTGCTAGATGAGGGACTTTGTCACTTTTGCTTAACGAAGCAATCTTTGAAACTGGTTCGCTAAAAAAAAAAAAAAGACTGCTAAATGTGCGACAGAGCTCTAGAAATCTCCAGAAGCGTTTCTTTATGTTCACTTTACGCGGTAGCTTTTGTGGAAGTTGCATTGGCGGTGCAGCCAAGTCACAGAAGCATCTATTATTCCTTTGTACGACAACCCGATTTTCCTATGGTACACCCTGGAAATTTTCGACTGTCCCATGTTCTCATTCAAACAACTTTATTTTTAAAGGAGCAATGATTTAACACCGCTCAAAACGATGATGGTCATTAGAATAACAATAATTTCATGCATTTACACATTTCAAATGAAACAAAGAAAGACATGGAATTTCATCATCAGAAAATTCTATGTCAAATGTCAAATGAGATGTTGATGTGAGTATAATGTGGACATACACCATACGCCGAGTTTCTTGAGTTTATCATGCCGTGGTCTTCTTAAAATAAGGCATAAGCAATGTAATACATGTTTCATAGAGCTAAAAAAGTAATATGTTAGATTTTTTTTTTACCTCACGAGAATACTCATTAGAATAACAATGATCTCATGAATTTACACATTTCAAATGAAACAAGAAAGCTATAGAATTTTCTCATCAACAATCTTTATGTGGATTGTCAAACGAGCTGTTGTTGAGAGCGTACTGTGCAAACACATTACACGTTGAATTTCTTTTGAGTTTCTGATGCAAGTAAGTCAAACTCCTTTATAGCGAACACATTTATAACGAAAATACCACTACAGCGAATTTTTTTGAGGTCCCGCTGGAGCTTATAGGTCCAATAATGGACATCCTTTTTAACGAAAATAGCTTTACTGCGAATTTTTTTTGCTGTCCCCTGAGTTTCGTTGTAAAGGAGTTTGACTGCATTAGGAACACATGCATGAGTTCCTAATGCATGAATGCATTAGGAACACATTAGAGCCTAAACAGAAAGTCAATAACTATTTTCACAAGGGAAGAGTCACGATGGAAAATATTTACGATCTGCGGTGCGTTATCGCTTTGCAATGGAATTTACAAAACACAGCAGCAGAGAAAGCAGACGCGGACGGCCGACACGATCCTCTCGTGACGTGGCGAAGGCTCCGTGCCTCGTTTCTTCGTTATGTCTTCGCAGCTCACGCGCCGCTCATACATGCTTGAGCCAACGCCACCTAGGTACAGAAGGCCTGCTTGTTGCCCCCTCCCTCTCCCTCCTTCGCTACGTGGACATATACAGTGAACCCTCGTTAATATGACCCCCGATAATCTGACATACGCGTTTTACGACCGTACTCCTGGGGAACAATGCAGTGAAACCTCCGCAAATTCCCCCGTTAATGTGACAATTCCGCGTTATGACCAAAATTTTCGGGAACGACCATGGTCATAATAACGAGGGTTCACTGTACAGTGAACCCTCGTTAATATGACCCCCGATAATCTGACATACGCGTTTTACGACCGTACTCCCGGGGAACAATGCAGTGAAACCTCTGCAAATTCCCCCGTTAATGTGACAATTCCGCGTTATGACCAAAATTTTCGGGAACGACCATGGTCATAATAACGAGGCGGGTTCACTGTAAAGTCAGAATTCGTCCGCTACTGCGATTCGCCGTTTTGCGAATTCCAGAACTCTTTGAAATAATGATTGCAGCTAACTTGGAACCTGCAGATCTGAATCCGTAAACGAAAAGTGCAAACACGCTTTCCAGAAAATCAGTCTTGGGAAAGATACGAGACCGTTTTGCGCTTTATTTTAAAGATTTCCCGATTTTTTACGCGGGGAGGTTCAATCACTACTCGCAGACGACGGTGGTTCGTCACCATAGCTACGACCGCTGAAAGCACGTTCGTGATTGGCTACTGCCGTTGAAAACACGATCCTGATTGGCTAACTCTTAGTTGTTACGTCACGTCGACGCGTAAGCAGGCTTTCTCTACCTAGGTGGCGTTGCTTGAGCTGTGCCGCTGTACGTCACTGGTCACGTGAGGGGAGTAGCGTGCGTGACGACGTCCTCTCGTTCTGCGATGCGCTCTTTTCACGAGGAGAAGGATTTTTCAAAGACGTCCCGCTCGCTCTGTCACGCTCTGTCGCTCACCTACGCTCATCGGAACTCATTTTATTCTTTGGAGATGGTGATGCGGGGAATGATGTTCTCATTTAGATGTTCTTTTCATTGGTTATAAACAAACAGTGTATACGGGCGTGGACAGATAAAGAGGGCCCACAGGAAGGAATGGGAGCCCGTGGATGCATCCTGGGCCGACTTCATGGGGAACTATGCCAGTCTGGAAAACCTCGGAGAGCCCAGCCGGTGGCGCGATTCGAAACCCACCACGTCCAAGTCTTTTTGCATGAGCTTGAAACTGCTCCAGAGAACAACCCGCTTAACGGTGACTATCGCGCAAAAATAATTGACGTTTTTTGGTCGCTCGCAACATCGCGTCACCAGTCGAAGCCACGCTTCCATTTGAAGGCGATTGACGGGACACCGCGGAGGTAGTAAGCGCGAGAAAAAGTAAGTACGTACGTAAAAGTAAGTGCGTGGAATGCCATCATCGTAGCTACGATGATGACATTATATAGGCGACCCGCCTTCGAATCCAGGCGCCGGCTGGGTGTTTCCCCTGGGTTTTCCAGATGTCGGCAGAGACCCTGTGAAGTCGGCCCAGGACGCACACCGCTGCGATAGTGGTGACGTTCTCCGCAAGAGCGTGACCTACTACGGCAGGCCTGTTTCCATCACCGCCACCACCACCGAGAAAGAGGGTTCCGTTTTACACCACGAGGCACAGCAAACACGAGGCAACGAAGGAACCATGTTCAATGAAACTCGCTCTGGTTTCTGAAGACTTCCAAACCCTAACGACCTGGTATAATACCATGAAATACCAGCCCTGGAACACGATCGGTGCCGTACTGGGTACGGTACACGTCGCTGTCATCACGGTATCACGGTATGTGATCGGTATCACGCGCTATATACTGTGGCGTTTTGTGGTGGGATACCGATTCCTTGGCGCTTGCATGCTCCTAGCTGTGTGTTGCAAAAGACTATAGATAGTTTTTATACTCTTCCAATTCTTGTTTTTACGAGGGAATTACGAACCACTGGGTACGTTGGGCTTTGGACGGTACGCGCGGGAATAAAATACAACCGAAGCTGTTTCGGGACGGCACGAAAGACTAATCCCATAGAGGAATCCATGGGAATCCAAGCAGACGTGACTGGCAAAGAGAGCGCTAAAAGGAATGGTGGCATACCTGCTTCTTTTTATTTGCGTCTCTGGGGTTACGACCGAGAGGCCTCCACAGAGGACAGCGGGAAGGAGCGGGCTTCGGAAGGGGGGGAATTATGCCGACGTTCATCGGTCGAGAAAGTCTGCAGGAGCAAAACCCGGGGAAAATATCAGACAGCACAGCCGATGAAAAGATTCGAACCCACCACCTCCTGCTAGTTTTTAGCGTCACCTTGGCAACGGCGACAACGTGCGTCCTTTTTTTTTTTTTTTTCGTTTCCGTTACCGCCTTCGTTACTGGTCCGTAGTTTCTGTTTCATCAGACGCTTCCCACCATTGCTGTTTTCGTTTCCCGCCCTTGTTTTCTTTCTTTCTTTGTGAGCTTTGAGACGGTGAGAAAACGTAATGCCGCTACGTATACAGGGTGTCCCAGAAAACATGTCATTGAATAAAATAGAAAAACCACACCACCTAGACTCATGCGGTCAACGCCATTTGTCACGACACGCGAGCACGCGAGGTGCCGCTGGGCGAGAATACCGCCACTGCGCGCTCTCTTGCAAAGCAATTTTTCTTAGTAAATTCGCACTTCCCAAATGAAATATTTTGCGTGACAGTTCCTGCAGGTAGTATAATCTCATATGACGCAGTAAAAAGAAAGAAAGAACATGTTCCAAAAAATATGCGACGAGCACGCTTCGCATGGCACGCATGCGCACACTACGATCACGTGATTCCAAAGATTTCTGCGAGCGCCACCTACGGAGCGGCGGGATGCCGTCGATCCCCTGTACGTTCGCGGGGGACCTTTGCCGTACTTTTGAGATAGCGCGAAGCGGAATTCAACAGGGATGTTCACAGCTGGTCCCAGAAGGGCGAAGAGGTTCGGCTCAAGTATGGACGTTCGTGGTTCAACACGCCGCAGCGAAAAAAAATAAAAAATTGGGGGTTCTCCTCAGTGCTCCTTTAAAGTAGCACAGAAGTCATTTTTAACACCCAGTTTTCTTCCTATAAAACTGTTAAGTTTGCAAGTAATATGCACCATGCGAAGTAATTTACACCACAGAGTCATAATTTTCGCAGAAATTGAATTTAAAATACGCCGCAAAAAGCGACCGTGCGTAACGGTGGTGAAGAGCAGTACCAGCATGTGATCTGCCTGGAACCTCGCGCTGACGCTGTAAGGAGAACGCTCGCTGATTGGCCTAGAGAAATGTTGTCTGCTACTCCGCTGTCGTCTGCTACTCGGCTGTTCGGGGTTCTGATAAAGCCTTTCTGCTTGCTCGGTAATGCTTCGGCCGCTCCTTCTATCCCCAATTCTCCGGGAGAACTGGCAAAACAGGTTTACGGCGGCAAACGGACAATGCGCTGACCCCGACTGACCGGCAAACCAGAACGCGTCTCCTTACGCCGTCATCGGTGACGTGCCATCATACCTCCTCATCCTCGTTATAGCTGGAGTGGCGAGTTAAGGGTGAACGCGCGGAGCTACGTTTATGTGAGTTTTTTTTCTGGGAAACAAATTGCGCACATCAAAACCTTTCGCGCTATTCGGTATAATGACACACACACTTTCATCAGATGTCTTAATCTGAATTTTTTTTGGATGGCCTTCTGTACTCCTTTAAACGTCACATTCCTTACTCCTCCTCCGCCACACTCCCCCCCTTAAAATATGCCTTTCTCGAGTTTATTGCTGAACGGTCTACCTGTCGATATATGGCGGCCCGTCGCCTTCATTTATATCGTCCTTTGTACAGGAGCACAAAAGCAACGCGCATTTTCTTCTTCCTCCAGGAAGATAAAGACTGGAAGGGAAGCAATGTGGGAAACAAAGATTATCGCTCAGCGGGAAACAGCGACACCGTTTCCATTCTCGCTGCACAAGTACTCTCCGGGGAATATATCTCTCAGACGTATACGGGCATTTACTGAGCACTCTGAGCAACCGTGCTCGTACGATGAAGGCGGACAAAATCGCGTCCTGAATAAACACGGCTTTGCACATTCGATACTGTTGTAGGGAATATCAGATACGGGAAGCGGTACTAGTCAATCGATATCGTTGTGGGCGTTAATAATGTGGCTGCGGTGATCATTAATGGAGAGTCACGTGTCCTCCTCTCTCCATATCACTAGGGGGCGCGATTCTCTGTTACCATTTCGGTGTATTAAATGATGCGCGGTACTTGGGTCTGGCGGTGTACCCGAAACGTCTCCGCCATAATAGAAACATATCGTATTATCGACTTGAAAGCAGCTTTACTTTACCACACTCGAGGCATATGCCTTACACATGTATAAAGAGCGTATAACGGCACTTTTACACATATATATATATATATATATATATATATATATATATATATATATATATATATATATATATATATATATATATATATATATATATATGTTTCTCTACGTGCAGCCATAGAAGCCATCTTAACTGTAAGTTTGAATTTCAAACACGTCTAGCATCATTTACCTATTTTTTAATGGCTTTTTCCCCCTTCTTTATATATATATATATACATATATATAGATACTCATGGAACGATGCGACAACACCAGAGGCACGTGTTTCGCCGTGTTTGCGGCTCGTCAGCTCTGGGTAGCTGCGCATCGTTCGGAATTGGCAAACCAGGGGTCGCTCAGCGAGCGATATACACCTAGGAGGGTGACTGAGACTCCTCAATGCCACAGTGCAAGCCAGTGAATTATTGTGTGTATAAATGTGTATAATGTGTTTGTAATGTAATAATAAATAATAAATAAATGTTTATAATGTGTATAAACACGTGTCCTCGAGAGGAAAACCTCAGACAGCACAGCCGGGATTCAAACCCGCGCCACCTCCCAGTCTCGGCGTGGAAGGCGATCATCCTATAACCACTACTCCAGGCTGGTTAAAACAGAGGGTGTTACAGCAAATGGATGTGATATAATCACGGAAGGCATACCCGGGAAAAGGGTCACGTGCTTATCGACAACCAACCAATGGACCTTTTTCACCACGGTTTATGCGCATGCGCATGACCTTGAGGCGCCGGAGAGGGTTAGCTCTCTCTTCGCTAGATGGCGCAGTATGGGGACGACAGAAGTGGGGACTAGAGCCCTGCACCATCCGCGGATGGAAGCGGATATCCGCGGATATCCGCAATATACTTGCGGATTCGGATGAAAATTTAGCACTTTCTGCGGTGTGCGGATCGGATGCGGACGGCTCGAGGTCGGATGCGGATCGGATGCGGATACGAAGGGAGCGGATCGGTAGCGGGTCGGATGCGGATATACCGCGTGCTGTCATTTTCCCACCCGTAATTTATTTGTACTGCGCGCCGACAGCGAGCGCATGCTCTGGTTCACCTTTGACCATGCACGGCGCCAAGACGGGAGAGGAGGCATTCAGGCGTCTCGAACCGCGCGAGCGCCGACGAGGTAGCGTTCCACGCGTTCCAGAAGTCTCTCCATATCGCGTTTGTTGAAAGGTTTACCTTTGCTTGTCGTCATGACTGAGTCCTTTCGTGACAGCATGGAGGCATCCGAAATTATACCAACATGCTTCCGGCGGTCTTTACGCGTCTTTCGAAACGTGCGGATCTTTGCGGATCGGATGCGGATGGTGCGTTTTGCTCAGCGGATCGGATGCGGATGTAAACTGTTGTGTATGGATCGGATGCGGTAACGTGTGCGCGGATGCGGGTCGGATGCGGATGCCAAAAACCTCATCCGCGCAGGGCTCTAGTGGGGACCACTGGAGAGACCGTACGAACGGCGCGTGTTCGTAGGTCCGGACTGGTTTCGGTTCTTTGTGCTTTGTGTGTGATTTGTTTTAACGCGATCCGAGCGTGGTTCGCTGGAAAGACGCTAGGATGCGACACGTATGTGAAAAAGATCCCATGACGTCAGAACATGACGTGTATTAGGGTTTCTACCTCGCCATCTGTTGAGACGTAAAAAAATCTTACCTCACCTTCATGGGACACTTCAACGACAGACGTCGGTTTACGAGTGCGGATTTATTTCGGATATATTACGATGATCTCTTAGAAAGTACAATCACATCTGTGAACGAACTGCACTACACTCGAACTTATATAACTCTTAAACACTATATAGCTTGTGTAACATGACGTCAAAAACGCTCGCTCAATACTATTTCGTGGTAAACAATGCGTGCATGACGCAATGAACGACGTCCATCCAAATATCACAACCCTTATAATCAATTAATCGATCGGAGCCGTTAAAACTCGAGAGTTTCCGCAGAATCGGCTGTCTCAGAATAATGAATCCCGCCGTCACATTTCATTACCGCTGCACTATATAAGGCGGATTCGGTGAATACCGCCGGCATATATGCCGCGCAGGAAGGGGCTTCTTGCACATTAATTTGCCGCATGTGCGGGGATAAATAAGCCATTTTGCTCGGTGATTATGGTACATTGGTCACCTTCGTTAAGCCTAAGCCTAATGGCAAATGTTAACGGAACGTGGTTTTCGCGTGGGTTGGCTTCCGTGCGTATTATATGCGCTTCGACGGAGTTAGACCGTATTACCGGGCATCCGAAGAGCTTTATTTGTACGCGCGATTTTTATGTTCCCTGTGCACTCCCGGTCTGAATATGACATCGGCTCTATACGAAAATTGGCTTTATACTAGACATGCGTGTATAAGTGACTCGTGCAATGCCACGGTATGTACCGTAATTTCACGCGTATTAGCCGCGGCTTATGCGCGATGTTTTTTTTCTCACGGGCGCTCTGCGGCTTATCCACCGGTGCGACTTATCTGATGACTATTGTTCCCTGGTATTTTCCCTGTGTCTGTGGAACAGCACTGCCCTTCCAATGCACAAACAATATGTAACAGGGACGTGTCAACATTCGAGTACACCTACCATCCTGGTGCCTTCCCCCAAGCAGCTTTAAGGAAAGTAATGACAGTGATTCATGTCTTCTGGAAGGCCACCGATCCGTCGATCCATGAAAAACACACAATAAGAGCAGTCCGATCTTGGTAGAACACTGGAACTGACCTCCTTTGTTGTACACCACGCCGGCCCCGGGGCATATGGACAACAGGGCTTATGGCCTTCTCTGTGGTCTCCTCTGTCCCTCAAATTAGTCGCGTCGCGCAATGCCCGCGGCTTATCTGCACGAAAATTTTCAAAATGTTCCTAAAAACTGGTCCTGCAGCTTATCTGCGGTGCGACTTATACGCGTGAAATTACAGTACCTATATGGTTCGAACCCGCAACCTTGGGATCGCAAGACGGACACACAATGAACATATTTTCTGTCTACTACACGCAACTGCGCTTGCTTCACAAAATATACGTACCGAACCTACGACAATGCGCGAAGCTATATTCGTACAAGATCAGTTCTCCTGTATGAACGCACCTAATGAATCAGGAAAAGAAAAACACCCGAATGACAAAATCTTTCGCGAATTTCCCTGCCACAAAAGGTCGTGGTATTTAAAGAAAGAACCTCTATGACCAAGGTTACCAAAGGACAGCGTACATTACGTACGTGCGAATTATTATTTTAAACCCGAGGCGAATAGATACATAACCAAAGCCGAAGTGAATAATTAAACTGAATGGAATACGAAGCGAATAATATATAACCGGACCGCATATACACACGCAGCACGTACAGATATAAATCATGTGGACAACAATACATCCCTACGGATCAGAATGTGAAGTAGCGCTCACTTTGTTTCCGACCTTACGTGTGCAGCTTCAATCAATGAATTAATCACATCTTTACAATACAAGCAGAAGAGTCAGAGGTATATCGGTCGAGGTCTTCGGAACTATTCGAATACACCCAAACTCCTTTACAACGAAACTCAGGGGACAGCAAAAAAAAATTCGCAGTAAAGGTATTTTCGTTAAAAAGGATGTCTATTATTGGATCTATAGGCTCCAGCGGGACCGCAAAAAAAATTTGCTGTAGTGATGTTTTCGTTAAAAAGGTGTTCGCTATAAAGGAGTTTGACTGTATATTCGGTTTGGAAGAAACGTCGATTCGATTCAAAACTCGAGTGTAAAATTCATTATTTGATTTTGAAATTCAAATCGAATCGATTCAAATCGATTCGGAATTTTAAATCGAAAAAATAATTATTCGCGTCTGTATCCGAAAAATTTGGATATTCGCACATGCCTAGTAATAGCCTCCCACGAGTTTTGCTGGCAACAACAACATCACGACGTCTTCCTTGAGTCTCCCTGAGAGGCGAAACTTCAAGTTTCGATTTCCTATTGGGTTGTCCACTTTGAAGTCGAATGACGACGAGGCAAAACAAGCAGCTCTTTGGCGGAACTTGAAAGAAACCTGGAAGGACCGGCACGTGGATTATATTCCGACTTCCGAGTGACGTGCATGTGACGTATTCAATGTTTACGTGCCAGTGACTTCCACGGTGCCCTCAAAATCTGTCGTCTGCAACTATGGTACATTGTTTCGATGCAACCCAACCTCGAAACCTGTGTCTCAAGGTTTCGTTTTCATCGTATTTCACTTAGCTAGATACGTATTGTCTTCTTCTGCGCATCGAAGTCGTCGAAGACTGCTCCTCTATTTTAGATGAAACTTTTACATACAGCACGCCAATAAAACTAAACGAAATTGTAGTTTCGGAATCGATAAGACACGGTCCCATTTGAGACAATTACGGAAGTCAGCTGACAGGGACGATAATCGAACTCCTTCCACGCGACACAACTATATTTTCGGTCAATCGACGAAGACACCTCCCGGGGGCTCATCACGTGACCCCCTCACACTATACGTGGAACGCCTTCGAGAACAGGCCGAGGGAAAGAAGGGAAGGCCGAGCTCCCGGTTGTCATGGCAACGCATCCCGGGATCATCACCTGGGAGAGCCCAGCCGCCGGGCGGTGCACGCCTCTCTGCCCTTTATCTACTTGCCGCCCTTTCTTCTTTAAATGTATATATATATTTTTTTACGGGCAACACTGAGAGCATGCTCTCAGTGTTGCCCGCTCACAGGACATAATTGGACCGAAACGGCGGGGAAAGTGCGGGTCGTTGTCACTCTGCGTATCTCAGCTCCGATAATAGTTGGTAATATGTTGACGACGATCCCCCGCATGAATAAGAAAATATGACGAGCTAATTAACTTTCCTTCCTAATTAACTTGACCGAACAGTGAACTCTTTCGCTCACGGCGTTCGTCACAGTTTTCGCCTTTACGTTAGCAAAACGTTACGTTGCGTTGCGTTACGTTACGTTAAAGTGCTCTACCTCCAAGGTCACGCTGAAGAGAGTGAGACGTGTTGAGGGTTCGAAAGCTTCCACAGGCTGTGCTGTCTGACGTTTTCTCTGGGTTTTCCGGAGACTTTCCAGGCGTATGACGGGCACAGTTCTTCCTGAAGTCGTCCCAGGACGCACATTAACCTCCTGTCTTCCACTCCTTCCTGCTGTCCTCTCTCGACGTCCGTATGCCACGCTAACAGACATAGTTGCTTCGGAGTAACATTCTTCCACGATAGCCGCAAACTGACTTACTTGCGTGTTATTCAATTTAATTCATTCAATCGTTCAATCTAATTCAGGTAATTGAGCCTCTTATGTTTGAGGTGCCTATCAACTGCCACAAACGACCTAAACATGTTCCATGCTTCCATCTACGTGTTACAACAAATCGACACGGCGAACAACGAAACCCATCCGACTGTGACATCTTCACTGAAGGCGGGAACGGTCACGTGCTTTCGACAGCCAATAGGAATGGGCGAGACTTATTTCGCTCTTCTGGTGCCAGAGCTCGAAGTCCAAGTGTTTTGAAGGATTCATATCTCGTCTGCTCTCGTCTCTAATTTTCTTGTTGTTTTCGTCAGTACGCTGACGTGCAGTGAACCACATATACTATATGAAAGTTTTCCGTTAACCATTCAACCAGCTATGTATCTCCACAGAGCCACACATCTAAAAGTAGGACTGTGCGAACAGTTAGTGTTTCACCTAACGTGTTAAAAAATCGTATGAAAAAGTCTACTTGTCTGGAAATTCTGGGGCCAGCGCTCGGGGTACATCTCGGGTGTTATTTGCAAACTTTGCCAAGCCCCATTCAACTGCAAAATATACATCCTACAAAACTGTCGCTTCGAGGCGCGTAAATTGTCGGCCGAGCTCGGTTCTGCGTCCAGCTAATGGCAAGATGCGGCGGAAGAAAACGGTCACTTGTTTCCTTTTCATTGTTGTAATTCCAGAGAACTGTAACCATGCTGACGTTAAGCAGAGCTCGCTTTGATTTATACCGTGACATCGGTCTGCTCTCTATCCTATGATGTTCCTGCCCGTGTGCCCGTGTCGTGCGTGTTTTTGCCTAGCGTTTTGCTGATGTTCTCGCCGCCCCTAATGTTGACTCACCGACTCCGCTGACTGTCTATACCACTCACTTCAGCGTCGTTCGTCGTCTCAGCACTGTGTCACATCTCATTCCGTCCACTGTGCATGCATCCTCATGTGGCGAATTTCTCCATTCATCATCATCAATTTATCTTTTCCTGTTTGATTTTTATATACCCTCTGCCTTATGGCGTTTTTGTTTTGGGGTGCAATGCGGAACCATTCGAGCATATTCGGTTTGGAAGAGAGGTAGCTTCCGTTTGAAATTAGCATATAGGCTTCGACATTCACTTCGGTATTGGAACCGAATATACAATTAGTCGTTTCGGCATTTGAAAAATTTGAATTTTCGCGCTGGATTACCACTTCCTCGTTAACCTTTTTGCGTCTATGTAGACGCATTATGTGATGCGTTCAACGCCTAAAAATCGCTTAATACAATATTCTTCAAAAAAATTTGGGGGCGATTAATGTAATTAATGCGACGACAATGCGTTGGCATTAGACGCTGAGAGAACTGATGTTCTGAGGCTAAAACAACATAGAAGGGACTGCTTTTTATTACTATTACTATTTAACTAATTACTACTACTATTACATATACTAACTTTTACATTAACTAATTAACTAACTATTACATTAACTTTAATTTACCTTGAATTCTTTTAATTTGGCTTAATTAACCTTGTAATTAACTAATTATACTACGACTACATAGCTGGCATTTTGTTGTCCTTTCGTTATTTCGACATTCGGGTAATTTGGACGTTGGTCGTAGGTCCCGTGAGATCCGAATTAACGAGTTTTTACCGTAATTAACCGCAATTATCACCATTATAATTTACATATTACTATTATATATTACACCTATTTATTACATATACATTTATGCTATCTATCTACTATCTATATCTACTACATATCCTCTTACACTGCTGTACAGGGACTCCGCACTGACCCCGCTACGACGCCGGTTTTTCTTCAAAGTGGGGCTTGTAACGCTAACGCATTAATACAATAGATGACAATAATCTTAGTGGCCTCATTAAAACCGCACGTGTACACTCTAAGAAAAAAAGGAGTAAAACGGGGAGTAATTGTAGCTTCTACTCCCCTAGCTTGCAATTACTCCCCATTTTAGTCCCCTAACCCGACATTTAGTCCCGACATTTACTCCCCAGGACTGCAAATTGTCACTAAACTTCGCGAATGGTCTCCTGAATGCAAAAGTCTACGTAAACATGTGCGCTTGGCCAATTTGAACGACATAAGGGCGTATAACTCAGACAACTTAGCAATTTTCCAGCCACACAGAGTAAGAAACAGTTAGCGCATCTTTCTTCGCAAATTGTGCCCTAGTATGGGGCAAGATTTTATATCACTCGATATATCACGGTTGACGGTTTGCTTCAAAGTATCTTCATGCATGCGCACCAATTATGTACCTGGGACTCTTACAACAGCGCGTGAAATGCGGTCTTCACTCTGTGACATTCATTTACTCCCGTGCATTTACTCCCGAAAGGGACTATTTTTTGTGGCAATGCATTTAGTCCCCAAAAGGAGTAAAAGTACTCCTTTTTTTCTTAGAGTGTAGGATGGGATTCATTCACTTCGTTCTATTGCCCCCGGAGAGCCCATTACCGAAATTTAACGTCCTTACGTCTCGCACTATGCATAAATGTATTCGCTATATACAGAGAGGAGATAATGCAGATAAGGAGAGAGAATAAGGGGCGGTTATATCAGCGCGACACGTTGATTTGCGGTAGCAAACCGAAAGTTTTCAAATCCGCACGGATAAATTGCGGACACCGCGTCACTATATCCGCAAGTAATCGTTAGTGTGTCCGCCGACCGTTTTCCTATAGATGCAGCCGCGATGGAGAGCAGATAATAATAATAATAATAATAATAATAATAATAATAATAATAATAATAATAATAATAATAATAATAATAATAATAATAATAATAATAATAATAATAATAATAATAATAATAATAATAATAATAATAATAATAATAATAATAATAATAATAATAATAATAATGTTTTTATTCACAAAAGCGTGAAAAGGAGATGAACAAAAAGTCGCAGGGTGCGACTTGACGAGGCTCACCTCCCATACAGCAGTGCAACAGCAGAAAGCAACTAGTAAACACATTAATGTGATAGCTGTGTAACTTACACTAGCAAATAATAATAATAAAAACGTAAAAAAAAAAGAAAAGTTCAAAACACACAGCATTTATACTAACACTTATTGAAAAACACAAAGCTTGCACTCAAATGGTCATGAAACGTAACTAGAACAACTCGAAAGCACAAAAAGTAATTGACAAGGTCACCCTTCCAGATACTGAATCTAAAATGGCGTGTCCAAGTGTGTCATTCGTTGCGTTGTTTCGCAATTAACTACTATATTATATTGGACAACTGTGATGACGTAAATGTTCCTAGACAGTTTCCATGCTCAGATGTAAAATCTTTTGCCACGTAACGTTTTCCTTGAGCAGGCTTTTCCCCCTACCAAATAAATGATCCCGGATGTGTGAGGATATATATATTCAGTATCCGCGCGGATCCTAGAATCCCCACGCTCGCTACAATGTTATCCGCGCTCATCTATATAAACACGAGGACGGAACACCAACCTGCGTTGTTCACAACGTAATTATTATTATAAGGGGGAGCACTTATACAGCAAGGGTGATTATGAGGGTGGAATGAGTTATGGTCGACAAACAATGAATGCGGTTTTCGATCGCCCTTTTCGCAACAAGTGGCGGCACTATGCGGCGGGGTTGCGCATCAAAACAGCTACAGGCGGGTACTCCAGTACTTCCTAGCTCGATAACTGTAATATACACCCGTTCAGTTCTTTACGGGAATGCGAAAGCGAAGTGAGAGTATGTCATTGGGACGAGGGTATACTTTAAACGTATTTGAACTTCGCTATAGTGTAACAAACGTAGACTGGTAAACAAATTGCTACGTTTGGTTCTAACGAGAAGATAAGCGAGCCTATCGCACTTTCAATGAGAGAAAGTATAGAGAAAGCAGAAAAGAGATGTCCCTAGACGTAGAATGCACGCCAATGCAGAAGAACAGGAACGATCTAACGAGTGGAACATTTCTGTCTATCAATCGATCGTTACACCTATGCGAAAGAGATCGGAGGGAGGTGTCGAGTGCAACCAGCATTTTCACGACAATGCCGAGCCTTCTGCGTTTACAAAAAAAATAACAAAAAGAAGCATCCGTAGGTATAAAGACGATGTAGCTCTTTATCACGTCCAAACCATTACGAAAGGGAGGACTCCGCGGAAAAGACCTTCCTCCGCTTTACTTTTCTTCCTTCCATCCTATATACAATCCAATCCAATCCAGTCCATCTTTCTTCGGGGCAGTGCGACCGAGGAAAAGATGGCTCCGACTGCATTGAGAACTCACGAAACGTAACTATGGTAACGTAACTAACAATCACGTTTCTTGAATTCGTCGCTCTGACGCTTCACGGAGCGAACACGTACCGGAACCTGCTGACGGTGACGTCACGCGAGAGAAGGCGCTGCCTATAAAAATCGAAAAATAACGCGTAACTGGTTATAAAAAAATCTCATTGAAATATATGGAACTCGGGTTAATTTAGGCACCACGAGGAATTAGTTGATGTCGTTCCTTAGTTTTTTGTCTGTAGGTCGCGAATGTCCGCTGTGACGTCAGCAAAGTTGCAGAAGGTCACGCTTGTGACGTCACAGCAAAACGGATGTTGAACATGCCGTTCGCTTTTCTCGTTCATCTCCAGCACTATACGACACTTTGCCGAAGAAAATTTCGGCATCTATGCTATGGGAGGGAAGGAGAGAGGGGGAAAGAGAGAGGGGGGAGTAGTAACAGCTTCCATTCCCTATTGAATGAGTGTGCAACTGTGCGTTGTGAGGCTTCGTCCTTGTATGTTGGTTGCGTCATCCACTACAAAGATTCAACTGCCCTATATTGCAATTACTCCCCATTTTAGAACCTGACACTGAAATTCACTCCCTCAGCTCAGCAAACAAGTCCCTAAATTTCGCATAAATTCGTGCATCGAGTCCCATAAGGGACTAAAATTACTCCGTCGGAGCGACATTCCCCCAGAAGCGGAAGATGCGAAAGGCGTCATAGCTTTCTGCTGTCACGTGAGCACGAGCGCTCAACGTCGTGTCTTCACGTACACTGCTAACTGTGGGGAATATCCTGCTACACGGCCATAAGATATTCCGTAGCAGACGACAGGAAAACACGCTGACGGTGTCGTCTGCTAAGTGTCGTCTGCTAAATGCGCAGTACGCCACTCCCAATTCCGCACCGTGTGAACGCTCAACATAACACGGGAAGGAACTTCGGCTCTGTGAGCAGTGTTTTCGCTTTTTCTTCCACTAGAATATTCCGCGAAGATGTCACTCGTGTGAATACACGGTAACCGTGGGGAACATCTTGCTACACAGCCACAAGATATTCCGTAGCAGACGACAGGAAAACACGCTGACGGTGTCGTCTGCTAAGTGTCGTCTGCTAAATGCGCAGTATACGCCACTCCCAATTCCGCACCGTGTGAACGCTCAACATATAACACGGGACGGAATTTCGGCTCTGTGAGCAGTGTTTTCGCTTTTTCTTCCACTAGAATATTCCGTGAGGATGTCGCTCGTGTGAATACACGGACATTCTAGTTACCCAAGTCACGTGCATCCCCTACACCCAGCGGCCTTCTATACGTCTAACAAAAAAGAAAGATAAAAAAAAACAAAAACAAAGTTACCGTAATGGCGAGTGCCAGCTCCTCCTACAAACAGAGGCCCTCGAGGGTCCTGTCTGCAGGGAAGAAGTTGACAACACACATTTTCTTTCCTAGAAACTAAAAAGAGGGAGGGAGAAGAAAGGGTTGCAAAGAGCGGAAATGTCAGGAACAGACGTTCGTCGAGTTTCAAACGCGGACTGGGCCTGGCATCGAAATTCTGGGCACAGAAAGGAAGATAAGAAAGAGAGAGATAGAGAGAAAGAAGGATTGAACGTCGTCCGACCACTTCCTGCGACAAGCGCACGTACAAAGGACTTGTTCAGCGAGAACGGATTCAATGAGGGGCCGGAAAAACGACTACCGCTTCATGTATAGCGCCAGTTCAAGCATATATCGGAAAGGTCCGCCTCCGTATATGCATTCACCCCAAAGTTCCCTCCAAAATAAAAACGTCTTTCTTCTCTCTTTGTTTTCGATATTTTCAATTGAGAGTATAAATGCGGGAGTAATTTTTAAACAAAATTCCGCGTTAGCACCGCGATACAACGTGGGCCATGAGCAGTGTACAGATGGAGAAAGGACAGCGCAGGAGGTTGTGGGAGACAGGGAAGTTAGTGTAAGCGTCCCGGGACAACTTCAGGAGGAACAGTTTCGACATCCGTCCTGGCTTAATCGCTTCATCGTTACAAGCTAACGAGTGGCGGGAAATTCAAAAAGGTGGCCACGTGACACATTGCGCGTGACGCGTACCACGGACTTCACGTATCGCGCGAAGAGCGCCGTGCGCGTGTTTTATCACGTGCCCACCTTTTTAAATTTCCCGCCCGCCTGTTTGAATTTCCCGCCACTCGTTAGCTTGTAACGACCGTAACGACGATGCAGCGATTAAGCCCCCTGATAAGGGAGTGCCCAGAGAGACAACACAACATGTGTGAGGATTTCGACCCCGCTACCTTCCCGTCTTCAGCGTGATGTTGTCTCCTCGTCCGTGTCGCCTTTTTATTCAGTTTTAGAGGAGCGTGAAAGGGCTCCTCAAAAGTATCTCGTGGAAAGCAGAAATTAGGCTTATAAGCCACCGGGGATACGTGTCCGCACGTGAAGTGCGAATACAGCGAGCTACCCTTTCAACCTCGCGGGTCAGGAAACCTCCTCTCCCTCGACGTGTCAGTCTGCGACGTCATCTGTAGACAGGTCACATTGCTCACGTGTTGCAGCAGACGCTTTCCCGTCATCCAATAAAAGTGTTCGCGACAGTAAGACGTCGCGCACGCAAACACGAAGCGCAGAGGGTTCGCCGCCGTTTGCGCGCATTCCTGTGGACTAATTTAGTCAGAAAGACACTGACATGGTTAGTCTTCTGTAATTTTATACAGCTGTTTTATGCATTTGTAAATATGTTTTTAATTTACTTCACATATAATTTTAACGATCCTATCAGTTTCCATGCACAATTTTAACTAGTCATAATTTCACCATAGATTTGGCGCACTATGACCTTAGTTGTCCGTGCGCCATAAAAACCCGAATCATCATCATCATCATCATCATAATTTAGTCAGAAAAACACGTAAGCCCCAAAGGAAATATTTTGCGTATAAGTTTCTGAAAGTAGTATGTCCACATCACGTGGCAAAAAAATACATGTTTGAGGTGACCTCCATGCTCCACCGATGATAAAATTAATCCAAGCGTCGCTCGCGGTGATTAACTTTACGCAAAACAGGCTTTGTTAGACATGCTTCTGATGTCTCTTTTTTTCTGTGACCTCTTCCGTCATCCTCTCAGGGAGCTTCGCTAAGCCCCTTTTCATACATGTATTATATCCGGGTACTATTTCGGGCCAGTTTCAAGAAACTAGGCGATTAATGTGCTACTCAAAGCCGCCAGCCGGATGTTACTGCTTCTCTTTTTTACACAAAAACGTATCGCGGGGTCCAGTTAGACGCTGCGAGCTCAAAGTGTGGCTCTTCATGCGAAGCAATGCATGATGTTCCTTTTTTTTTTCCCCTTTCGACACGTGCCCGTTCTGAAAGGACGTCTTCTGGACGAGAAACCGCTTATTATATGAATGCCACTTTGTTTTTTTCATCTTGCGCAAACAGGTAAAGGCGATGAAGGGTCGTATAGTTCCGATGGAATGCGCTTCTAATTTCGAATCAATTTCAATTTATTTCACCAAACAGGCATTGGCACGGACAAAATCCTGTAGGAAGACAGCTTGGCAACGATCCGGCCCCCGTACAGCAGACAGTCTACGCTGCGTTTTCACGCGTGCTCCAGAACGAACCCGGCCACGGGCTGCAAGTTCTGATGCTCCTGCCGGGTGGGCTATAACATCCACATCCACCTTGTTTTTTTTCTCAATAAACATATCCCCCCCCCCCCCCCCACATCTAAAACGAAGTGTGGCTGAGAACGCCCTGTTATCGCAATTTCGTCTGGCAGTAGCAGACGACGCAACTGACCCGCAGCGAACGCCCCTTCCCATAATCCCCTCTCTTCTTCCCTGTCCAGACAGAAGCTGGCAGCTCCTGTTTACATGCACTATATCTGAATGCGCATCCAACGTCTCGATCCACCTCTGCTTTCTCAAAATACTAACCTGCTTTTCTTCCGCTCCGAAGAAATACTGCTGGTACAGCAGACGTCAAAAATTTCCCCAACCATGCACAAAATACTGGCATACCGGTTTCTCTTTTTCTTTTTCACGCAGAACGCATTCTACAAATAGAGGGTGAAGTCAGACAAAGCGCGCGTCTATTCACCTGTCCATCCGTGGCTGCCTCCTGTGAAGCGTGCTTTCACTGCATCGCAACACTGTACTGAGGAGAAGCATCTGAGCAGTTGTCTCTCTCTCCCAGGCTCTTTTAGCGAGGAGACGTGTGGCTGTGTTCGTGCTCCTACGTACCTCGCACTGGTTTTTTTTTTTTTTTTTTTTCGATTTTAGCGCGCGTAACCAACCAGCCCAAATTTTGACGCTGTTTGGGAGTCACTTGAAACATCAAGAGGTGAACTTTTATAATTCGAATCAAAACTGAATAGAAATGGCAGCCTTTACATAATTCTTGAGCGTCTAGTATGCCATCCAATGTACGGTTTCCCTTCATCGTTACGTTCGTTTTCGCTATTACATACGATGATGGTTCACGGCGCAAACGCAGCCCTGGCCCTAACGTACCAAACTGTGGTAAACATAAAAGTGGTATGTTTTTGTATGTTTATGGTATGTACGGCATCGGTCGACAATCTACTTTGCTAATTTCTTTTCGTCCGAAAAGAGCTTCGATATTAAATAAACGACTTTTAAAGATCACCGCTGCTTCCGCAGCTGCACATGCTCCGGCGGCGTGACGTCACTGCCTAACCGGAGGAGTGAGAGGGAGACGCTTAGAGGAGAAAGGCGCCGTCCAGACTGCCCGTAACTGAGACGCCCGCACGGCCGCGGCATTGCTTTTCTCAAGGCCGTGTTCTGATTGGTTCTTAGGGAGTGACGTTTCCTCGTTTTTCCAGAGAGGGAATTCCGGCATGCTCTCAACATCCGACGTCGGCTCTTGTCGTGTATTCGATCGAATAACGCTCAAACTACGCCACACTCTATCGCGTGGGATTTTCGAGACCGCGGTCATTGGTTCACGAGGTATAATATGACACTAAATTGGACTTTAAAATAGTGACGAGTGAATATTGGGAGGCGATCGATTCCTACAACCGTCTTTATACTGTTTGAGGATTTCCCAGGGTGTCGGCATAGATCCCTCTGAAGGCGTCCCAGGACGCATGCTAACCCCTCATCTCTCACTCCATGTCATCCTCTCCACCTCTTTATACCGTTCATGGCCATAGCTGCTGCGCGGTGCACATACGAAATAAAAGAGAGAGAGACAAAAACTGTGTTCGACAAGCCTTTGTTTCACTGTTGTGGCGCGAGATTAATGACTTACTCGATTTGCGATGCTCTTCTATATAAAAAGTGCTTTTTCCTACGCCAGCTATTTATAGAAATGATCTTATCTTTATGCCGGGGCTTTTAATGTAGATTAACGAGCCGAGGGGGGACACATTTTCGTTGTCGCCGTAATCTTTGGGAGCAAGCAGTCAAAAATTTGCTAACCGTTTTCGCACGGAACAAGCAGTCGTCGTACGTGGGTCGCACTATCCTCTTTTTTCTTCCGCGAAATAACGTTACAGCAAACGACAAACAAAGGCCTCGGCCGCGGGGCAGTATTGCTTGCAGTACTGTTTCCTGGAAGATTTCTTTCCAGGAAAAGCGCATAATTTCTAGGAGCTACGCAACTGTTGCAGCATGGCTCTGCGTGGAAGTAACAAAGGTGATTGTTGTGATACACTCTTAAAAATGAACTTCACCGCATAGCACGCTCCTAGCCAACCATCATCTCAAATGATATCGTTATCTGCCCTGATTTGTTGAAAACGCGGGGCGTACGCCTTTTCTGTGACACTTATGCTGTTCATAATTGTCACAAAAAAGGTGTACGCCCCCCGTTTTCAACAAATCAGGGCAGATAACGATATCATTTGAGATGATGGTTGGCTAGGAGCGTGCTATGCGGTGAAGTTCATTTTTAAGAGTGTAGGAACGAGAAAAACAACAGGTGACCGGTACTTTCTAAGAATCATGGAAAAGGGTCCACTTCCATGTCTACGCTATATGCAGACGACGGACGCTATGGGTGCTGGAGGTGAATGCTAGAGAAACATCTTTAGAAAGCCGTAAAAACGCGACTGTCAGAACCTGACAAATAGACTGTGTTTTTCTGTGTGTGGACGTAAATAATTTACCGACGGTAAGCACGCACGTAATGTAACATTGAGTATATAACGGCTGCAACAAAAAAAAACTTGAAGCGTGCGTCACGTGTGTAAGCAGCGATTTTCAGCTGCAGCTGAAAATAAATAATGTGTTAACATCAAAATGTCAAAAATTCGTTTTTGATGCGGGAGGCTCTCATTATTAAAATAAAAATGCAAATGAGTTTCGTAGAACAAGGGAACTTCTAAAGCAGGGCGCTGTCGGCATTAAAATTGGCACTACCCCTTTTGGGACCTTCAGTGGACACCTTTTAGAGAAAAATCTGCCACCGAAGCGGGTCATTTGTTGCAGTAATTAATTGGTTTCGGTTTACGTATTTTTGTCGCGGCTGGTCGCGGCGAAGCGCAGAAGGACGCTCTTTCACTTCCTTATCCATCAATGAATTACGTCCTTACACCAATGAAGTACACCAATGAAATACGTCATTTCACGCTTCGCCGCGACCAGCCGCGACAAAAATACGTAAACCGAAACCAATTAATTACTGCAACAAATGACCCGCTTCGGTGGCAGATTTTTCTCTAAAAGGTGTCCACTGAAGGTCCCAAAAGGGGTAGCACCCATTTTAATGCCGACAGCGCCCTGCTTTTGAAGTTACGCTTTTTTACGAAACTCATTCGCGTTTTTTTTATTTAAATAATGAGCGCCTCCCACTCATTCCCACGGTGTACAGCTTGTAGGTGGTATCGGACAGATACTCGCAAATAAGAAAGTTCGTGGATTGGTGCACCCGTTCGCGAATTATTTAGCCCCGGGATTTAACTCAAACACCCGGTATATTATGGTACCGTGCGCAGGAGGAGGAGGAGGAGGAGTGTCGTTGGGAGGAACCCGAGAGGTCTGCCTGCCTGATTAGGCGGCATGTTTCTCGGGAAGGGAAAGGTGGTGGAGAGGAGGAGAGGAAAGGGTGAAGTGGAAGACCGAGCGGAATGTTGGGAGGATAGGGAGGATAGCTAGGATACGAAGGGAGGATAGCTGCGTCCATGGGCCGACTTCAGGGGATACGCCTATTACACATCTGAGGGAAACCCAGGAAAAACCCCAGACGGCACAGCCGGCCCGCGGATTCGAACCGCGGACCTCCCAGCCTCCAAGCGCACGCGTTACCGCTGCGCCACCGGAGCGCAACATAACACGCGTTGGAACGGTATTTTCCCTTTCTCTTTCCACTACAATATTCCACGCGCCCCCTCACAAATATTTCACAATTTCCTTCTCCACGCGCTTGTGCGCGGTTTTCCTGCAAGGTGCTCGTCGGCTCCAAATTTACCGTCACAAAGTACAAAGTACATTACAAAGTAGTACCGTCAAGCAACAGTGGCTGTGAGCGACGTGCAGACAGGTGGAGAGAGGACAGCGGGAATGAGTGAGTGGTGGACGGGGAACTTAATATGCGTCATGGGCTGACTTCAGAGGGAACAGCTCCGATATGCGGTCTGGATCGATCTAGTCCGACATCCCGAAAAGTCTGTCGGAAATTCCCCAGTGAATCCCAGCACACGCAGCCGGTGGTAGGATTCAACGATGCCATGACGCTTGAGCTATTTATAGAGACGAGACTTTACTCAAAGCGTTTGCTTCATTTATAGAGTGGGGGGGGGGGGTCGATTTGAGTGTCAATTTCCTCGTGGCGTTTGATACTGAAGGATTCCAGAGCGTCCTTCGAGACTCTCCAAAAGGAAGGTTGGGGCCAAAGGAAAACATCCTCTTAAGATGATATACGTATTGAACGAAAGGATCACCACGCGCAGCCAGTACTCAGCGACGAAAAAAAAAAAAAAAAAAAGAAGGATGAAAAACTCTGCCCATTTTTAGCGATCGCGACGAATGTACCGAAGGCCGGATGTCTGCTAAATGTAGCCCTATCCTATAGACATATGAGACAGACAGTTGCACATGATGCGACATTAATCAGAAAAACGTGTATACAATCTTATATATCGGTCTTCCTGAAACGGTAGCTGATCTTTCGTGGAGACGAGGGCTAGACGTAGCTGTAGGTCCTGGGCCGACTTCGGGGGGTACTGTGCCGACATGCGCCTGGAAGAAAAGCCTGCCGGGAAAACCCAGGGAAAACCTGAGACAGCACAGTCTCGGCGTGGAAGGCGATCATGCCTAACCAAAAACAAGGTAGCAAGCCGCGCCATCGCCACTATAGAACGAAAATTTCAAGGACACATAAGATGTCAAGGCAAAAGCAAGAACGTGCTTAATTATTTTGGTACAAATGAGTCTACATGTTACAATGTCTGAAGTAGCTAAACCGCTTAGAATGGTCCGTAATGTCTCTTGGTCCGTAATGGCGCTCGGCAATAGAGCACCACAGTAAATCAGGATCGTCACTTCATCACATGTGTTCCTCTGACGTCGCACTCACGCAAGACGAAAGAATAGTGTTTCGTGGAAACAAATTCCACGTCGTTGCTGCAACTAATAAAACTAGCTCCGATGCAAAAGGCTGAACATTTATAGTTCCATCTCTTGCGTTAATGATGGTTTTACCGAATTTAGACAGCCCGTGGAGGTTATTTTCGCGAAACGCCGCTCTGCGCAACTGATAATGATCTTTAATGCAAAATGTTTCGGGACTCCGAAAGACGCAGAAAATAAAACGTTGGAAGCGTGAAGTAGCGAAAGTAGCAAAACATCCCGGATTAAGCGCGGTATCGATGAAAAAAAAAAGTATTCCGTAATCCCTACTAGACAAAATAAGCTCGAAATAGAACTGAATTCTGTTTCAAGGCCATCTTGTGTGTCGCTACATTTAAATGCTCTTTTCTGGCAAAGGTCTTTCACCTTTCGAGTAATTTTGGAAGAACACACGCGTGGGAGTCACTGCGCTGTTTTAGAAATTGATTATAATTAATCACGTTGCGAGACGACTACGACTATGGGCAACGGTGAGGAGAAACTGTGCCCCCACCCCCCACGAAAAAAAAAAAAAGAAGAAAACCGCCTGGAGAGACCGCCAGAAAAACCAGGAAAAACCTAAGGAGAGTCCGCGAGCGAAGCGACCTGCACCTCCCAGTCTTTAGAGCGTTCGCTAAGTGCTCCACTGATCATGTTCTTTGCTCTTTTTTTTTTTTTTTGGGGGGGGGGGGGGGGGGGGGGACTCGTTGAAATTACACTTCTGTACAGTGATCTACCTGCGCCTTTGCGACGTTGTGTAAACATGAATTCTACAGAATGAATTTAGCGAAGGTTACACATTTTGATCGCGTCGTAAAAAATAGAAGCTGACGTTTCTGACGCTTCAAAACTTTGTAGACCGATAGTTATTTGCCTGAAGTTTTATCGATATTTTTGTCATATGCTATAACTTTGTAGAAAAAAAAAAGTTAGAAGATTAAGCAAATTCTCAGGGGAGGGGGGGGGATATATACGTTTATTTCGGAAAGGTCAGCCTGAACGAAGGTCGGCTTGCTATTCCTAAATCAAAATATATCACACCCCACGCATTTCCTATGGTCTATAACCGCTCGAAAACCGCAATTTTTTTTCCTCTGTCTGCTTCACGTTCAGATTCCCACGTATATGTTATGTTATGATTATACCCCGTAATGATTATTCTCAGATGTAATACAGTCAAACTCCTTCACAACGAAACTCAGGGGACATCAAAAAAAATTTGCAGTAAAGGTATTTTCGTTAAAAAGGATGTCCATTATTGGACCTATAGGGCTCCAGCGGGACCGCAAAAAAATTTGCTGTAGTGGTATTTTCGTTAAAAAGGTGCTCGCTATAAAGGAGTTTGACTGTAATAGGAACACGGTCCGCAACGTCAGTCTCCAGGATGTGGTAGAGGGGGGGTTGCACACTCTGCCTCCCTCCTTGCGCCCCCCCCCCCCCCCTTGGAAAAAAATCCTGGGTACGCCCGCGACTCCTGGCGAATATAATATTGTGATGAGCCGGAAGAAGGGCTTGAGGACATTGCTCCATTCATGTGACTGATATTCCACGCAATGAGGAAAATGTCGGACAGTTTCCATTTGGATTTGAAAATTCCCTATTTTCACGCAATCATTGCGATACGTTTTTGCTATCCCTCAGTTGTGCTTCAGTGAATGTTATTTGTGGAATTCGTACATTCTCGTTTTTCCTGGCACGACCTTTTCCGGCGCGATTGAATTGGAATGAGGTACAAATTGAGCGTAGTAGAGTTGTATTGATATGAGTTTAGAGTGCTACGAAGTTGTCTTGGTACGAGCCGCCATAAAGAATGCACAGGCCACCTCCTGCCGATCAGTTCGGATCTAGGAAAAACTGTCCCAGAAAAAAAAAAAAAAAAAAAAAAAGTATCCTCGAAGAAACATGCAATGGTTGAAAGCAATCTCCCGGACGAAATGAACAGTTATTGCACGTAACGATATCGCAAGAACGCTAAATTATATCATTATTTTATACTCGGTATCATTAGGCGATATTTTGGAGACTATGCAGCTCAACTCGTATAGGTCGTATACTTATCGGATGCTGACCGCTCCCTAGACGTTTCCCTGCCTTCTTTTGTAGTTTTTACCAACACTGCGCGCTTCAAAGGTTACGAAAGAATATCACGTCGTCTGCGACTGCATTACGACTCTGACGCCCCTCACTGGCCTTATCTGCAAATTTCCCGGTCCTTACTTCCCGACGGCTGCGAACAATGTCAACACCCTTGCTCGATCAAGCAGGAAGCGCAGGCCCCATTTCTAATACATTGGTCAGAGCAGTGTAAATTTCTGCCTAATTTCCTGCTCCCCATTGAACCTTCCGCACCGTCAAAAATATGTAAGGGAAGAACGTAATTTCCGTGCGGCTCTGCGAAAACCATCTGTTCACGTCTGTGAATCGGTTGCGGTTATAATTATAACTTTTTTTCTTTTCTTTTTTTTTCTTTTGTGGCCATACCTGGAAGTACTTCTGCGTATGAAACGGCAATAGATCTACCTTGGCAACGACAGAAAATACTGCCACTTGCAGTGGTGCAGTAGAGTAATAACATTAAACAATAAATGATACACATCGACATGATGATCGAAATGATACATAATGACACATATCAGTTACAATGGAGGTTTTCGTAAGTGAGGCCCTCACATATGAATCAAGCATGATCTGACGTTAAAAGGTTACACAATATATACTGAAATCTACGTTACGAACGTACGTCTGCAGCTTTTGAGATTTGCAAATGGCAGACTGCTGAACATACGCCAGCAATGCAGTGAAAAGGTCCGGACGAAAGCCAAGAAAAAAGTGAAAAAGTTAACGTTTGAGAAGAAAATCGTATATACTGATGGTACACGAAAAGCATCTCACATACAAAACAACGTATAATGCTGTGTTGCGATTTTTCAGCTTTTGCATCAGGAAAGGATGAACTTTTTCAAGAGAAAATATTTAAAAGCACGTCCAACAGCACCTCTTAAAGTGATGCGAGAAGAAGAAAAAGAAACGCCGTCTGCTCCTGGGCTTCCGAACATCTTCCAATATGGTGCACCGTACATTTGGCACGCTAGAATGGATGCTGCAACTAGCTCAAAGCATTAAAGCAACGATCATCCTTTTGTGACAACATAATCTCCGAGCATCCACACGAAGCTCAATTTGTAACGACAGGACGCTGAGTGCCAAATCCATGCGCGTTGTTGAAGTCCCTCTGCAGAGGTCTTCATCGCTAGTCTGGCCCCGGTAAAACAGGCTGTAAAAAGCAACTGTCAAAACCCGCGGATTGCAATGCGCTATCGAAATGTCGCGTGCATTTGTCAACGATCGATCCTTCTTGGAAGAAATACTTAAATACAGGGCTTACATCTTTTTCAAGATCGATGCAGACTGTGTTGGCAGATATTCGCTGCCGGATATTTGTCCCTTTTTTTGCCGACCAGCTATCCGAGGCTACTTTGCTGGCACGGTATCGTTGACGATTGTCCAATGCACTCGCTGGTAGCATACGATCCACATCGTCACATAGCCTGGCATCATTTCCATATGACGAACCGTAAGTTACAGCACCTGCTTGCTTGCTGAAGATGGCACTACTTACAACAATAGGTACACTGTGCGTACTGCAGCATGTGCGACATCGCTCGACGGTAGACTAGGGTCCCCTGGTGGCCATCGAACGAGGTATTGTGTGGCATGGAGGTGCGCTTGGCAATGTGCGTTGCCGGAACGCTTTGCGAGTTTGTAATTTCGTCTGTTACTTCTGTTACATAGGTTACGGAAATGTTGGTAACAAGTAAATAACGTTTTATGTCAATTATTTTTGTGCGCCTTAGATATCCGAGACCATGCATTTGATGGACATGCAAGGACAGCAAGGCAGCAGCGACACTTGACCTTTTCGTATGGTGATGAGGTAGTGATGCAGTCAATGCAGTGGCTTACCCGGAATTTCGTCTCTGGCACGTGTCGGGCTCCGCAAGGGGGGTGGGGGTGAAGTTATACTACTCCGATGTATTTTTATGCACTTTGAAGAAATATTGCGTAATCTCACAAAAGTTGGGGGGGAGTCTACAGGTTTTGGGGGGCGTAGGGAGGGGGTCTGGATAAATCCCTGATAGTATGGGTTTGGGCGTACCGAGGGGGGGGGGGGGAGTTGTATGAACCTCTGAACACCTGCACATTTCGCAGCGTCCACAGGAAAAGAGCTGGGGGGTTGTAATATTTCAGGAGTGGTTCTATGGGAGAGGAGAATTTCCCCTAATTTCCCTCTCCCCAATGCACTACCAAAGGCAAGATTTGGGAGGGGGGGGGGAGGAACTCCCAGAACCCCTCTTGTTATGCCAGTGGTTCAGGAAGTCAATAACGAATCCGTAAGTGCCTGAAGCTGCATCACGCGACAATATTTTCTATATAGAAACCTTATTTCTTCTCCGTATTATTTACTTCGCAATGAAAAACAGGTACCGTAAATGAGCCTTCCTTTTCAAAGCAAAATTTCAACAGCTAATGTGATAAAAATTGTTTGTTGTTCAGTTACTATAAACATATGTTTTTGCAATCAAAGAACGAATTTACTCGAAATTTCCAAATATTTCGATTTTCACGCAACTAAATTTAAAGAAAATATTTTTAGCCACACTCGTGCTGCCTATCTTTACAATTGATATGATCAAATGTTGCGATTAACTTGTCAAAACATCGTGTCCTGGCTGAAGAAAAACAAAAAAGAACAATGTCCTGGCTAAAGTAAAAAAAAAAAACATACCACAGTAGACCAGTCTGAGATGGCTCGTTCATCCTCCTTAATATAACCACACACAGGACGTACCGAAGCTGGTTGTAACTCAGTTTATTTTCTGCCATTACGAAAGTTCGGAAACTAATCATATTTACTTACACCTGCTGAAAATGGCGCGATAACAAGCAGTTTAGAGTTTTAGCACAAACGTTACTTCTAACAGGTAGCATAATATGTACAGCAACGGATCCATTTACGGAAACTCGTATGTAGCAGGACGACGTTTGGGAGCTTGCAGCTTGACCACAGTTATTCACCAAGACTCTAAAGAAATTTACCAATACCTCCGTAGTGTGTACTGAAACTTTTCTGGCCAACCACGAACACGTCTAATTTTACGTTATACTTAGTAGCGTACAAGAGACGTTATCCTTGCGTTATCGTTACCGTGCCGACTCGCATCCACAAACCGGATCGGAGCAGGTCACAAAGGATACAGGCTTCGGTCATTGCTGTTAACTGATCACTCCTTCAAAGACTGCTTACGTGCATTCTGCATTATTCGCCGATATAACTGGCTCTATGACATTGCCTACACTTGCACGTGTACAGCAATATCAGGGGTGTAAGTGCTAGGTTTAATCACTTTTACTCATAAAAGTAAGCGAATGCCTTAGTAAACAACTTTTTGCAAAAGTGTATAGATAGATTTCAAAGCAGTTTGTAAAACATTCAAGATGTGAGCATGATACAACTAGCCTGATGTTGTCATTTGGAAATTAGTAGCCTGGCAACAGTGGCGGTGAACATTAGCCGCGACAAAAGTAATTGTGTCACAGTCATTCAGGAGCGCATAGGGACCCTCTTTTTTTTGTGTGTGTGTATGTGTGTGTGGGGGGGGGGGGGGAGCAGCTTCTTTGTCGAAGCGCATAGCTATGGATGGGAGAGGGGAAAAACTATTGTAAAAACGAATGTTTTGGGGAGGCGATCCCCCCCGCCAACACCCGGGTCCGCCTCAATACCCATTTGAGACCCCCTTTCAGTCCACTGTAACGCTGGTTACTTAACCTTTCAATTTGATCACAGTTACCGGCTGTCCCGGAGCCTTTTAAAAATACGATTTGCCTGAAGAGTTGTCCCGACATTGTCCAAAGACATACTTTCTCTAGTCACCTTACAACCCTGAACAACATGTACAGAGATACAATATGCAAGACACATAAGTGCTGCACTGTCACAAGCACATCGATAAGGCATACACATTAGAAAGACAAATGTACTACAACCTTTTATAAGTATGTTATCCCACATTTTTTTTTAGAGTAAAATTTCTTTTTAAGGCACACCCTAATTTTCTCGGCCTCATGTTTCATCCAAACGCTGAGTGCGACATCTTCTTGTTGCCGCTTCGGGCACTATAACCAAGCTTACGATCCGACAGAATTGGTTTTCTGCTAGGACAGTGGTTCTCAACGGGCAGCACCATGAAATAAGCATCACTCTCACGTTGCACATTTCTACCTGTAAGTGCATGTGTCTCCGTGTGTAAAGTCCCTTGAAGTCCAACAGCACAAGTTGAAAACCACTGCTCCAGGATGTGCTCACAATTACTATTCACATAATTTTAACGCACATTCTATATGTGGTTCACACGTGTGATGGCACTATTCAGGCTCGGCGAGTCAGTTATTTGATTTACGTGCGCTCAAAATGTGGATGTTGACGCACTTTATTTTCCTTTTATTTTCTTATTTTTCTTCGTGAAAGCAGTCATTACGGCGTGGTCCTGTAGGATTGTTCATTTTTGTGTACTGGGAAAGACTTGAGGGCCAAAAATGGAAGACCCAGCAGTTGCACTTTGTGACTTGAGTAATCGGCCCGTACAATTTGCATCTTACATCAGGGACAGTGTAAACAGCTCGCGGAAAAGCAGCAAAATATCGCTGAAAAATTGCAGCACCAATTCACGTAGAAATTTCTTTTATCGACACGAGCTGCTACGTTACATGTTTTTCGCACATTCATATTCCAAAAATAAATAAATAAACCCAACGTGTGATAGAGAGAGTTATAGTAGCCCCCGTCGAGGCACACTCTGCTTATCTGAAATAGGCATCTAGTAGTCTCAGTAGTATTCGGACAGCAATAACTGTACGAGGCCACAATGAAACAATCTCGAGCAGACCAAGTCGCAATTGGCGTACACGATGTGTAAGCAGCGTTAATGAAGATTTCAACTAGACTAACATTCAGACGACAGCAGATGTGGTGACGAGGAATTTCGATGTGGCAAAACATACGGGTTTCGGCTTCAAAAGCTCAGGGTAATACACTTTCTTCTGGTTTCAGAGTATTACCTTCTAAGCATCACATGAGGCCAGATAGTTGCTTCATGCAGAATATCATGGTGCAGCACCAAAGTCAGATAAGCACAGATAAGCACATGTGTACATGTTCACGTGCATACAGATAGAGAACTCACACACAAGTGCATAATGCAGCACAAAATGAAATTGCAGAGTTTACAGGTCTCTTCACTCTGATAGCACTTGCTGCACTAGTACAAGGAGTGCGTCACTTCGATATTTATTTTTCCTGCACTGCAAATGCCCCTTGCACTTCCAGTCCATTTTGTAAAAGTGTGCAGATAGTTCTGGACACGCCCAGGACTGATCTGCACTTGCTGGATAGGAAGTGCTGCAGGAGTGCAACTACGTCTAGCCGACAGTAACACGTGTCTGCAGCGTCGTTGCACACAGATGTTGAAGCTGCAGTAAGTGTAGCCAAATTAATGAGACCTTACGTGCACAGTATTAGCGACAATCACAATCTTTGGATAGCACAACTTTTTTTTAAAGGCTAACACCAGAATTTAATTTTAATCGAGATCCAACAGTGACATCTTTGGAGCATCGCACAACGATATATATATATGTGCGTGCCATTAATATTCACGCGTAACATTGTACCATGTCACAATATTGCTTGTTCACTAAAATAAGTTCAACGAGCAATGTTACACAACTTCTATCTGAAACAAATATACGTTGATTCATTGTCACAGTTGGTATTTCTCCGTTAACAGCTGCCAGAGAAAAAAGAAGAATCAATCAACGAAATTTCCTACAACATAATTTGCGCATGAAAATAGAGAACAGGGAAGAATGTTTAAGTGGGCAGAGACAGAACACACGAAAGATCGAACAGCCATGATTCATAAGGTAACAAAAATTTGTAAATGGAACATGTACAAAGGTACTACAACAACAATCAATTTTTTTTCTTCAAGTTAGACACTATAGGAACGTAAGTCGTCTAAAGGTCACCTACAAATGACTACCTGCAGATCGACAAATATAATATCCTGTTCACCTCATAGTCATTTAAAATCAGCCGCTTTGCATCCCCGATTTTGTTCAAGAAGCAGACATCGCAACACGAACGACATGTTTATGAGTCACTGCACCTACTGTATAACATGCTACTATTCTGTAAAAAAACAAAAAAAAAGAAGAAGGAAGCAATATACGGTGGTGTCCGACACCATAAATATATTTTTTGTGACGATGTTCCCTAGACGGTCAAGCATTCGTAAGACAATCGAAAGGATAGCGTTAACGTTAGAACGTGGTCTCACGGTGACCCGCTCGTTAGTCCTGGGTGGAATGTGCTTCGCTAGTTTCTCCAAAAATATGTTCAATCTCGTGTCATGAGCCACAAATTTCGATAATAGTCCTAGAACACAAAACAGGCATACTGTTGCGGGTAAAAAATGCGAAAGGAGAATGCAACAGCCTAACGTTGTACACCTATATACTTAATGAAAGAGAGCACAAAATGTGGTGGATGTCCTAAATGCCAGTCACTATATTTTCTTTCTTTTTTTTTCTCTAGCACTTCGAACATTTCGAAGCGTGACTTCGTTAAGTGACCTGCAGTTATCAGGGTTGCCACTGTTGTTGCTTGGCATGGCTGGTACTTGGTGCAGAATGCGACGTCGAACCGCACACAAGTGGTAAAGTACCGTGGACTCAGTAGGTGGCGCAGTCAGGCAAAGGTGAAGAACACAAAATGGTTTTGTGACGTGCACTCGTGTAAAAAAATTGCGTATAGTCTACTTGCACGTCATTATATTACAGTCCGTTGAAAGGCTGGAAAAATGAACTATAAAGTAGTAATGTATGACTACACATTCAACCTTTCCCTTTCCTCCATGCCATCCTGAGCAGTAGTCTTTTTTTTTTCTCCAGCTCGAGAAGGAGGCAACCCTGAAAGCCGTGGCTCAGCACGAAAAAAATTGCGGCAACTTGCAGCCGCAATATTCTATGCATCGGGCAAAGTCTTTTTCCGCTGCAACACAGCTAGAGAGATATGTAGCGCAATGAGCTTTCCTATTTAGCGAGGCATTTTGCGGTATACGTTATCTGGAAGCCATGGCACTGAAAGACTTTTGGAATACCTTGGAGTGACCAAACAAAAACTGTTACAAAAATAGATGCATGTACCCTATCCAAATCACATGGTGTATGTTGCTTGGCTGTGAACTACGAAATGATGGGATGATTTCATGAGTGCAGCCCGGCTGCTGAGATCGTGCCCACGCTAGACGTCCTTGGGTTTTTCGGAGGCTACTACGACCAGCAGCTTTTGTAGGAACAGCGTTGTTTTATCTGCAAGCAAATATGGAATTAGCCCAGTTCATGAAGCACAGAGTGTCGAGAGACAGAATGTACATTTGCTTCTAGATTTTCTTCATATTTTACGTACTTTGCACTGGTTGACTATCGAAAAAAAAGATGTGCCTTCTGCAATTTTTGGGTGATTAAGTCCTTGAGTGGCAACATTATCCCATAAAATGGCTACGCCAAGTCTTCAAGTAACTCAGGGAAAAGGCGCTGATGCCAGGAATCGAACCTTTACTGGCATCAGTAACATTTTCCCCCGAGTTACTTGAATTCGTTAATTTCTGGGCATTGGAGGCTTACTTGTTTGTGTCGTCCATATATGTGGCCTGCCTCAGCTAATTCTCGTTGTTTACGTCGTTTAGCCAAATCTAATTTCTAAGCTAAATCTATTTCTGTGGGAAATACCTCTCGACTGCTACTGCTTTCTGCATTACTCTTGTAAAAGGAAGATTTATTTGACGCAATAAACTCTTCCTGCTACTTTAGGCATAGTACTTACCGAAAACGTTTTGTATCCATACTGGCTTTTTCTCCCAGTAAACAAAGATGAAATATACGGGTGCTCCAGTGGCAATTATTAATGCTCCAAACCCTGCAACAGATGGTTCTTGATATTAGATGCTCTGTCAGCTTTCAAGAAATGACAGATTTTGAATGATACTCAATTATTCTATGCATTTAATGCAGGGTCACTCGTGAATGACACCTGGCACCTCGCAAATAATGTCATGAAGCGAGGTTATGTGTTATGACGTGAAGCACATAACCATGGGGTGGGCTATGATGCAACTGGCAGTGCATTGGTCCATGACATGATATGCTATAAACCTATAATGCACTATGTTGGGTGACAGTGCGATGGGCAATTACGTTGATTCTACGTGGCGCAACAGTGTGATGCAATGAGTTATGATGTTTCTGTTGTGATGTCACGTGATGCACTATGATTGACCGTGATGTCACACGATGCGTTACAACAGGGCGAGATACAATGGAAGGGGCTATGCTCATAAGGAACTGAGTGATACACGGTCCTATAAAGGGAGGGCATTATGATTTGCAAAATGCGCAAATGAAGTGCAGATTTATGGTGCGATCAACATTCAGAAGATAAAGGTGGTACCTGTTCCGACAGGTTCTGCTATCATGGGCACAATGGTGATGAAGACAGTTGCTATTAGATAGATCACAGGCCATATCAGGTTCACCTGCAAGCACAATTCAGGAGCTTAACGAGACTCCAAGTTACTGTGGATCATCGTGGGAAACATACCTTTATGGGCCTCTTGAGGTCAGGTGCCTTCCAGCGGAAATAAGGTAACGTAGCCACAGCCAATCCAATAGCCAGCCATGTGGCAAATCCAACATAGGTGATGAGGGCATTGATGTCACTGCTACAGAGGTACACCAAAGACAGCAGGCACTGGAAGAATGCAAATGCACATGCATCAGTAAAACGTGTTCCGCAAACGAATTCATCATGAGACGAGTGTCTGTTGCCGAGCCCGCCTATAACGATATTGACGGGAACACGAAATCCTATCGTTATATCAGAGCATCGCTATACACGAACATTCGCGAAATCGCCGGTCGGGAACGTGTACGAAGTAGAACCCAACCCAACCCAACCCAACCCAACCCAACCCAACCCAACCCAACCCAACCTAACCTAACCCAACCTAACCTAACCTGGCGGAGAGCGCCACTGAGCATGCACGTTTGTTGAGAGCATGAAAGCCTTTTTTTTATCTGGCTTTAGATTGACGCGGCGTTATCTAAAAACCTTTACCGAGGGCAACATAGCCGCCGATACCGATACCACGTGGGGCTCCCCACCTCTTGAGTTCGACGACCTCGTCCACGTTATCTAGAGCTGTATAGTCATCATTGTTCTCACTATCGGAACTGCGTTGTCGTTCGTCGACACGTGCTTGAGTGACAAGGGCAATATCTGCCAACTCACATTTTGGAAGGCACGGTACTCCGCACCGATGTTTTGCATCGTTACAAAGTCCGCCCAGCACGTGCAACTTGCAAGTCGAGCAATGTCCATGCCATTCCTCATAGGCGCCGACTGCGGGGGCCCTTGCCCCCCCCCCCCCCCCCGGAACAAGAACTAGGGGGGGCGCCGCCCCCCCCGGGAAGTCAGAGACTGACACCAACTTTTGGGGCTCGGAGCGCCCGGGTCAAAAGAGCGAAGAGGCACCAACCCCAAAAATGCATCTTGCAATTTGTAAAATATGTATCCGCCCACCATACTCATTATCACAGTAGAAGGTGAGGCGAAGAACAGAGAGGATGACACAACACATTGCCTGAATTTCGCCCAAAGCAATTAGATCAATGAAACGAAAGCAGTCGAAAAGGTACCTGCAGCTGCCAGTGAGGTGCAACGGTAGAATCTTCGGAACGCATATCCGTTGGGAGTTGGTTCAACTCCCGCTGGTCCATTTCATTGACCATATTCATAATATTGCGCGCATTTCGGGTCAAACACCGAGGATTCAATGCATTTTGTTCCTTTTGCACTCAGTTTTCAAAGGCGTAATACCTTCAGTTGTGCACATGTTCACTGTTTACGTTCTCTCTGTTTTTCTTTTTTTCTGTTCTTCCTTCCTCTTATTTCTATACCAGTTCTGCATACATCATAAGATCCCGCCAGAGTTAGTTTTGTGTTCTTCATTTTTCTTTTCTTTCCTTCTTTTTCGTTTTCTTTTCCTTTTTTGTCTTCCCCCTTTCACTTTTTTTTTTAATAACACGCCGACATCCATCTGGCTTACCCTTTCTTTTTTTTTTCTTAATAAACATATCCCCCACCCCTGCCAGAGTACTTATTTCGCGGTGCGCCCTTGCCCCCCCTGGGAAAATGAAAACTCTCAGCCTCTGCCATTCCTTATCAAAACGTGTCACACACCAAGTTCGAAAAAAAAAGTGAGGGCGAGAGAACGATGTGGACTCAGTCCTCGAGAGGGAGCAACCTCCTCCAATTTTCGCGAGCGCCTTCGAAGTCGCACGGTCTGCAACGCGCGCATCTAATCCGCTGTCAGTTATGCGCGGCTAAACGCAGAGGCAAAGGCTCTTCAAAGCGCCTCCTTCATTTGTTTTCAATTAAAACGAATTGAATCTTGCTTCTCGATTTTCGCGCGTTTTACCGGCCCCCGGAAGAATTATAATCGCTCTACGCAAGCAAACGCTATCACGAAGATCGCTACATCAAACTCTCGTTTACATGCACTTTATTGCGTGAGGGAACCAGCAATTTGATCGTAATATTGGAGTTATCGTTATATCGAAGATCGTAATAAGCGGGCTCGGTACGTTATTGCAGAAACATTTACAGAAACCGGCTTCTGACGATGTATGCAGAAGCAGAAAGGTCAATCGTTTAGCAGTGCAGACACCATGGGCAACTTTAGTGCCGGCGTGGGGGCAAGGGGGGGGGCAATAGCCCCCCCCCCCGCCTTGAACGTCCCTAAAAGACTCCTTTCCGGCAAGAAGCTGCCGCCTTAGGACGGCAGAAGAGAGAAAGAACATCAAGAATACAAGGGGGGTTCAGTTGTCCCCCATCCTCACGCCATTCAGCCATTCAACGGCCCCCCACGCAGCGAAGGCGAAGCAAAAGCGAACTTGCGAAGCTACGAAATGGCGAGGAACGCGCCTGACTGACGCTTTGCCATTCGTGCTTGTTCTCCACGTGCTACGCGGACGCGGCGACAGCATATTCGCAATCTATGGCGTTCTCTGTAAAGCTGTTGTGTCGCCCTGTGCGCATGCGCGTAGCGAGCCTTTTCTTACGGCTGACAACTCTTACCTAGAGATTGACCCGGGTCGGGTCGGGCCAGTGGACTGCGTGCCCGGTACGGGCCACACATACCTGTTCGATTCCGGGATTGTTCTATGCATTGTAAATATTCTTTATTCCGAAAACAAGAGGCACGCCGGCAGCACAATAAATAAAACAGTTTCGGAACTGTTAAAAAGCACGTTTCGGGACCAATCATTAGGAATGAAAAAGCCTGACAATCAGCCGTTCGTTATTCATTAAAGAGAAGGACGTAGCAATCCGGAGCGTAACAATGTTTTAACTGTTTTTGTCTACTGTGGTGCTGGTGTGCCTCTTGGTTTCGGAATAATTAATGTTCACCCTCAGCGTTTGGACCGTTTTCAGCACTGTGATATTCCCTGGATATTCGGGGATGGTGTTTTCGGCAACTTCTAGCGGGACGGACTCGGACTGGACCGGGCCGAAACTGAGCGAGTTAGGTAAACGGGGAGCAGTTCCTAATGAAGGCGGCGGCCGCGGTTAGGAGCCGCGGGGGGCTTGTGTATCTTCTAAAGATGACGCGTAAATCGCTCGCAGCTTCTCCGAGAGAAGTAAGACCTCTCGGTCTCTACCGTATTGTGGCCTACTCTTCCCATCAGTGGGTGGAGCTGTCCCCTTATTCGTGTCGTCCGAGCCAGTCTTCGCCCCAGACTCAGGGTAATGTCAAAGTCACAGCTTATACCAGCTCACTTGCATTCTCTCCAGAAGTTCATTAAAAAAAAAGCGTTGTTTGTTGCCTGAACAAAGTGTACATTGTGACACTTTTTGTGCCTTGTAACAATGGGAATAGCGTAGTTCACGTAACGTATGCCGCGCCAAAAAATAAATAAATAAATAAAAATGTTTAGCACAACAATTCTCATTTCATTCGTTCTGCACATGAAAACTTTGCGAATCCTCGAATGATAAATTCGACTTACCATTGCAAGCACCGCTGGCGATGGAGTAAGTCTGTTCACTTGAATCATACAAAGAAGCCTTGGCATTTGGCCTTGCTCTGCTCCAGCGTAGAATAACCTGTTATTACGAGTGCATTTAATGAATGCCATTCAGGTCGGTGCGTATAATACGAAAGACACACGCCGACACACTCCCGAATTCAAACCGAGGCAGTCATTGACACGCCCGGCATGAATGACATTGTTTCAACATGCAACTAGGCTGTTCTTCTACTTGGTATTTAAATTATTCACTATATGAGCATATGCTTCACTTATAACATTTGTTTTTAAGCGGCCCGTCATCGTAAGCTGTCAGTCCCGACGTCCTGGATATAACCTGCTCAGCACCCCAGGGGAGCCCTGAAGGTTGTCTGGGTGTCTGCGCAACCTAACAAACGTCGTCTTCTAAATGTGATGGCATTTCTTTAGCGCACTTTTGAGGCCTCGGTGTATAGTCGCATCGCGTCACGCTGGTAGGGGACGGAGAGGAAGCCTCCTCACCCTCGAGATGCACACTCTCACCCTCGTTTTATTTATTTATCGCGATGCCTCGGCTGAGGAGAAACATTTCGGTGGACGCTTTGCCTCAGTAGGGAGATTTAGAAGATTAGAAGGTCTCCACAATAACCGTTCCGAAAACATAAGCCAAGCACCTGATTCCTCTGAAGTGGCAGCAATGCTATAACATTTTTGTACGCGTTTGGCAGTGCACCAAAGCGTATACAGAGAATTTTTTTATATCTTCACATCGGTACAAGGCAGCAATGTAAGAAAATATTAAACGAAAAAGTATATTTTATTTGTTTATACACATGCACTGCGAAGCAGACGACAATGCGCCTTCAGACTTCCGGGGCATCGCGGGCGGGGAGTTTCGGTTTCAGTATCGCTCTTCTTCAGAAACGAACATCCAGGAGACGACAGAGAACCATACAACCCGTATTCTTATTACGCCTTATGTCGTCTCTTCAATGTTCGTATGGCGGGCTATAATGTTCGTCAACCTTTCCCTTTCCTTTTTTCTTACTTTGCATTAAACATATTCCCCCCTTTCGTCAACACTTCTACTACTTCTACTCATTGTTGACAACCGAGAAGCATTTCCGTACCTTGAAGAGGTGAAAAGGATGCCGTTGACTCCACCGAAGGTGGACAGGGCGACGAATACTGGAACGATCCATGCCATGTAACCGTACAGCTTTTCCGCAAATGTCTGCAAAAGCGGCAAAAGGCCCCATCAGGTATCTGAGAAACTTTCACATCTTATCGTTCACATGTTCATGTCCAATACCGCTAACGTGTTTTCGGCCGTTCCCAGGATTGCAACAACGGACATGACATAACAGACGCAACAATAGACGTAAGACAGTATTAGAAATACAGACCCCAAAGGACCAATTATGTCTCATCGAAACAAATTCCCAATTAAGCAGCGCTGTCGATTTCCCGCTTCCGGGAGTCCATCTTGCAAAGAACTATTTGGAAGATTGTTGGACCCAAACAAGTCTATTGTTTATATCCGTAATGCGCGTGAGGCGTGTCTGCTTTATTCTTGACCAGCGATGCGTGCGGTGCTACTTCATGTACCTTTACTAAGATGGAAACATTGACTTGTTGGCTACCAGGGGTGCTTGAGTCCAGGATCTAACAAGACGAGGACGAAAAGAAACAATCGAACACCACTTTGCTCGAAGTGGTGGGTGGAAGGATAGAGGTAGATGAAAGGGTATATGCTCCAGGAGGATTCATTAGAGAGGTTAATACTTCAAAAAGAAGAGGAAAAAAGGCAGTGCTTTTGGCTTTAAACTATAGTGTCATTTTATTCCCCGTTGACCGTGTCATTTTATTCCCCGTTGACCACTGACAAATCCCACACTAATAGTTGCGCAGTTTGACTGCAATACATGACAAGAGCAGACGCCGGATGTTGAGAGTACGCCGGAATTCCCTCTCTGGAAAAAGGCGAAAACGTCATTCCCTATACCACCAATCAGAGCACGGCCTTGAGAAATGGGATGCACGCAGAAATAGGCGGCGCGTGCGTCTGAACCAACACCACCTGGAGACAAAGCCTGGTCGCTTGAGCGACGTGACGTAACAATTAAGCCAATCACGACGTTGCTTTCAGCAGCCGTAGCTATGGAAACGAGCCACCATCAGGCGCATGGGCAGACACTGGTAGCCACACAGAACACGTGTTTCGAAATCGTCTGTGGCGATTGGCTGACATCTTGGCTGGCTGCTGCCATTGGCGGATTTTATATATCTACGTGCCAAGGAGTGAGATGAGGCATTAAGCGGGCCTTCTGTATCTAGGTGGCGTTGCTCTGGTGGACGACCCCTTTCTCATCTGAGCGCCGCCCTCTCACTCCTCCTGCTAGCGAGTGACGTCACGCTGATGTCGCTGTCGCTGGAGCCTCCGCAGCTGCGGAAGCAGCGCCGATCTTTAAAAATGTGTTCCATATCTAAACATTTTTCTAAAGAAGAAATTAACCAAGTCGATTGTCGGCCGGACAATGCTATCTGTCTCATAGATGGGTTTATCTTTTGTGCGCAGCAGTGATGGCCACTAACTACTTCTACAGTAGTTTAACTATAACTACTAACTACTTTGTGATTGAGTAGTTTAACTAGTAGTTCAACTACTTTTCAGGGGAGTAGTTAAAACTACTTTTTTAACTACTGCAATGTAGTTTAACTACATCTATAACTACTTAACGTTGTCCACCAACACCAATCCCTTGTAGTGTTCTTGGACACCTAAATATGAATCACAAGCAATAATAAACTTTGGCTGAAGCCATTGCTACGATCGTCAAATACAAAGCTTGAGGCGGGATTCTTTCTGTGCCTACGCGATAAACTAAGTTGCAGAATTATTTCACAGCAAATGAGGCTTCACTAGACAAGCATTCAAAGTGAAGATTTAGTACACATGCACGACACAATTGCTCTGCACCTCCGTTCTCATCAAACAAGTAGCTCAAGGTAAAAGTCGGAAGCACAGTCGTGCCGTAAAGCTTGCGGCACAATCGGAAGTAGTTGCCGCCTTCAGTAACCTAACTACCGTAGTTAACTACTTAAAATAGTAGTTTAACTAGTAGTTGCCACTACATTTCTGCAAGTAGTTGATAACTACTTTTTAACTACAATCAGGTAGTTTAACTAGTAGTTTAACTACATGTAGTTAACTACTGGCCATCACTGGTGCGCAGTGACCCTCCATGAATCCCAATTGGGCTATAGTTCCCGGTCTGATCGCTGCAAAAGGACTGACGACATACCACGGCCACTGCTTCGGCTCCAAGCACTTCTTGCACCGACAGAGTTGTGTGAAAGGCAACGATTGTGAGGGTGTACACGACCATCACCATGATGCAAGAGATGAAGATGGCTAACGGGAGGTTCCTATTGAGAGAGAGAGAGAAAAAAAAGAGTTCTTTGTAGAGCACAAGAGATGCTTCTTGTCAAGGTTCCAAATTTCTTATTAAATCGTCAACACACCTGTGGGGGTCCTTGAGCTCCTCAATTACAAAGTTGAGGTAGTTCCTGAAAGAGAGAGGGAGAATCACACATTACTAAAGAATCGTCCCTATCAGTCAGTCGATCATCAATCAGTCAAATAATCATTTCATCACATCCGTTTCTTTTTTTTTTCTTTTTTTCTTTTTGCAGCGCTGCGTTCAGTGCGAAGACAGTAAGGAAAAGCCTCGATGTTACGAATGCACTTGACACGATTAAGAAGAAGAAAAAAAAAGCGTTCTGTTACTGGCTTCGGGAACTGAGGCTTGTCAGATATGTCTACAAAGTACCACCAATAGGGTCAATGCAGTATTTCAATGTATCAAGTTAGCTTGAAGCACTATCCTGGTACTTGGCTCCGTCACCACTCCTATAGCCAAATACAGAAATACAGGGGTCGTGGTGATAGCGAGCCACGAGGCAAAATAATTGAAAACAAAAAAAAACAAAAAAAAACAGGGTGTCAGGACCACACAGTACCGAAAATACCGGTAGTGAAGCAAAACATGAGAGGACCTGCAGCACTGTCTCCCTCTGTACCGACTCTAGGCTGCAAATGGGACTTTCACCCAAGAGGTACACCTTCATTAAGAGGTACTCCTCAAAAGGGTTTTCTCCTCGCGAATCAAAGCCCAGGGGCTAAGGTAATTGTTAGAGGTACAGAACTGGAGTCTCACTACATGGGTATGCACTACATCGACGAACTCTACGTGTACACGTGTTTTTTTTTCTTTATTTTTTTATCCCGCTTTTCTTGGCGCCCGAGCATCTTTTCTCGTCAACTGAACGACACTTCCAGACACACAGGCTCAGAGAGTAGAGGAGCTCTAGTGAGTGACATATATACCGGCGGCGTTCCCACTCAGTCATGCATGCTCCACGATCTCCCAAGGGATCGTCTGTCTACCGCTTTGAGCCACGCCGGGTGATCTAAAAATGGGAACGACGTCATAGACTTCTCGCAACGGAATACCTTCGCCGGTGTCCCACTGTGCGTGACAATACGACCAAGGTAATCCAATGAGCCAGATCAAAGTGTGCATAGCGGCGAAAACGGCGTATGGACGAGTGCACCTGTCCTGGTAGGAATGGGATATCCCCGGAAGGTTCTCATAGCTAAAGAGCACGGGGATCGGTTTTTCCGTTCTTGCGACGCCAAAAACGTGCATGGTACGCATACCAGGCAGCAAGGCAATGGAAGATGTCTTCGTAACGGGGACCGTACACTGTTAAAACAGAACTTCACCACATAGCACGCTCCTAGCCAACCACCATTCCGAATGATATCATTCTGTGCATCGATTTGTTGAAAATGGGAGGAGGCGCCTATCTGGGACAGATTATCTTGTCCCAGATAGGCGCCTCCCCCCTGTTTTGAACAAATCATGACACAGAATGATATCATTCGGTATGATGGTTGGCTAGGAGCGTGCTATGTGGTGAAGTTCTGTTTTAACAGTGTATATAAGCTTACTCGTGTCTGGCGAGCGACATATAGGGAAGTAAGATGCACCACAGCGAAAGAGGAAACTTCTGGGTCCGCAAACATCTTGTAGAGTTCGTGGTAAAGGAGAGCATAGAATCTCTGGGATCTTTGCCGGTGTATAACGCGAGCGGGTACAAGGTAAAATGCGTCGCCAAGAGTTTCCCACGTGATCCAATGTATACTTTCCTTTTTAGTGGATCACCACGCGTGCTACACGCTCAGAACAGAACTTCACCGCATAGCACGTTGTCCGCTAACCATGGCACGAACGATAGGGTTACCGCTTCTGATTCGAAGAGCGAGGGGGCGTACGCCTTTTTGTAGCAATTTGGACATACGATAATTGCTACAAAAATACCCCCCTCTCTCCCTCTCTCTTTCTTTTCAAATAAGAAGCGATAACCCTATCATTCGTGGGGGTGCAGCGGTTGGTGCACAACGTGCTATGCGGTGAAGTTCCGTTCTGAGAATGTAGGCAGTTGCTGATCAGTGATTTATCCAGACCCCTCCCACACCCCCCTAACACCCCTCCAAATTCTGGAGGAGACCCCCCTAAAATCTCGTTAGAATGCTCAATATCGAGTGAAAAGCATGTAAATACACCCCCTTGCAGAACCCAACACCCCCCAAGGACGAAATTCTGGGTAAACCACTGCTGCTGATGTATCCCGCACTCTTAAAAATGAACTTCACCACATAGCACGCTCCTAGCCAACCATCACCCCGAATGACAACGTTCTCGCCCCTGATTTGTTGAAAATGGGAGGAGGAGCCTATTTTGTGCATTATGCACGGCACAAAATAGGCTCCTCCTCCCGTTTTCAACAAATCTAGGGCGAGAACGTTGTCATTCGGGATGATGGTTGGCTAGGAGCGTGCTATGTGGTGAAGTTCATTTTTAAGAGTGCGTGTGCGCGAAGGATGCCGACAAAGCCCCCGGAATATTTTCACACTATTTCATTACATGTGTGACCACCCCCCAGCCGTTGACGGCCATTTTGCTGTCCACACCCTCGAGTTCGTCAGCGACATGAGGGAGATCGGTGTTTCCCGGCGGTGCTGCATTATTATATGTACATTGTGACGGACAGAAGTCCGTCTCATTTCCGCAACTGCCGAAGCTACCTCTGAAAGCAAACGCCAAGAAGTTTGTCCTGTCTGCGTATAGAGAGACTTTTCCTCCTCTGGACGTCGATCCATCACCGCGTGCGCTGTGAACAATCATTTGCCACTAGGGTGCGGGACCATCAATAAGTAGTTTTCCGCAGTGTCATCCCCTGTAGTCAGTCGTGCAAGCGTCACCACTGTCGGTAGTCCCGTACTAGGGTTGCCACCAGGCCGGTATTATACCGGCACGGCCGGTTATTTGCTCGCTCTGCCGGTTGCCGGTAGGAAGGTGACACCGGCAGCCTTTTGCCGGTATTTGTGTCTCAAAACCTTCCATATGGGCTTTTACGAGCTTTTCGCTTCAACATTCCACTACAGCTTGAATAAATCTGGAGCACAGACGCAACTGCGCGCAGTCACCAGTTGTTTCCTTAGTTACTCATTATTATTATTATTACACACAGGAACACGTCTCATCGTATTGTCTTGAGCGCTGTCTCTCTTTCTCTCTCTTGTCTCCTGTGTGTACTCTTCCACCCCTCACCCACTTCCCTTTCCCGCGAGCGTTTCCTCCTTTCTCTCTATTCCACCTCCTCTCCCTCAGCCGGTATTTGTCACTACGAAAAGTGGCAACCCTATCCCGTACAGACCCTCCCTTCAGCATTAAATTCCGCGAGGTTTCAATAAAAGAGGCATGCTCCGGGCATGCTACGAGTGACGGAGGTTCGCGAGTTGGGATCATTACGTAACAATGCTAATGGTAGAAGAGAAAGCGTCTCTCAAAAAGTAAGTAGTAGAAGGAACTCTGGAAAGGCACGGAATGACTCACCATCCATTGTAGGCGAATAAACCCGAGTAGAAGGAGAGGGCGATTTTTGTCACATCAGATTCCGTGTTCTCGAAGTTGAAATACTCTGTGTGTCCTGCGAAAATGAATTGAATTTATCGGAGATTATTATTAACCGCAAGTTCCAACTACGAATACAACGTGTAAAGGAATAAGCTCAGTCACTTCCATTTCGCGAGAGGCTTATACTATAACACTTTTTTTGTTTTACTGTATACGGGCAGTATTATTTCTCTTAAAGTTCCCGCTATTTCTGTGAACATCGTCAATTGAAATGGTCGCACCCTCCTGATGACTTGGGGAGGAGATGACCATCAATTCGATTCGAATAATTGTCGCGTAATGCACTCTTTTCTATAGAAATTACGAGGATAGTGTAACAGAAACAATTACAGAAGGAAAACAACGGAAGAACGGTCTGGCCGTCTGGCTACCTCCTGATTAGAGTCATCACAAAGTGATTTTGCATATGAAGTGAAGTAGTTTGCAGCAAGGTAGTTCGAACAGCAAACGAGCGCAACCGCACGAACGAAATGGCTAGCGAAAAAAAAAAAAATAATTAAATAAATAAAAGAGGCTTTCGAAAGAAAAATTGAAGACATACAAAAAGAAGGAAACGAAGGAGGCAAGCACATCCGTCTCCTCACATCTTCAAAACTAGATCCTTGATTCGTGTATATAAAGTCGGCTGATGCAATGCAACTCCCACATTGCAGACTTTCCCAACCCGAGCTGTGTCGACACAACGTATCAAGTTCCACGACTCATCATTTCTCTTTCTTGCGCCGTTTATTGTGTACGCTTTCTCGCAGACGGAAATGTCTAGCCGATGTATAACGCTTACTGCGTGAAAACCTTCATCGTGTGGAACGCGAAATAGGCGCTATAGTGCAACGCACAGGGACGGCGTGCATGCGGGTTAAAATTTTCATCCGTGGATGGAACGTGGGCAGGTTGAGGCAAATAATGTACGCTATTACTCGAGACCGCGATGGAATTCGTGTATTAGAGCTCTTCCCGATTTTCTGAGCGTGAAAGGGCCCGCCGTTGTCGGCCTCACAGAGGTGGGCAGCGTTGGGGTATCCCGAAATGCCACCGTTTAGAATCCCATATGCTCAAAATCCCAAACGGCGCTAGCGTATAGCGTTGCGTGCGTGCCCAACTGTGGGTGGCCCTTCAACGGCGTGGTGAACTGTCAAAAAACACCTCACCAAACCTCACCAAACCTCACCAAAATACAGTGATGGCCAGTAGTTAACTACATGTAGTTAAACTACTAGTTAAACTATCTGATTGTAGTTAAAAAGTAGTTATCAACTACTTGCAGAAATGTAGTGTGCAACTACTAGTTAAACTACTATTTCGAGTAGTTAACTACAGTAGTTAGGTTACTGCGGGGAGCCAACTACTTCCGATTTTGCCGCAAGCTTTACGGCACAATTGTGCTTCCGACTTTTACCTTGAGCTACAGTATTGGTGTTGATGGACAACGTTAAGTAGTTATAGATGTAGTTAGAATACTTTGCAGTAGTTAAAGAAGTAGTTTTAACTACCTTCCTTGAAAAGTAGTTGAACTACTAGTTAAACTACTCCATCGCGAAGTAGTTAGTAGTTAGAGTTAAACTACTGTAGAAGTAGTTAGTGGCCATCACTGCCAAAATATAATAATTTTTGCTGCTCTGTTGTGACCTCCATGCTAAGCCTAAGGGTCGCCAAAAACCTGGTTTTTATTCGTGACAATGATTTCTACCGACGTCAAAATCACGCAATACTGCGAGGTTTGTCAGTAATATGTATTATTCAACACTATCTGGGATTTTAAACGGTGGATCCTTAACGGTGGAATATCGTGGCATCCCGGGCAACGTCACGACCGACGCCCCCGGGGGAATGTGCGTCCTGGGCCGACTTCTAAGGGAACTGTGCCATATTATCTGTGACATATATCTGAAAGCGTCTGTGGACAACCCAGAAAAAAAAAAAACCCAGACAGCACAGCCGGCACCGGGATTCGAACCCGGGTATCTCCCAGTCTCGACGTGACATGGTCAGTACGCTAACCACTGAGCCACGAGCCTAAATCTTCGTGAATCGAGTATAAAAAAGGGGAGGGGATGGGGATATGTTTAATGCTGAGAAAAAAAAAAAAAAAAAAAAAAAACGGAATCGAGTAACAGGGATATATTCGCAACCACTAAATTTCGCGAGCTCCTCGACCTCCTCCTCCTGTTTTCAAATTTTCCCGTGCCCTTAAAGTTCGCGAATTTTGAACTTTTTCCATTCGCGAAATTCGCGAAAATTAGAGGCTCGCGAAATAAAAGGGTTTCACAGTATACTATACGCCAGACTCTAATAAAGTTCCCTCTCGCGGGGAAGGAGAGAGGGAGGGAGAGATACTCACCATAGCAGAGTTGGACGGCGCCCGTGATGATGATGGTGACGAGAGCGAGTAGTTTGCCATACGTGAAGAAATCCTGGACACGAGTCGACCATTTTACGTCCCAGCAGTTGACAAAAGTCAGCAGGGCTGCAAGAAATGGAACGTCAAGCATGATACTTTGCACAATATATTATTCGTGAGGAGTGTGTGTTCGTGGACAACGACTGCACTCTTAAAAATGAACTTCACCACATAGCACGCTCCTAGCCAACCATCATCCCGAATGACAACGTTCTCGCCCCTGATTTGTGGAAAACGGGAGGAGGAGCCTATTTTGTGCCATTATGCATGGCACAAAATAGGCTCCTCCTCCCGTTTTCAACAAATCTAGGGCGAGAACGTTGTCATTCGGGTTGATGGTTGGCTAGGAGCGTGCTATGTGGTGAAGTTCATTTTTAAGAGCCCTATCACCACCACCACCATCATTTTTAAGAGTGTGGTGTGCCGCTTAATATAGACACACACACACACACAGCCAGTCGAGGGACATGACACGATAAACGATTAAGAAGTACCATCTCGAAATAATAACCGTCACTTGCGCATGTTGCGTTACAAACTTGCGTTTTTCTTCCTTAAACAGAAATATAACGGAGTGTATGCTGCTCGAACATCGCCATAGGAAAACAACCCGGACAGCTGTTTCCCCTCATTATGGCTCAGCATCAGCATGCAGAAAGGATCACGACCTACGTGACTTTGTATATATATACTGCCATCATCTCACACATCGTCCAGGTAGGTAGTTCCTGCTACCATAATGACTGCGATACATCTGTCAGCGCCATCGAGATAAACAAAGCCTTAGCGCTTACACGACGTGACGTAGTCGTTAAGAGTCCGCCAATCACGACCGCGCTTTGGCTGGCCGTATAGCTATGGAGACGCATGGGCTGCCGTATCTAGCCACACGTGGCTGTTATAGCTGAAGCAGACGACATCCCGATGATGGTGATGGTGGTGATGATGATGATAACGATGGCGGTGATGATGATGATGATAGAGAAAAAAATGGACACCCGAGTTTATACGCCTACGTGCTTATTTGTCCAGACGCTGCTGTGGCGACGTGCTGGCCATGTCACGTCGAGACTGGGAGGTACCCGGGTTCGAATCCCGGTGCCGGCTGTGCTATCTGGGGTTTTTCCTGGGTTTTCCTCAGACGCTTTCAGACATATGTCGGCACAGTTCCCTTAGAAGTCGGCCCAGGACGCACATTCCCCCAGGGTGTGAGTCGTGACGTTGCCCACATACGTGAGGCCGACAACGGCAAGCCCTATCACCACCACCACCACCGAAAAAAACGCATGTATACTACAACGCTTGCTAATAAGCTTCGGCTTCTTCCGAACGTAATAAAATACAGACTAACGTTCCCTATGATGCAGCATTTTCATTCTGATTTTATTGTCAAGATTCTCCGCAGCCTTTGGCCCACCTATCCGTCCTAGTCAGGACTTCGGCCCATATTCCAGCACGCATGCGCAGGGCATTTTCAACCTCAGCACAGTTTCAGAGTCTCAAACATTGAGAGAAAAGCCAATTCCCTCCGGCACAAATGTCGTCCCCCGCTGAAATATCATTGGACAGTTTCCAATCCGCGCAAAGAACCTAGCAGGTGAGTACGCGTACGTAAAAAAAAAAAGAAAAATGAAAAAAAAAAAAAAGACAGCACATCCTGAGTACGAAATAACTCAGGAAGGGTTCAGCCGGGCTGCCAATCAAACGGACGGTTTCTTTTAAATGTTTTTTTTTTTTTTTCGGTGCTCCGAAGGAGAAGCCAGCGCCCGGATGTTATACGCTGTCACTCTAAGGGATAGTTTCAGAAACAAGTTGGTGTGACGTCAGTTCATTTGCATAAGGAAAGAATCACCTTACGAACACGCAGGTGCACTGACCCGCGTGCGTCTCCTCAACTGTGTATGCTGCAGGATGTCTGGGTCGTCATGGAATAGTGAGAGCGGGTTATTAATTACGAGCCTTTCTCCGTCCGTCCGATTAATAATTCTTCATGCAGGTTATAGGCCGTGAATATATAGTGAAGATTAATTACGAATATGGCTATCTGCTGCGGGGGTGAATGTGCACGTGTTACGTCATAATGCAGAATTTAATTTTTTTTATTTATAAAATACTACAAACCCTGAAAGGGTCCAAGTAGGAGGGGCACAGAAAGTCCAAAATAATTTACAACAAGACACATATGTCACATCATGTAACTGCGTTTAAGCCTTTCACAAATACCGTGACAGAGCGGTGTGAGACCTGAGCAGATGACAGAGAATTCCATTCTTCCAATTCCATTTCCATTCTTCCAATTCCATTCTTCCAATTTGAATACGATTGCGCCATACTTTTTAAAATTAACTTATCAACAAATATAAGAATTTTTTTTAGAGTGCCACGTGACAGTGCGAGGAAAGGGAACTGGATGGCTTAGTTTTTGAACGGGACGTCCTGCAGTGATATTGTGAGGATCGTTCGACCTGGGCCGACTTCATATAGGGAAAACATTCGGACAGCACAATCGATAGCCGTGACGTTGCCCGCCAGTGCGTGGCCGATTGCGACAAGCACTTCCTTCATCACCATCATCATCACCATCACTGTGGGCCGCTCGGGTACGCAGCTATGACAATTGCCACCTTGTATTCCAAGTGTCATACTCTACCTGTATTTCATCAGTACCGGCGACGTCTAGAGTACGATTTCCACGCTACACTCTCAAAAATAACATTGTTGTGGTGGTGGTGATTAATTGTTCCGCCCCTGATTCGTTGAAAACATGAGGCGTACACTCTTAAAAATGAACTTCACCGCATAGCACGCTCCTAGCCAACCATTATCTCGAATGATATCGTTATCTGCCCTGATTTGTTGAAAACAGGGGGCGTACGCCTTTTCTGTGACAATTATGAACAGCATAAGTGTCACAGAAATGGCGTACGCCCCCCGTTTTCAACAAATCAGGGCAGATAACGATATCATTCGGGATAATGGTTGGCTAGGAGAGTGCTATGCGGTGAAGTTCATTTTTAAGAGTGTGCGCCTTTTTGTACCACTCATGCAGTACATAATTGGTACAAAGAAAAAAAAATAGGCGTACGTACGCCTCCAGTTTTCAACAAATCAGGGGCGAGAATTATGTCATTTGGGATGATGGTTGGCTAGGGGCGTGCTATATATAGCACTTCACCGCAAGGCTTCAAAAACGAACTTTACCTTATATGCGGTGAAGATCATTTTTAAGAGTTTATATAGGTATACATATCATGCAGTGCCCACGCAACGGAACAATTAATCATTATAAAAAGAAAAAAAAAACGAAAAAAAACGAAGAACACGTGCGCTATATATGTATAAGCATACACTCTGAAAAATGAACTTCACCTCATAGCACGCTCCTAGCCAACCATCATCTCGAGTGATATCGTTATCTGCCCTGATTTGTTGAAAACGGGAGGCGTACGCCTTTTTTGTGACAATTATGAACAGCATAAGTGTCACAGAAAAGGCGTACGCCTCCAGTTTTCAACAAATCAGGCCAGATAACGATATCATTCGAGATGATGGTTGGCTAGGAGCGTGCTATGAGGTGAAGTTCATTTTTAAGAGTGTAGACGCATGATCGATTACAAATCACGCGTCTCCGTCTGCTGGTCTTTTTCGTGCAGCGCAATGTATAGTCTGTCGGTGTGAGTCCCATGTAGAAGTGAACGGAAGAGCCAATGAAATGCGACGCACATGCACTGAGGCAATGCACTGAAACAGCAGTGGGGGGGCCTAGCAGTGCATCGTGCCCACGCCATCAGTGCGGTAAGCTTTTCCGCAGTACAACGGCCAGTGGAATTGGCCGCCCCTGTAACGGCGCCTGTGTAAACAATAACACACAAACAGCTTGTCAAGACTGGAGAGAGACAGACGTCAATCACGGCAAGGTCTGCCGCACTCGCGATAAAGGGGCTCTTACAGGATGTTATCGGGCCAAAGATAACGAGGGCCAAAGCACGAATGAAACAGACGCAGTAATATGGCCAGAGTCATACTGGTGGACAACGTGGATTGCAGAACAGCTGTCGTGCAAGAGAACCACCAGCATCGACTAATAAAGCGAATCAAAATAACGCAAAATAAACGAGAACAATAAATGTAAATAATAATCGAGGCTCATTCTCCTCTACATTGAGTTGAGCTGTCATGTTAACAAACTGGGTCTTTGATTAGTTTGTTTCTTGGATTCGATATATATATATATATATATATAAATGAAGAAAAATAGCATACGCTCTGTGGCTGCACGTTGAACATATGTTTATAAGCCCCAAACGTCGCCACACCAGCATTGGACAGCTGTTTCGGCCTTATTGGGCCTTCATCAGCAATGCGTAGGTGGGCGACGTTTGAGCGAGTGGCGTCGGAAGGCGTCGTTTACTGGCTTCGCACTGGGCTTTCAGAGGTGAGTCACTCACCCTGACGGGAGGACATCACGTTCCACGTGACCTTCCGACGCCACTCGCTCAAACGTCGCCCACCTACGCATTGCTGATGAAGGCCCAATAAGGCCGAAACAGCTGTCCAATGCTGGTGTGGCGACGTTTGGGGCTTATAAACATATGTTCAACGTGCAGCCACAGAGCGTATGCTATTTTTCTTCATTTAATACTTTACTGGCTTCGCACTGGGCTTTCAGAGGTGAGTCACTCACCCTGACGGGAGGACATCACGTTCCACGTGACCTTCCGACGCCACTCGCTCAAACGTCGCCCACCTACGCATTGCTGATGAAGGCCCAATAAGGCCGAAACAGCTGTCCAATGCTGGTGTGGCGACGTTTGGGGCTTATAAACATATGTTCAACGTGCAGCCACAGAGCGTATGCTATTTTTCTTCATTTAATACTTTACTGGCTTCGCACTGGGCTTTCAGAGGTGAGTCACTCACCCTGACGGGAGGACATCACGTTCCACGTGACCTTCCGACGCCACTCGCTCAAACGTCGCCCACCTACGCATTGCTGATGAAGGCCCAATAAGGCCGAAACAGCTGTCCAATGCTGGTGTGGCGACGTTTGGGGCTTATAAACATATGTTCAACGTGCAGCCACAGAGCGTATGCTATTTTTCTTCATTTAATACTTTACTGGCTTCGCACTGGGCTTTCAGAGGTGAGTCACTCACCCTGACGGGAGGACATCACGTTCCACGTGACCTTCCGACGCCACTCGCTCAAACGTCGCCCACCTACGCATTGCTGATGAAGGCCCAATAAGGCCGAAACAGCTGTCCAATGCTGGTGTGGCGACGTTTGGGGCTTATAAACATATGTTCAACGTGCAGCCACAGAGCGTATGCTATTTTTCTTCATTTAATACTTTACTGGCTTCGCACTGGGCTTTCAGAGGTGAGTCACTCACCCTGACGGGAGGACATCACGTTCCACGTGACCTTCCGACGCCACTCGCTCAAACGTCGCCCACCTACGCATTGCTGATGAAGGCCCAATAAGGCCGAAACAGCTGTCCAATGCTGGTGTGGCGACGTTTGGGGCTTATAAACATATGTTCAACGTGCAGCCACAGAGCGTATGCTATTTTTCTTCATTTAATACTTTACTGGCTTCGCACTGGGCTTTCAGAGGTGAGTCACTCACCCTGACGGGAGGACATCACGTTCCACGTGACCTTCCGACGCCACTCGCTCAAACGTCGCCCACCTACGCATTGCTGATGAAGGCCCAATAAGGCCGAAACAGCTGTCCAATGCTGGTGTGGCGACGTTTGGGGCTTATAAACATATGTTCAACGTGCAGCCACAGAGCGTATGCTATTTTTCTTCATTTAATACTTTACTGGCTTCGCACTGGGCTTTCAGAGGTGAGTCACTCACCCTGACGGGAGGACATCACGTTCCACGTGACCTTCCGACGCCACTCGCTCAAACGTCGCCCACCTACGCATTGCTGATGAAGGCCCAATAAGGCCGAAACAGCTGTCCAATGCTGGTGTGGCGACGTTTGGGGCTTATAAACATATGTTCAACGTGCAGCCACAGAGCGTATGCTATTTTTCTTCATTTAATACTTTACTGGCTTCGCACTGGGCTTTCAGAGGTGAGTCACTCACCCTGACGGGAGGACATCACGTTCCACGTGACCTTCCGACGCCACTCGCTCAAACGTCGCCCACCTACGCATTGCTGATGAAGGCCCAATAAGGCCGAAACAGCTGTCCAATGCTGGTGTGGCGACGTTTGGGGCTTATAAACATATGTTCAACGTGCAGCCACAGAGCGTATGCTATTTTTCTTCATTTAATACTTTACTGGCTTCGCACTGGGCTTTCAGAGGTGAGTCACTCACCCTGACGGGAGGACATCACGTTCCACGTGACCTTCCGACGCCACTCGCTCAAACGTCGCCCACCTACGCATTGCTGATGAAGGCCCAATAAGGCCGAAACAGCTGTCCAATGCTGGTGTGGCGACGTTTGGGGCTTATAAATATATATATATATATATATATATATATATAAGGGAGAAAAAAAATTAGCAGGAGCTCTTTGGCTGCACGTATAGCATATGTTTGTAAGTCAAACGTCGCCATGCCAGTACTGGACAGCTGTTTCGGCCTTCTTGGGCCTCATCAGCAGTACGCTGTTAAAATAAATATATATATATATATATAATGAAAAAAATAGCCGGAGCTCTTTGGCTGCACGTATAGCATATGTCTGTAACTCAAACATCGCCATGCCAGTACTGGACAGCTGTGACCTTCTGACGCCATCCACTCAAACGTTGCCTGCCTGCGTACTGCTGATGAGGTCCAAGAAGGCCGAAACAGCTGTCCAGTACTGGCATGGCGATGTTTGAGTTACAGACATTATATATATATATATATATATATATATTATATATTTTTTTTTTCGTTTTGGCATACACTACGCGGAAGAGCTGAAGCGCAACTGTTTAGCATCGTAACATCAATAAGCATTAGTAACTTCAAAGTAACCGTGATCAATAACCAATTAGATTTCAATCACTGCTCAATATGAACTGCTCAGCGTCGGGTGTATTACTTTTACTCTTCTGAACTATATAATCACCTCTCTTAGACACATCATATTACACGAAATAGGTGAAGTTCTGTCCATGCCAAAGGTATCTCTCATGAAATTCAGCTACTAGTATGCCATCAGCGTATCTATATAGTGGTGTGTAATCATCTCAGAACCGAAACGAGATGAGCATATGTGGAGATATATGTGGCTGCGTATCGAGCGTGTGTTTCGATGTGGTCGTCTGTGTCTTGGGATGATGTGTCACTCATTTGCAGATTCCACACTGGTACAGTTTGGAAACACCAGGGGTGTCCCATTCCCCCACTACAGCGACACCCTATATCAGGAGTGGACACACATATACTGGGAGATGCACAGAATAGCCGGCCACTCGTTTCTTATTTGATCTCTTCCACATATAGCTAGCGCAGGGTCTGCTCCGATGAAGAAATACGCCAGTGCCGTGTTCCGTGAACTTTTGTCCCAAGCTGTATACGTGCGCGACCGTGAGAAAGAGAGAGAGAGAGCTAGAGAGAGAGAGAAAGAGAGAGAGAGAGAGAGAATGACTGCTGGCTCTGACGTTAGGGCACCCATAGCAATAACGTCCAATTATAAATAATTGACTATAGGAATTTTATCGAATAATATTGTACGGTGGCTTCAAGCACAATAAAGAACCATGCCAGCCACGGCAGTTATTTTTCCTTTTCGTCCTTTTTTTTTTTTTTTTACGTGTACACTCTTAAAAATGAACTTCACCGCATAGCACGCTCCTAGCCAACCATTATCTCGAATGATATCGTTATCTGCCCTGATTTGTTGAAAACGGGGGGCGTACGCCATTTCTGTGACACTTATGCTGTTCATAATTGTCACAGAAAAGGCGTACGCCCCCTGTTTTCAACAAATCAGGGTAGATAACGATATCATTCGAGATAATGGTTGGCTAGGAGCGTGCTATGCGGTGAAGTTCATTTTTAAGAGTGTACGTGCGTAGTTTAGATGAACACCGTCCCTTGTTCTCTTTCGCCACTGGACGCTGTCCACCGAGAAGCACGCCTCACGGTCAAGAAGACGGCCGCTATCTTGGCGAGTGCTTGTTCAGTTGTGTACACACGTCTCGCTCAATTAGAGCCACTCGGGATAAGTATGAGCCTCGCACTTGAACTTGCTACCGCGGGGCTTTGATTCTCAAGTCTCGTCTAAGGGTTAACTTATCGTAACTGAAACGCGCAGATAACTTTTGACATAGCGCGAAGAGGAGTCAAGGGTATCCACTTCATATCGAATGCGTGATGCAAAGGAGCGATGTGCTTATAGATAAGTTATCGTTCGAGACGTATTTACGCTCAAAAGCGAACCAGTCGACTCGGTACTATACGAGCGTGCAAAATTGTTTCGACGCCACTGGTGCTACACTCTAAGCAAAAAAAAAAAGAAAGAAGGGTGTAAAAAGGGGATAACTTCTATATAGTTACCACCTATAGGTCAATATAGCGTCTGATAAAGCGTGTAAAAGGGGTGGTAAAAGAAATTATCATATAACCAAATTGCTACACAAAGCGTACGCCCCCGATAACCCTATCATTCGTTGGCAACGGTTGGCGGACAATGTGATATGCGGTGAAGTTTTGTTTTGAGACTGAGGCAGCAGTTAGAACTTTACAACCTATTACTGGCGCAACACCTATTACCTATTTGCGACACCTATTACCTCCTAAAAGGTGCACCTGCTCCACCTTATTTTCTAAGAGTGTACCAGGAAGAACCACTCGTTATGGTAGACTGCACCTCCTCTGTTGTCTCGTCTATACTTCTCCCTCCTGTGCTCGCGTCTATTCGCTGGTTTTCGTTAATGTAACCACGTACCAACTAGTCCAGCAAGCAACACTGATCCGCCCCGAAGTCTTACGGAAAAGGCTACCTTTTCTTTCGCACGGCGGAAGAAGAAACTATTAACTCAACACTGCTACGAGGCTTCCGCGAACTCCATCTGAAAAGCCCCCTGCATCAAAAAAAAAAAAAAAGTACATCCAGGGATGACTTTTCCACCCAAGTGTGTCGGTCAAGTACCTCTTACATCACGTTCAAATATGTACCTACAACGTCCATTTGATTTCCCGTCATGGTAATGGCGCAACGCCCGTGAACATTAAAGCCGGTAGAATTACCCCCACGTGATCGTAACGTCACAGCCATCGTACAGAACCCGTGGGATAGCGTCTAACAGACAATGTGTGTGGGATGTGGGGAAAGGGGGGTATTTTGGGCCCACTCCCAGAATATATTAAGACTCATCGCGTTTACTTTTTCAAAAAACTGAAGGGGGCTCTCCCGCCCCAGTGTCGTCTGCGTTCTTTTTTGATGTCGTCTGCTTTTCGTTCGTCTGCGTTTTCTTTTGGCGGCTTCTCTTGGAGTCCCGGATGTGGGTACGCCTCCATTTTGCTCCCATTAAAAGGGGAAAAAAAAAGAAAGAAAAGAAAAATGTCTTCAAAGTGTTCACAAAAACGCTGCGCTCGATCGAGCAATTGTAAGTTTGTTGAAACACGACCGGTAAGTGCGAGATGCGTGGTTCAAATCGCGCCGCTGTCTGGCTTTTTCGATGACTGCCATATACTTGAACTTTTAGCTGAAACTAGTATTGGACGTGTATTTGAGATGAAACGGAGAAAAAATGCCTCCCAAATGTTCTCCCTCACATTGTCGTTTCATTCCCATATTAGCCATAGCCATATTAGCGTCCATGTTTTCTATCTACACTCTAAGAAAAAAGCCCGTGAAAAGGTGATAACTGCAATAGTTACCACCTAGGTTAACTGATAAAGGGCGCAAAAGGGTGGTAAAATCAATCATCATATATCCAAATTGCTATGAAAAGGCGTACGCCCCCCTCGCTCACCAAATCGGAAACGGTAACCCTATCATTCGTGGCAGCAGAGTGAGAGGTAGCAAGTAGAACTCTGCAACCTGTTAAGCACAAACATATGCGACAACTATTACCTCCTAAAAGGTGTAATTACTCCACCCTTTTTTCCTAAGAGTGTACCACTTAGCTGGGTGTATATTGGCGACGCTTGATGGAGGAGAGGGCTACGAAGCCGAAGCCATAGCCGAAGTGGACTACGCAGTTACTTACATAGTATAAAATTGGCTTATCGCGTGCGCAACACAGTGAGGACCCGCGCAACTGCCACTGTAAATAATTCATCTTCTACACTATCATTCACAGTATTCACACGAGCGACACCTTCACGGAAGATTCTAGTGGAAGAAAAAGCGAAAACGCTGCTCACAGTGACGAAGTTCCGTCCCGTGTTATGTTGAGCATTCACACGGTGCGGAATATCGGGAGTGGCGTACTGCGCACCTAGCAGACGACACTTAGCAGACGACACCGTCAGCGTCTTTCCTGTCGTCTGCTACGGAATATCTTGTGGCTGTGTAGCAGGATATCCCCCACGGTTAGCAGTGTACGTGGACACTGGACGTTGAGCGCTCGCGCTCAGAAAGCTATGACGTTTTTCGCGTATTCCGCTTCTGCGGGGAATGTCGCTCGTGTGAATACTACACGGTATTTTTATCGCATCACGACACAGCAAAAATGAGCAATTACGGGCCTACAATCCAAAATTACGTCCGCCCTTCGTGGGTTCCCGCCCCTCTCCTCCCACCCTTTCCGATTACGAGAGGAAAGATCGTTGGCAGAGCGGGTGTGCGTTTGACGTCATCGTAATGGCGTCACAGAGGGCGACGTCATTTTAGCAGCGGAGCGTCGCACGCTGAGTTGTGACCGCAGGAGGAAGACGACCGCAGCGTAAACAATCAAACTGTTGCGATTGAAATAACCCAAAGTGTTGGCACAAGGGCTGCGTAGCGGATGAGTTTACGAGAATGGGCGCAAAACAAAATAAAAGAACTGCGCAGTTACGTGTTTTATTGGATGCGCGTGACTGGACGCTCATACTAAAAAGTTTGGTGTGGTGTAACTTCCTTACCAGCCTTTTCGTATCGTATCGACTTATTTCAACGAATTCCCGTCCGACAGGGCCACATCAATCAATCCACCGGTCGGGATAAGCGCGATAACTCGATACGATAGGCTTCTGTCGCATTCATGCAAGTCACTAGTTTTAGTGTACCGTACGCTATCGCCTTTGCGTACGTAAGGGATGTATTAAAACTCACCATTTTCACGATTTCTAAAATGTCACGAATCTTCTCTATTGTGTTACTCACTCCACTGCGGAGTAACATTTTCCCCAACATGATTCGCCCTAATGGATCTCTTTTCCAACCTTCCTTTGTTGATTCACCTTTCGATCTCGTTGAAGCGCACCCGTCAGCGCGAGGATTTCAAGGGCAATCGATTTCTCGTCGCGCTCCGGTTTATGTGCCATGCTACATAAAACGGCAGAGGAGGTCGCGGTTACAACAAACAGAGGGCCAGTTAGAAGAAATGGTTGACAGGTCTGCTGCATTACTGCGAAAAGCCGGACGACACCCGAGACAAGACACACAACACAGAGAAATATATCTCAAGATTCTCTAAATTTTGTGCGTGTTTCTCGATGTCTCGGGTATCGTCCTCTTCGCAGCAGAAATGGTATATACTATGTCACAACGGCGAATCTCATGACAGCTAAACGTGTCCCCCACCCCTTCAAGAAAGGCTACGATGTTGGTTCCAGGTAATTCGTAGCGATCACCCTTTATCGGTAGTATCGTTGAGTTTGATTTGCAATTTTCTGGCGCAAAGATATCAGTAGCATCATTATTCGCCTTTACTACAAATAAGATAATATCGCATCTCGTCGTTAAAAAAGTGAGCTGAACTCTTTTTACGGGTATTGCTAACGATGTTTCACAGGAAGTGAGTAAACTGATATTTAATTACGTCATACCGGCATCTATTCGTTGCAAGTCTTCATGACAGAACGGTTCGAGTGATTTCACCTCCTCGATATAGTACGAACATTTTACAACCCGTATGAGGTCACAACCATACTCGTGCGCATATTTTTCGGCGGTTTTATTCTCCTTCCTTGTTTGTTTACGAATACAGCTTCGAAACAATTCGAATAACATACATATTCCGTTCAGAAGAGACGTCGCTTTAATTCGATACTGGAGTATAAAAATTTGAGGGATGGTCGCGCATCCGGAAACCCACCTATGAAACCGATATAATTATATAGATGGGTAGAAATCCAGCGAACCGGTAGAATGTAGGAAGGGAGTTGCCTCAGGACAGAAGCCGCCGATATTTCGAACAGAGACTGTTCTTCTTCTGGGCACCGTCCTCATCATTGGCATGGTATTTAAAGGGTTAGGTGTGAACAAAGCAGCCATTCACTCCGGCCGTAAAAACCCGTACGGAACCTTTCTTCCCTCCGGGCTGTTGACCCACAATTCGCATGAACCTTTAAACACGTCACACCTAACCCTTTAAATACCATGCCAATGATGAGGACGGTGCCCAGAAGAAGAACAGTCTCTGTTCGAAATATCGGCGGCTTCTGTCCTGAGGCAACTCCCTTCCGATATAATTATATGTTCGGCCTCGGCTGATAATCTCCTTATCTAATTTTTTTTTCGTCCGAAAGGCGCTTAGACATTAAATAGACGAATTTTAACGATCAGCGCTGCTTCCGCGGCTGCAGAGCAGAGGCTCCGGCGTCGTGACGTCACTCTCTAAACGAAGGAGTGAGAGGGCGGCGCTCAGAGGAGTGACGACACGAGGGGCGCGCAAAACTCGCCGCACAGATGGCGTGCGCCGTCTGTGTCGTCTGCTACAGGAGAAAGGCGCCGTGAGACGCCTGCGGCATTCTTTTTTCTTAAGGTCGCGCCCTCATTGGTTCTTAGGGAGTGACGTCACCTCGTTTTTCTAGAGAGGGACTTCCGGAATACTCTAAACATCCGGCGGCTGCTCTTGTCATGTATTCGACCGAATAACAGTCAAACTACGCCACTATTTCGCGTGGGATTTTCGATGCCGTGGTCAGTGCTGCACGAAGAATAAAATGACGCTATTGTAGTTTCGAAATCGACTGGAACAGATGCGACCGTCCCTTTAATAACTTACGTTTAGTGGCGATACTTCCCTACAATTCTTGCACGAAATTAGAATACGTAGCGTACCGGAGTGTATAGTATAGTGGAAATCACAGTATACAGTGCAACGTAGCGACTCACAAAGCGAGAATCGGTGGACCATTTGTTTGGGTTTCGTTGTCCGGTTTGAACACTGACGGAGTGACAGCAATCACAAAAGGGACAACACAAAAGGGAGGCTACGGTCTACTGCGTTTGCTTCCGGTGGGACTGACATTTTTAATTGTACCTCCCGCATTTATGGGCAGGTGGCCTTCCTCTGGGCACGGAATGAATGAAAGCAGGATCGCAGCTGAAGTCAGTTCAGCATACTCTGTTGGAGGACGTACGTGCTAGTATTTAAGGACAACAAAGCATAAAAGGACGAGCGCTCATAACGCAGAGTTGCATATTACGATTAAAGGAGGCTATAAAGTATTCAGCAGGGATCGAACCCCACTATTTATTTTTACGGAGGGTTTGGCAGGAGGTATGCAGACAAAAGCTACGATGTACCGTACGATGTACCGATGTACCGTACTTGACGAGGCCCGACTCCCTGAAAAACCTCACATGCAGCGAAAAGCATAGGCTCAGTTATAATGCGATAACAATGAGATATCAAACGAAAAATCTCCGCACACTTCAGGCAGTCACAAATAATCGCGTACACTGATATCAAGATAAACAGCCTACTAATTGTCTATATCATAATATAAAGCAAATAAAGCAGTAATAAACGCAATGAAATACAGAAATGCACATAGATCTCAGTCAACGTAGAATGACCTTATTGACCGGTGTGAGAGTGAATCGATAATGATGTTATTTTGTAAATGTGTATTAATGAGAAGTGGTATAGCTTCTATGATGGCAGCTGTAAACCATAGTTAGTTCTTGAACGCGCAATATTGTAAAGTTCGTTCCTACACTCTAAACACAGAGCTTCACCGCATAGCACGCTGTGCGCCAACCATTACCACGAATGATAGCGCTATCGCTTCTGATTCGAAGGGAGAGGGAGGGCGCGTACGCCTTTTTGTGTCGATCTGGGTATATGATAATTGACACAAAAAAGCGTACGACCCCCTCTCTCTTCGAATCAGAAGCGACGACACTATCATTGCTATCATTCGTGGCAATTAGTTGGCGCACAGCGTGCTCTATGCGGTGAGGTTCTGTTTGTATAGAGTGTGCTATGCGTAAGGAGTGACTTTTTCGGGTTAAATGCCTTTCTTAGATTCGGGGGGTAAAAATCGGGCGCCATTTTTAAATCCGTAATTCGGGGAGAAATCGTGCGATAATTGTGCCTTCGGGTGTTATCGGGTGTTTTTGTTTCTCCTCTTGTCTATTAAGTCATTTCCTAATCTCTTTTTTGTTGTTGTTGTTCTTTTGTTGTTTTTACGAGATCGTGACCTCCCAGCGGTAATCCCCGAAGGCATAGACAGTGTTGACACACATGAGTGTATTGCTGACACACGTGGCGACCTTTGTTCGTCTTCAGTGGAAACGTCACTTGAGGATTTCATAGTGACTGGAATTCGGGGAGAAATCGGGTTTGACCCGAATTGGTCGGAGGTCAGTTCGGGGGGGAATAACCGGGCGGAATCGAGTTTAACCCGAAAAAGTCACTACCTAGCTATGCGGTGAGGTTATGTGTGTAGAGTGTGCTATGCGGTGAAGTTCTGTTCGTAGAGTGTACGTATAAAGAGGACGAGATCGGCTTGGTTCTGATTTGAGCTAACCTGAGGAAAATGCAGTTCAAATTCAAATTCTTTATTAGCAGAAAACAGTTGCCGTAACAAACAACAGTTCAAACGGTAACTATGCGAGCTAGTTATTTTTTTGATTATATTAAATTTTCGAAAAAGAGAAACTGGAGTGGAGTGAAAGAAGGGGACACATGCAGTGTGACGAATCACTTTCTTCTGGAAAATCAGCATTCAGCGTAATTGTGTAGGGGAGCTCCATACGTTGCGGCAATTCAGTGACATAGAGTTAATAATGCACGAGGAAAAAAATAAATAGTCCAGACCTCCGTTCATTCTCCTTTTTCTTTACCACGTGCCACGAGGATATTATAGTAAGAGCAACGAAGCGTGTGCAGTCCATTCGGTTGACGATGGGTGTGTCCAGGATTTCCCTTCGTGGGTGACAGAGTGTCACCCAGCTGCGTCGAAGAAACTGCTCGGAACGGGAGGAACTTAGGAAATATCGTAGCTGCCTGGTAGACGCTACACTTTTAGTGAGGATTTATTTCAACACCAATTCTTTTTCCCATTTCGTTCTTTTTTTTTAACTCTCTCTCTCTCTCTCTCAGTTGTCGATAAGAAATGCTTCATTTCATTGATTTAAATTAAAATATGGCAGCCGTCGAAAAAGGCCAGACAGCGGCGGGATTTGAACACGCGTCTTTCATTCATTTATTTTGTTATTATTATTATTATTATTTATTTATTTACTGACACATTGTTCGTACACTGATGAAATGTGGGACCACGAAGCCGCAGCCTGTTATGTAGTCCCGTGTGAGCAAACAATATGAAAACTATGTTACATGTCTTGTGGGCCAGCCTATCAGCACAAGTGTAATAAAATGAAACCACAGGTAAATAATAGATGTACGACAAGTTAACAGCATCAGTAATAGTTATCTCAACTACAATGCTAACACCTAAAGTAAAATGACTAGCCTTAATAATACTAAATGACGTGCATGACGTATGACGTATTATTTATTTATTACGACCCTTTAAAGGTCCGGCGCTTTTACATTACAAGGGGGAAGAATATAGGCAAAAATGGGTAATAAACTATAACAATGAGATGAAGAAAAAAAAAAGGGGAAAGAAAAGGGATGTCACAGAGGAAGACTATGAACTATTGACTGTACTTCTTCGCCCAGTTAAGCTGCGCACAAGATTTATTGGTTATAAGCGGCGGAGAATTAAGCTCAAATTTTCGTCTTTCGGGACGTTTTTTTTTTCTTAATTCCGTTTTAGAGCCACGAAGCAACTGTGGCTACGAGCGGCGTACAGATGTCGACAGATGGAGAGAGGACAGCAGGAAGGAGTGGGGGGACAGGAGGGTTAGTATGCGTCCTGGGCAGACTTCACGCGGAACTGTGCCGACATTCGTCTATAGAAAGTCTGCCGAAAATCCAGGGAAAACCTCAGATAGCACAGCAGGCGTCGGGGTTCGACCATTGGAGCAGTCTTGGTCTCCCAGTCTCGCGAGCTGGTCAGAAGGGTATGCGCATGCGCATAAGACATAAAATAACGAGGTGTTCTGCCTCCACGACAGGTTCCTTGAACCAGAATGCACCTGGAGTAGAACGAGATGCACTTGGAACTATAATTCCACGAGGCATTCGATGAACAAAGCAAAACTTTCTATTAAAAAAATCAAAATTTTTGCCCCGTTGTAAGACTGATTTCCCAACCTTCACGAGGGAATTTCTCGAGAGCTCCTCCTGTCTAATTCTTGAGTACGGACGAGGAAGATGAGGGTTGGATAAACGTTAGCGATTCTTATCTTAATCAACTTCCTAGGCTCTAAATACGGCTTGTCGAGGAGGTCCTATATCAGATGACAGATACGATCTTCGTGTTTATTTTTAGATGTACCAAGGACGTAGCGCAACCGATGTATCCTTATAGCTGCACTCTGTGCACTCCAGATCATGATCTTTTTTTCATTTTTTTTTCGTGAATTTCAGGACGTCACATATCTATGAAAGATGAAAGTCTCTATGTTGTTCCAGCCTCAGAACATCAGTTCTCTCAATGTCACACGGTCAAACGCGCTATGTTTCAGATGTTCTTATTAAATGAACAAAAATAAGACAAACGTACGTTTTGGTAAATAGCCCTTGATGATACGTAGGGCTGAGTGTGTATATCATGGTTGGTTGTCTGTACATATTTTTTGTATAAATGCTATGTATAGTTCAATGTTCATCTATTTTATTTGTACCTTTGTTGTGTTAACTTAATTAATTGATATTTGTTTGATCACATGCAAGCTGTTGTTTTTGCTGCCAGAGTATATTGAAAGGCGAGGCTAGTCAAGCTGTTGCTACCAACAGCTTTTTCCTCGTCATTCATGTATATGGTAAATAACAATTTCATTAAATAAACTCAAACTCAACTCAACTCAACTCAACACATATCTATGCGCAAACGAGGATGTGCGCGGATGCAAAAGTTGGCAGTTGGATAGAGGAAAGCAGTAAGTATAATGGACGACATGAGTATTAGCGTCCTGGGCAGACTTCAGAAGGAACTGTACAGACGTCTGTTCCCGAAGGCCTGCCAGGAAGAAACCAAGAGGGAAAACTTCGAACAGCACAGCCTGTGGTAGCATTCGAACCCAGCACCTCGCAATCTTAGCGTGGACCACCACCCAGTCGATGTTTGTGTTCACTGCCCCCTCTCTCCATATCTGTCCACGCTGTCTGTACACTGCTCATATAGCCAGGAGTGCTTCGCGGTGGCTAACACTGAATGCATAAAAAAGAAGTTGAGAGAGAAAAAAAGCTCCCAGAGCAAAAATGCTACTCGCATCTTGGTATTGCTACAATAATTATTGACGTATAATAACACGGCTTTTTCACTACGGAATTCCCGGCGTATATGTCTCAAGTCCAATTCATTTCTCCAGGACGCCGAAATATAACGGGAAGCCAGACTGCGTAAGATCTCATCTCTTCCGGCTCGTAGCGGATGCTTCGAACCTCTCCAAGACGTTCCATGTCTAACGCGCACAATAAAGGGCAAGGTCATCGACGACGACAGCTGAAGACCAGGCTCCACCTGCTCCATCGCCAGGGATGCATAACCGCAATACACAGTTTGCCTACGGGATCAGCGCAAGGGCAGTCCATTTTCATTGTTCACAACTGTATCGATATTGACACAAATGGCGTCGGACATAAGTATTAATCCACTTACTATACGTCAGTTTATAGAGTCACACTTGCTCTGTCAGTTGCTACGTCCTTGGTGTTACATTTGAGGTCTCGACCTCAGCATTTCTTCATCCCTTCTTCGGTTATTTCGAACTTTTTTAACTTTTACTAACCCCGTCGGCAGTAACAGACAAAAAGACAATGAATCTTAATAACCAACATTACTCAAGCGTGTAAGTAAGCACGCCGACACAGATAATTTTAGCGCACGCACCTACACTCTTAAAAATGAACTTCACCGCATAGCACGCTCCTAGCCAACCATTATCTCGAATGATATCGTTATCTGCCCTGATTTGTTGAAATCACGGGGCGTACGCCTTTTCTGTGACAATTATGAACAGCATAAGTGACACAGAAATGGCGTACGCCCCCCGTTTTCAACAAATCAGGGCAGATAACGATATCATTGGAGATAATGGTTGGCTAGGAGCGTGCTATGAGGTGAAGTTCATTTTTAAGAGTGTAGTGCCGAGATCGGCTATACCGGCGTATCATTCTAAATAACCGGAAGGTAATTTATTAGGAGAAGGCCTCTCTCGTTTGGACTCCCGAGCCTTCGACATCACGAAACTATTAGGTCCTCCTTCGTCCGACAAGGCGCTAAGGGCACTTGAAGACTTTTTGCATGCAACCGGGCTTATGGACATCCTATGACACGGTGAATGTGTGATGTGTCCTGTGTGTGCCCCCGGTGATTCCGCCACTTTACTCTAACTTGGGCGCAGCTCTTGAACTTTTGACCTACATGTTGAACTCAATTATCATCTCTGTTCGTCTCTGGACATCATCCTTTTGCGTTTTCATCATCTCATCATCAGATTGAACTTTCTGTATTAAGTGTACTGGGGTAGCCAGTTTGACTTCGTCGAAACTTACATCCCCATTTTTTTCTTTATTCACATCACATCACATCACAGGAGAAGGGATACATTTCCTGCGAAGAGGCAAAAAGAATGAGGTGCAGGCAAGTCGTATTACTGTATATGGCGTGGGATCGATGGGTCATTCGCCCGATTTCGGAACCCTGGAAGAAAAACGCCCGCCCCGATCGATTTTTCGCCCGGCGGAAAATGTTGCCCGCGGACTATATATCGCGCTCGACATGCATGCGTGGCACGTTGAGCGTCGTGGCCAACACAATTGTATTGACCACGCCGGGATGAATGAGCGCTGACTGGCCAATTTGGCGGTTTCGGGATTCTTTTTTTCCTGGCGAACAAACAGTGTGCATTGTTTATACGCTTTCGGAATATAAGGACGTATGCTCGTAAGAGTAATGAGAACGGACGGAGCAAAGTTTTTCGTTTTAAATTCCTCGCTGACAGAGGTGGTGGTGGTGGTGGTGGTGTTACTGCTTGCCGTAGTCGGCCTCGCAAGGCGGGCAACGTCACGACTAACTCAGGTCCGTAAAAACAAAAAACAAAAAAACAAAAAAAAACAGACACAGGTGGTGGTGGTGGTGGTGGTGGTGGTGGTGGTGGTGATAGGGCTTGCCGTTGTCGGCCTCACGTATGTGGGCAACGTCACGACTCACGCCCTGGGGAAATGTGCGTCCTGGGCCGACTTCTAAGGGAACTGTGCCGACATATGTCTGAAAGCGTCTGAGGAAAACCCAGGAAAAACCCCAGACAGCACAGCCGGCACCGGGATTCGAACCCAGGTACCTCACCATGTCACAGACACAGGTGGTGGTGGTGGTGGTGTAACTGACACAGGTGGTGGTCACAGACACAGACAAGCAACTGTCGATAGGCGGACGTCCACCAATACGGGACGGTGGATTTTAAAAGATTTATTTCGAAGCCTTTAGTCTTCAAAGTTTATTTTCCGGAGTTTATTTCGACAGCGAGGATTTTCTCACGATTTACATTGAAGAGTTTATTTTACACGAAGGAGTGAGAGATACACGGGGGAGGTTAGTTTGCTTCCTGTGCCGTCTGCATTGGGAACTGGGCCAACATCTTCCCAGAATGTCTGTCGGAAGACCCAGAGAAAACGTGGAGCATGGAAGCTGAATAGTTCCCGTAAGCTAAGACGGTCGCCTTCCACGCCGTTGCTGGGAAATGGATGACCCGGGTTCGAATTCCGGGATCGGCTCTGTTGTCTTTCCTCAGACGTTGTAAGGCACGTGTCGGTTTAGTGCTCCGTGAAGTCGACCCAGGTCACGCGATCCTCTTGGGCAACCTATCGTCCTAAAAGAAGGCTCTCATCGCTCTGCAATAACACGCCACTCTGCCATCGGAGCCCGTTCTGGGATTCGATCCCAAGAACTCGCATTCGCATACCACCTTCCATCGAGCAGCTGCCGTATGGTTTTCGCTCCCCTTGCAATATCCAAAACTGCAAATACTGTAATAATAACGTATATTCTTCTCCGCGTGGAGATTTTTCACGAATCTCCAAATTCTTCGTTTTTAAACGTATTCGCGAATACTTGCGATTGGCGAGGTTCGTCGGGTCAGCGTCTCATTATTCGCGAGTACAGTTCTTTCGCGATTATATCGTCATGGCGAAACTCGCGAAAATTAGTACATCGGGGATATTATAAATACGTTGACAGCATACCACAGCGCAAGGTCAAGGTTACTCCAGTATCATTCGGCGAGTTTGCGCCAATTTTCACAAAGTATTACAAACAAAACAAAACAACGTAGGCGAGATTGATGGAGTCGGTCCCCGAAACCCGCCCACACGGCTGCTAGACGAAAGGAAGATACCTGGAAAGCAAACATGAACGCCCCCTTACCCGTCTCGCTTCTTTGTATGGAGACCCACATATGTTACTTACAAAGTTACAATGAACATACAGAAGAAAGAGCTGGAGTTACGCAAGCATTTCGGACGTATGGCTATATGGCCTTCAGCGTTTCCGAGGATAACCTCAAGTCGAGAAAGACTGTATCTACATCAGATGAAGGGCCGATTCCAAGAAGAAGAACTACCGGCCAACTTCAAAGATATTACTAAGCCTTTCAGAATTAGTTGGAGTTCAAAAGTCAGCCACATGGATAATACCATTAAACGATAGACTAGTGTCAAGTACTACTGCATAATGCTACTGATACTACCATGCTACTAATACTCCCATAATAATGATATATTAGACTATATGCTATATTATTACTATATGATATATATTGCTATATATTTTCGACTATGCTATATATTATAGAATAATGTCTGATATTACAGGATACGATTACATTATATGATAATAATTATGATATGATAACATATCCTCTGTGATAGTTTTATAGGGCCAAGCACTGTGTAGGTCCGTCGGTGACTTTATGGGGCCACCGTGTGACAGTGCCATCATCACGTGGTCACCAGACTGTGTCGGAGGCACAGTATAACGATGCGAATAAATAAATAAATTGTATTTCAAAAAGATGAAGTGTATTATATAATAATTGGGCAGGTTGGTATAGAATATCATGTGGCAACAACAAACATGATGACGGTTTCAGAAACAATTAAAAAAATTACTGCAGACATTAATATAGCCTGGATGTCATTAAATATTGAAGATCACACATTTTACGGTGTTCGTATATGTAGAAGACAACAAGGTGCAGCGCCTCCCCCAAACGAAGCTCCACATGCAGAGAGTACTTGCTTGCCAACGAGAACTATATCTAATGGCGCATTAGTAGAACCCAGCAGAAACCATGAAACGTGGCTGGAACAGCATTTTTATGCTTTCTTTGGAAGACCTCTCAAAAGAACATATTGTCATGAGATAACCCAGTAGTTCACGGTTTCTGGGCTGTCGTGCCGGAGGAGATAAACATCTACCCGAGAAACGTCATCATGACGTTGGTAGACAGACTGAATCCGAAACAAATCGGAAGAGGAGGGTTGGGTTCCATGATTGAACACTTGTTCGCTGAATCCTTATTGAAAGAAAAGTAGGACCGAAGGTCGCGTCCCCCTTTCAGGGACCCTCGTATCGCAATCCCCTTAATACCGTGGCTTTCGGGCGCGACAGTTCGCCTTAGCTTCGAGCGTAGTTCAACTCTACGAAATTGGTGGCGCTGTCGAACACTATGAGGTCATTTGTTTACAAACAGGGAGAAGTCTATTGGTAGACAGCGCCACAAATATACGCCACACATTTAAAAGCACTTGTAAAGTTTCTAGACACCGTAGGACGTCGGTCCTGTGAGGCAATTCATTATTCCATATGACCACATTACCGGAGGCAATGGGGTAGAGCATCGCCCCTGGCGGTGACACTCCCCACTCATCATTATTCACATAACGTCGCTGTTGTTGTTGCCACCAGAGCGTCGAACCGAACCGAAAACCGGAATTAGCCGTAATTTAAATTACGGCTAATTCCGGTTTTCCGGTTTTTTAATACACTTTTGGTGACAATTCACACATATATGGTTGCTATCAATTCTTAATTGGAATTCATTCAGTCACGGTCAATTCCGATTAAACAAAAAATTAATTGGCACACATTGAGGGTCACTATCATGAATAAGATGAAGCTTAGCCACCAACTATGCATCTCATTTGAAACTCATTACAAAGTCTTTTGACATGCGGCATTAAGAACACGTACCTACTTTAGTCGTAAGAAAGTCTTTTGACTTTCGATAGAGTAAACTCATTACGGCTTGAGTTTTTATAGAGTTTCAAAAGACTCATTAAAAAGCTGTTTGGTTTTCTATTGATACTCATTTCAAGTTTTTGTAAGGGTTTTAGCTGGAACTGAACCGTAATGACTAGCGCCATCTTGGAGCTGAACCGATATAAAAACCTCTGTTACCGATTCGGGATACCGGTTTGGTGTTTTGGTGCTTTATGGCACAAGAGCGACTAAGGCCAAATAGTGCCAAGACACATGATTTATCTCTGTGTTGTGATACCGGTTTGGTTCGGTTCGTATGTGGTGGGGGGTGATGTTGGGATTCGAACGCTCTGCATGCCTATATTGGCAGCACGTTGCTCGAGGAAGGGATGAATAAAGGGGGTCCTGTTGGTCACAAAACAGAAATAAATGCATAAAAAAAAACGTAACTGAGAGTTCTTGTATCATTTTTAGTGGCTACAATTTTGTAGCATATTAGAACCTGAAACCGGTTCCGAACGGGTTTACAGCCCCTGAACCGGTTAATCGAACCGATATATGTGAACTCCGGAGCTGAACCGGAACCGAGCCTTTATGGCCGAACCCGAACCGAAACAAACCGAAAAACGTTTCGGTTCGACGCTCTGATTGCGACACTGTTATACTGGGAGGGTTGCTGTATGCACTCTTAGAAAAATGGGTAGAGCAGTTACGCCTTTTAGGAGGTAATAGTTGTAGCCTATATGTTGTGCCTAAAAGGTTGCAAAGTTCAACCTGCTACTTATGTATGATAGTGTTATACCGCTTCTGATTCGGTGAGCGAGGGGGGCGTACGCCTTTTTGCAGCAATTTGGTTACGTGATAATTGCTTTTACCACCATTTTACGCCCTTTATCAGACGCTATGTTGACCTAGGTGGTAACTATACACTCTTAAAAATGAGTTTCACCGCATAGCACGCTCCTAGCCAACAATCATCTCGAACGATATCGTTATCTGCCCTGATTTGTTGAAAACGGGAGGCGTACGCCTTTTTTGTGACACTTACGCTGTTCATAATTGTCACAAAAAAGGCGTACGCCTCCCGTTTTCAACAAATCAGGGCAGATAACGATATTATTCGAGATAATGGTTGGCTAGGAGCGTGCTATGCGGTGAAACTCATTTTTAAGAGTGTAGAAGTTATCACCTTTTCGCACCTTCGTTTTTTTTTTTTTTTTTTTTTTTTAGAGTGTGCTGTAAAGAGGTTACGGATATCAGGCCACGGATGGATTGTGCCTTTCCACATTAGGCTGGGGAAAATTTTTCATCAAACATCCATGAAAAGCAGTGCAGAGTACAAGACGTACCATGTAAATGTATACTGTATGCTCAGCACCCTTTTTGATGTTCTGCCAAGTTACTGGAGACTTTTGTTCCCATATCAGTGAGCGATATATAGTGCTATATACCTGTCTGGCGATATACCTGGAACTGATTAAGGAACACTCAGAACACGATAGTTCTAAGTAGCGCTTCGGTTGATGCAAGTATCTCGAGTGTTTCCGCGTATCAATATTGTAAACAAACCTGCGATGGCGGTTGTTCCGCTTATGCTATTTGCAGAATAAAGTAAGTGAACAAATGAAATTTTGCTTTCTTTAAACGCCATTATCCTCGAACATTTATTGCTAAAACGTCGCTCGAGTCAAGGGCGCACTCCATGGTGAAAGAGCGCCTGGGTCTGAGCTCACAAACGTGTTGGTGTCGTCTTTCAGTTTGTGCGCCGACTCAGGATTTTGCACTGCCTCAGTTTGAACATGAGAGAACTGATGTTCTGAGGCTGGAACAACATAGAAGGGACAAAACGGTTGCCGCTTGCGTCGATCCCTGTCGTATGAATGTGTGTATGAGTGAGCAAAAATGTAAGAGTGAAAGGAGGATGAGCGAGAGAGAGTGACAGGTTTGTCCCTTCAGATGACGCACCCTGGAAGTCGCTGGGAAGGTGTGTTAGCTCAGCTCAATTGGTAGAGCCCTGCACTCTTAAAAATGAACTTCACCTCATGGCACGCTCCTAGCCAACCATTATCTCGAATGATATCGTTATCGGCCCTGATTTGTTGAAAACACGGGGCGTACGCCTTTTCTGTGACAATTATGAGCAGCATAAGTGTCACAGAAATGGCGTACGCCCCCCGTTTTCAACAAATCAGGGCAGATAACGATATCATTCGAGATAAATGGTTGGCTAGGAGCGTGCTATGTGGTGAAGTTCATTTTTAAGAGTGTGGACCGGTAATCCAGAAGATGTGGGTTCGAGTCCTACAGCTGGCTAACCTTTTCAGTGACTTTCATCTTTCTGCGGAGTTTGTCCATCAGTTGGCCTACATTTACGGCCATATCGGCAGTTACTGTAAGTCAAGGGCACAGCTGTTTCACACTATATAATGATTCTGAGGAGACCTATACAACTAGACAGAAACAGCTGCCGTTTTGATTTGTACGAGCATGGCCTGGCAGAAAGGCGGCAGTATTCGAGGCCAACGAATGACTACTTGGCTCGAACGTACAGATATTTCAAAATATTTTTTTTAAGTGCTCTTCGCATTTGCAGAGGTACCAGGCCCCACACTCTTAAAAATGAACTTTAGCGCATAGCATGCTCCTAGCCAACCATCATCTCGAATGATATCGTTATCTGCCCTGAATTGTTGAAAACGGGAGGCGTATACGCCTTTTTTGTGACACTTATACTGTTCATAATTGTCACAAAAAAGGCGTACGCCTCCTGTTTTCAACAAATCGGGGCAGATGACGATATCATTCGAGATGATGGTTGGCTAGGAGCGTGCTATGCGGTGAAGTTCATTTCTCAGAGTGCAAGCGTCGAAATCAGCACGCGAGACCCCTCGTTCCGTTTGTGACAAAAAGGAAAACCTGGACAGGATTAACATTTTGTGACAAATTCTGCGTTTGCACCGCGAAATAACTTTGGCTGTGGATGACGTACAGGCTTGGACAGCTGAAGAGGAGAGGACAGCAAGGAGCGGGGTAGGGGTAGGTAAGGGGTCGTAAGGGGTAGGTATATGCGTCCTGAGCCAGTGCACAGGGCATCTGTGCCAACACTGCCGTTGACTGTCAAAATTGACCGATTGATTGGAAAACGAAAGTGGAGATGTTTGTCTCAAAACACTCGGGACTGGCTACTATCAAAATTACTGTTGAACTATTCTATTGATTCTATAGCTTCATCTGCATTTTTACTTTCGACTCGTTAAACGTTATATATTGATACAAAACAAGCTCTTCTCTCAGCTCCGACCTCTGCACATTGCACAATAATACTTCTATCAAACGTGGTTGTCAAAATAATAATAACAAAAAATCTAATACGCCGATCTTTACAGCGCGGCGAAAAGGTTACTTACACAAAGAGTACATCTGTACTATCAAGTCACGTGCACAGGATACTGTACTGCTATTGGTGCAGGACACCCAGAACTGCTCCCATTGACCAGGAAAAACCAGCCCTTCACCAAAGCGTTGTTTCCCCCATATCAAAATATCTACGCGTTTCCGAGTCACGCGTGCGAAACATTAAACATGAAAGTCAACATGACAGCTCAACATCTCCATCTAATCTAATCTAATCTAACATGACCTGGTAGGAGAGGATCGCTACGATAAGGCGGATACGATACTCTTTCATCGCGTTCACGCAACCGCGGCGAAGAGAGAGGGGTGCGTACGCCTTTTTGTGTCAATTTGAATATATGATAAATGACACAAAAAGGCGTACGCCTCCCTCTCTCATCGAATCAGAAGCGATAGCCATATCATTCGTGGCAATGGTTGGCGCAGAGCGTGCTATGCGGTGAAGCTCAGTTTTGAGTGTGTGACATGCATATCAAGCGACGACCAATCATTGTAAGGAGTAGTTAGATTCAATTCATTTTTATTTCACCAATCAGGTGTGGAGGCACGGACAAAAAGCTGTAAAGTACCCAAGCAGCACAATGTACTGAAAGTCGAGTGCAATAGGGGTGGACGGTACATGTCTTATCAATGTTCTTTAGTTTCACGAGTCTGTTCAAGGCCTTCCACCTACACGTCCACCCCTATTGTACTCGACTTTCAGTACATTGTGCTGCCTGGGTACCGCTTGAGTGATATACGTCTATCACTCTTGATTTGTGGAAAGAGCGGGGCGTACGCCTACTGCGACAACTAACATTTCTGCGTAAGTGTCACAAAAAGGCGTACGTCTCCAGTTTCCAACAAGTCAGGAGATGGAGAGAACGATGTCGTTCGATATGATGGTTGGTACAAAGGTGAAAAGTAAAATAAAATACACAAACTACACACCGCGCGATTGGTGGCGCTTCCTACACAAAGGCAAGCTCTTCCATGGTGGCGGCGTTTACCACATGATGACACGCCCTCCTTCACAATAATGTGTGAGACGGCAATGGGGAAGCGATTGGAATTCGGCGGAATAAGGGAAGAAAAAGGGGAAATAAGGAGAGTGAAGGATGGCGCCCCTGTCCAGGATTTAATTAAAGGGAACGATAGAAGAGAATTGGGGGTTCATTGTCAGATGCTGGGGGGATATGATGTCGGGAAAGGTGAAAGACAGCGTAGGAACCCGTTTTGGCACAACATTGGAAGTTGATAGCTGGTTTAATGGCCCGTGGGTATAGAGCGATTTTATCGGTGGCAATACTTTCCCTAACAGGAGAGAATTAGAAGATTATCTGTGCACTATACGACATATCTACACTATACGACAAACAACAACAACAACAAAAAGTACCATGACTTGAAAACCCGAGACGAGGTAGGGACGAAAACAGACACACACAAACGAGACCGTGTTTGTGTATGTCTGTTTTCGTCCCTACCTCGTCTCGGGTTTTCAAGTCATGGATCGTCACCACCAGCTCGCTTGCTACCTAACTTTCCTTTCGTTAACAAAAAGTAATTTTGGTTCTTTTGACGTTTGACTAGATGCATTGTCACAGCTCTTAGTCGCAGACGAACTACAGGGAAGTTAATGTGACGTTTAGGCACCATTTGCAGAGCTGGAGAGTAAATTTACACTTTGTACGTTGTTTTGTGGCTGTCTGCTATACTGAAAAGACTGGCCGACGTGTCATCCTGTCCTCCACGCTTGTGCACACTCTGTCTGCTACGGAATATCGTGTCGCTGTGCCTGCACGATATTCCCCAGCATATTCCCCACGGCTGGCAGCGCACGGAAGGACATGACGTTGAGCGCTATAGCGCTTACGGGCACGCTTTTCGGATCTTCAACTGGAATATTCAGGAAAATGTCGCGCGTGGGAGATACACGCGTTATGTGGCACGAGTGCCAGAGTGCGGGGTAGAGGTATAGAGAGCCCTTTTAACAACTCACGCCCAAGACAACTCGCGTGACAGCAAATGAAGGAACGCGTGTCATAACACTGTTACGAAAACTGGCAGCTTATCAACTAATTTGCCTCGGAATTTACCTGGCACACACTCAGAACAGAACTTCACCGCATAGCACGTTGTCCGCCATCGATTGCCACGAATGATAAAGTTATCGCTTCTGATCCTCTCTATCTTCAAATCAATCAACAGCGATAACTCTATCATTCGTGGCAATGGATGGCGGACAACCTTCTATGCGGTGAAGTTATCTTCTGAGAGCGCAAGTGTTTTTATGTCTATACAAAGTATCGCTCGTTGCTCACCTCCAATGTGTCGTTTTTCTTCCTCCTTGTGTAACAAAATTGGTTACTGCTCAATTATAGCGCGGGAAGCGAAGTATGTGTGGCCTATACTACAAGTGTTCCAGATTCTTCCAGAAGAATCCGAAATCGTTATCTATATCTCGTTTATTTGGACCAGAAAAAGAACGAATCTTATCTGAATAGTCCACGGGCGCTTTACTAATGCATTTTTGTCCCCTTATAATTTCGCCTTCCTCACAGCTTGATATACAGCCAAGAAGGGCGCAAAAGGTTTCCATATACGGAATGGATGGAAATTCAATGGCTATATGAAAGTAGCGTTGCGGTGAAATATTACAGTTGTTGGTTAAAGGGACAATTATTTCGTCGTTCGTGTTCTATTATTAAAAAAAAAGTCGTTTAAATATGGTTTGTATTTCTGAAGATTATCTACGTTTGTGTACAGGATTCGTCAACAATTTTCACGTCGGACTCACTCTACTACATAATGCGTATGTTTTTATTCGTACCGTATAGTTTAGACTGCCACCCTAAAAAGGGGTGGTGGTGGTGGTGGTGGTGGTGGTGGTGGCGATAGGGCTTGCCGTTGTCGGCCTCACGTATGTGGGCAACGTCACGACTCACGCCCTGGGGGAATGTGCGTCCTGGGCCGACTTCTAAGGGAACTGTGCCGACATATGTCTGAAAGCGTCTGAGGAAAACCCAGGGAAAACCCCAGACAGCACAGCCGGCACCGGGATTCGAACCCGGGTACCTCCCGGGTTCCCCTCCCTCCCCTAAAAAGGGGACTTCGTCGCATAGCACGCTGTGCGCCAACCATTGCCCGGAATGCGGTGAAGTTCTGTTTGCTTGATTGCCCACTTAGCTTGATACAAAATTTCCCTGTTTTTGAAGTCTGGTTTGTATCCCGAACAGTGTCTAACGTGCGATTCTAAATTTTGATTGGTCTCCCGCGCATGTTTTCGCTCAGCTACAGGACGTGTGAGGGGAAATAAAAGTGAGCTAATAAGGTATCCTCCAGGTATCAATAATCAATAATCATTGTTTATCCTGCACTTTTTGCTCAGCTTTGTCATGACTCAGCCGAGCTCAGAGAATTAGTGTAACAAAAAAGAAAAAAGCACTAAGCACAGTTGCATCACGTGTTTCCTCTACTAAGTGGAAGCCTTATTTTATATACAGGGCTGCGTTGGTGGCCTGGAGGGTCTCTCCTTGGCGTCTAAGTATAAGTCTGAGCAAAGGGTTCTGGCACGAAGAATAATCGGAGCATAAAAAGAGAATCTAAATTTAACGTCAAGCGGCGATTCACCTTTGGAGGGCCCATTAAGAAGAAGTGATTACAAAACTCTATACGTTTCGTGCGCCAAATTATAAGCTTCTCAGCAGAAACTTTCCAGACGAATGTTGGCACAGTTCCCAACGAAGTCCGCCCACGACGCATACTAACCCCCCTATCCCCCTGCTGTCCTCTCTCCATGTGTCCACGTCTATACGCTGCTCATAGCCACACGTTGCTTCGAGGCGCAATAACACGGAATTTAAAAAAAGGTTCAGCGTGGAGCTGCCGATTGTATTCACTCAGCCGCCTGGTAACACAATACATTCCACTCACCTCCCAAGTCTATGCACGAGGGATTTCATTTTCTTTTACTCGAGCGTGTCTGCCTGAGGAGACGGATGCGTATAGACTTGGCTGTGTATCTTCTACTTCGTTGTATGTTTACTGATGCAGCAGGCTTTCTCGAAAGAACCTGCGCGTCGCGTGCATGTCTTCAATGCGAACAGCGCGCGGTTGAATGGAACGAAGGCATTGAACCTGTTGCGTGTTCCAGCAATACGTGACCGGGGCATATGCAGTCGTTATGCTTGGGTAGGTTGGCAAATAGTTAGAGCTACGGATTTGAATGCAGTCGGATGTATTGGCCTTTGCGTATACATAACCACGGGGCATAATGGGGAGTTTTAGAATATAGGGGCGCAATTTTAGCGTTCCCAATAAAACGGGTCGTACGACGCGGACGCGAACGAAGGCAACGCGAGAGACAGTTTCAGAATAGGGTCTCCTCAGCACGAAACCAAAAGGCAAGCGCCTTGCTCTCCAAAATCAAGCGGTAGCCACGCTTGCCACCATCGTGCACGTACTTTGAGATATGGTATGCAAATGTGTCGAAACGGAACCGAACGGAATTCGAATAATTTCAAATAAAAGCTGCGCTTCGTGAGCGCAGGAAGGAAAAGAAGTAAAAAAGAAAAGAAAAAGAAACCACATCCCTTATATATATGTCCCTCGCATCGCAAGCAGACCTCACTTTTTTTTTTATTATTCTTAATGAACATCACCCCACCCCTGTCCAAGTGCGCGTGAAGAAACCGATCACATGAGTGAAGCAATCGTGTGATCGCGCGCCAACACGTATGAAGCAACAGCACAGGGAAGACCACGTGCGACGCAAACAAATAAGCGGGAGAGGCGTTTCGAAAGCATCTTTTCTGAGACCGTTTCTTGCGACACGTCGTGAGACAACCTTATTACGTCATGGCAGTAAAATGTGTTATGCGACCTTTGTCGCTCAACGACAAAGTCAGCCACGGGGGGGCAAACGCAGCACAAAGAGGCAAGTGATTGTGCGTTTTTTTTTTGTTTTTTTTTTCTTTCGTGTTAGCGCCTCGAAGCAACTGTGGCTATGAGCGACGTATAGACGTGCACACAGATGGAGAGGAAAGTGTAGGAACGAGTGGGAGACAGCGAGGGGGGTTAGTATATGCATCCTGGGCCGACTTCAGTACGTTATTCGTCTGAAAACTCTGCCGGAAAACACAGAGAAAAACTCAGATAGCGCGCAGCCGGTGGTAAGGATTCGAACTCGCAACCTCCCCGTCGAGCTTGAGGAAACGCGTGGAGGGAAACACAACACAAGGCGGAAGATACTCGTCCTCCTCTCCACTTCTTGTGTCTTGTGTTGCGTTCCCAGATTCCTCAAACTCAAAGAAATGCCACCACAAGGAAACATATATGCTACAGCACTACAGAAACGCTTAATGCCTCCCCATTTTCCCCTCTCTTCTATCCATCATCATCATCATCGTCAAACGCTTACTGACTTCTCAAGAAACGGCCGAGAAGATAGAAACGATAAACGTTTCGGGCATCCAGCTCTTCCTCTGATGAAAATGATACCTTTCTCTTTCTTTTTTTCATCCGAGGCAGAGCTGAACGTTCGAAACGGTTACCTTATATTACAGCCTTTGTATCCTCTCCCATTTTTCGGTGCACCAGCGGAGGGAGGTTTTCCGAGCACACGCCAACTTACAACTCCCAAAATATATCTACCAAAGGAGAAAAAGAATCTTATGTAAACGCGTGTTGCGCGAGCAAAAAAAATAAATTCGCGTAAAACTTTCCTAAAAATAAACTCACGATTACGCAGTATCGGCTCGCGACGCAAACCCACGGATTATTTAAAGGGATAGACTGGTGATGGTGGCGGAATGATTAGGAGATTACAGCTGCATCCCACACTCTTAAAAAAAAAGGGTGTACTTTAACTCCTTTCCTTGCCACACATATAACACCCTTTTGGAGAGTACAATCACGCTCAAAAGGGTGTCTCCTCACTCCCTCAAGGGAGTAGCATAACACCTTTCTCCCTACTGGACAATAATATTACTCTCCGACAGGGAGTAAGGGAGTAATGCTACTCCCTTGAGGGAGTGAGGAGACACCTGGCTGAAGACTGAGAGGCGTAGGGTTCGAATCCTACCATCGGCTGTGCTGTTTCAGGTTTTCCCCTGTGTTTTCCGAAGATTTTCTAGACGAATGTCGGCACAGTTCCCCCTGAAGTCGGCCCAGGACGCATACTAACTCCTCCTGTCCCACTCCAGTTATAAATAATCGGCTGCCAACTTAACTGAAAAATTTTCCGCAGTGACGATGAGCATCGCACGAAAGTACATCGACAGCGTCTGTGTAGCTTCGGTTCGAGGCTGAACTATACGTCACAGGTCGCTCACACGGAAAAGAAACCATTTTCTTCTCCGCGGCAAGTTAGGTAGTTGTGACAGGCACAGGGGGCAGGTTCTCCACCAACAAAACTAGTCTAGACAGGAGGAAAGTGGAAATACGTTCTCCCATGACAACGCTGTAACATAGTTTTCTTCCGTCGGGCTCGGTTTGCGGCAGCGCTCGCGATGACGTCCGACGGTAACGGAACGCCCCCCGCGGAACACTATATCATGTGGACCGGTCCAATGTTGCCTTGTGTCCCAATTCCCGTGTTCCCGCGGTCTTAGTTTTGTAGCGAAGCGTCTCGTAGAATACTTCCGAAATGGGATATCGAGATTTGTCGACTAAATACTGATTAAAAATATCTATGAATTATCGATATTCGCGTAAAAAAAAGTATGAAATATTCTATCGACATTTATCGCGATATTCCGGGTAACACCGCGCTAATTTCTCCGACAGCCAGTCTGATTATTTAAGACGCAGTGACTTTGTCTCTGTTCCTGCGGTTTGAGAAATCTTTAAATAAACGGTGACTACGCCATTTTATATACAGCACCCTGGTAGCGCGTACCTCGAAAGAAATTATTAGTCACGGAGTTTAGAGCAGGTGTAAACTATATAATATAATCAATATGGTGAAACACCAAACAATGAAAGTGACAGTCAGTGACCCGAGTATTTCTCCTCTATACCTCTTGGGTTCTCTCAGAATAGGAATGGCGTTCCGTAAAAGTGAGGCCCCAATAAGACATTCGCCATCACCACCCACGCTTATCGTCCATGACAGTTTCTTGCGCATTCCGCGATAACCTTCGCGCTCTCGATAAAATCGCGCTAATTGCTGTGGGGGTGCACGAGGCACTCCAGACGTTTTAGATAAGATAATGCGTTTCCTGCTCTTTAGCAAAACAACGCGCAACAGCCAACACGCCGCGACAGACAGCGTGCGTGTTCGGAAGGAGCTCTCTGCTCGACAAACACGTATATACGACATTGTTCCAACAGGACTTTCTTTCATGTGGCGCGGGGTACAGCTTGGGACAAAAGTTTACGGAACACTGGGTTGTCGCATTTCTCTATTGGAGCGACACCTTAGCAGCAGTCAAGAACGGACACACATACTGAGAGATGGAAAGCACAGCCAGTCACCCGTTTCTTATTCGCCCGCTCCGATGAAGATATACGCCAGTGCCGTGTTCCGTAAACTTTTGTCCCAAGCTGTACCCCAGTGAATACTTGTATCTGTATATGATCACTAAATGGTGCGGTATAGTACTTAGTAGTTATGCTAAGTACCAACTTCAGTAGTTACTACGTGAGTATATATAGTATGCAAAGAAATCGGGTGACTTTGGTCGTGTTATGAGCTCGAAGCAAAGTAGCCCATATATGGTTACACGATTTTTTTTAAATTTGAGTTAGCACCGCGATGCAACTTTGGCTATGCACAGCGTAGAGACGAGGCCATGTGTAGAGAGGACAGTGCACAAAGAGGAAGATAAAGCGATGATTGAGCGCCTCCAGAACCGTGCCGTCTCCGAGGCCTGTCGGAAAACCTGAGACAGCACAGCTGGCCACTGAAGGATTCGAACCCACCACCTCACAGTCTTTAACCGCTTCTTTCAACGAACAATTCACCGTTCAATTCCTCGCAACATGAAAGGAAAGTTCACTGTCCTCGGTAGGGGCGTTTCTGTTCACGGAGTGAAGGTTGTCTGAGAACGAATCGTTTAAATGTTCATAATTACTTCGGACACACCCCTTCAATTACGTCATTTCCGTTTGTCTAACGTTTCATATAATTCGCTATATGCTTCGTTGGAGGCTACGGGAATAATCTTTTCACGCACAAATGCGTCTCCATTTTTTTTTCTTCCCCATATTATTATCGTCCTTCAACTGATGGAATAAAATATCTTATGTAGTAGCGACGGAAGTATTACCGGAAGACTCAACTTATATTGAAGGCAGACGAAGATTTTATCGAATGTCAAACAGCTTGAGGCGATGGGCGTGTTTGCGAAAACTTATGGGAAGATAGAAGCATTAGATAAGGCCTCAGCATCGCCAGAAAATTGCGTCACACTTGATAAAGAAACACAAGCAGTACAGCCTAGACAGCGACGTCTGCACCCAGTGACACGAAAGGAAGATAACGACGTAATATGATATAAATATAATATATTTTCCTTTCATGGTTCCTTTGCTTCCGCTGTCGACTTGTTTATCCACATAGCAGATGTAACACTTCAGCGTGTGGATTTTGAGGATTCAGCTTGACACGCATTTTAAATTACGTTTGGAGGTTGGTTATTTGTGCAGTGTCACTACTTCCGATGTGGTGCCTGTAACGCAGTGTACACTATGAGCTTGGCAGTAATGCAGTGGAGTACACTTTACAGGCGCTCAGCCCCTGTTCGAAATTAGCGGAACGAAAGCCGAGGAACAAAATTCTACAACAACAACAACAATAATAACAACAACAACATTAATGACAATGGGATGAGGTCTTTCACCGCAACAATTGAGATACAGTTGAACCAGTCGACCACACGTGATGTATCACATCTCCGCACACATGCAGAAGACTCGATGCCAAATTCTACGTGTGCAGCTGTCACTACGAAAAGCCCACGTACAAGACGTTCAATGAAAGACGCGATGACGAAAAGTAAAATACAGAGAGCGAAGGGGAAGAACTCGATAACACGTACACGTGTTGTGCACGAGCCTATAACTATACACTGTCTCCATTGCACAACTCAGTATTTAGTGTCTCTTTTTCTTCGGTTCCCATACAGTTTCTACTTTCCAAACGGTCGAGGAGGGCAAAGGGTTCAATTTAACCCTTTGAGGCGCTCATTTTGTACAATGCCATAAGGATGTGTTCCGTGTCCTTGGCATATTTATCTGTCTTATTACCGCTCTCCGATACGCGTGGCATTGCAAGGTTGTCCAATGTAAGGAGAACCGTCTGGCCGGTCTGGGCGTTGGTCTGGCCGCGCGTCCGTAGGAGATAAGAACAGGGAATGGAAGATGCGGAAGAGAAAGAAAGTTAGAGGTTAAAGGTTTCTCCCGTTCCCCCCTGTTAATTTATTGGACTCTTACTCTATCAGAACTCTTACGTCACAATTTTCGTCCCAATATAGTTTTTTAGATAATTAAAAAAATGAAAACTACGGGCAACACTGTGTCAAAGTCGCCACCAACTGCGCCTTGCTCGTCAAGTACAGCGGCAAAACCACATTGCATGCGCATTACACTGGGTCGAAAACAAACGTAGCCGGCTACGTAGCCGTCAAGAGCAGCAAGCCAGTCGGGAACATGAATCACTGTTGCTCGACGAATTTGTGATTATTTCCCACCAGACGTCGCCCCTAGCCGTTTTACCGCAATTTTACTAGCAAATAAAAAAAAATATTTCCCGTTCCCTGTCATGTATAACTTGTTCTACTCGGCTTACAAGCAACAAGCTGTCAAACTATAGACACCGCCAACTATATACGTCTGTCTGCTGCTTTTACATTTGCTGACTCTGAGCCTGTTTCTGTTTCGTCCTTATTTTCGCCTCTTCAAACTCAAGGAAATGTGATCGACAGAAGGGTGATTTCACGCGTCGAATCAGGCAGGGTGGTCCGGTCGACCTCTCCATTTTTTTTTCTTTCAAACATGTATTAAAGCCTTGTCCCTAGGAGGCATATTGGCGCTGAAAGTAGTTGAAAATAATTTGTGGTTATTGTTTAATGAATTATCACTCATATGTGGGCATTTCGACCATTGCGCTTCCTACGAAGTTTGACGCCACGTATCTTCATGACTATTCAACATATTCAGCTGATTTCCTTTTTTTTTTCTTTTTTTTTTTTTTCACATATTGTCAGGGATGGGTAGCATTGTATTCTAAGTTCTGAAGATTCGAAGGTTTACCTTTGAGGAGATAAAAAATCGCAAAGTTGCCTCATTTGTAAAATATGGTACATTTTGGGAACCTCACTAGTCGTCTCCCAATTGTGATATCCGAAACTAATCTACATCATCGTGTTTGTCTCGAAATGCCCTTTCTTCTCATCATATTGTGATTTCAGGCAACGCGTCCAACAGCCTTTTTGTGAGGGGTGTCTACCGCAAATTCGTAAATTCGACAGCGCGCATCCCATATATTCCCACTCGTAACATCGTTCATATTACTCACAAACTTTCTTCATGACGACTCAAAAAAAGCGCATCTATTTTTTTTTTCTTCAGAGATGGAAGAAGTTAAGTTGCGAACGAAGTTAATTGCGTTACGAACGCAACTTCGCCCAGCCGGACCACCCTGTCTGATTCAGCGTGAAATCACCCAGAAGTGATAGAGCGCAGTCAAGCTGGTTTGAAGAAACAGAGAAAATGTCTTTTGTTCTTCCGTGCCTTCGGTTCCAGCCCTCAAGGAAATGTTGTCGGCCTCACCTATTTCAAGCACGGTACCCCCGTTTGGAAGTACCGCAGTTGCGGATCTTCCAAACGCGGGGGTACCGTGCGTGTGGATACAGTATCTGTCAATACTATCCGCGCTCATCTCTACATAGCTATACCACCATGACCAACTTTGTGATCTCTTTTTATCTTTCTGAATACAGCATGCGTTGCACTCAGACATGTATAAGATACTCAAAAATGTATTTAAGATAAGATAATAAATACTAACGTTAGAATGTAATTAAGATAGAGTACAAATACATGAAAATTAAAGTAATTAAGATAGAGTACAAAATACTTCAAAAAGTATTTGAAATACAATTAAGATACTATTTATCCTTGAACGCAAAAAGTCACCGGTCAATGCGGCGAGTCGCCGCTAGGTGACATGAATCATCAAAACTCCGCGCACTACGCAAGCCACCGCTGTGTGATAGGAGTAATCTAAACCCAAGTCCCAAAAAGATGACAAAGAGATACCACATAACTCCACAGAGTACGTATATGTGACCCAGAACAAAGCAAACTTCTAGCAGGTCACTGCTCTGCGAGGTCAGAATTTTGCGTCACCGCGTCAGGGCACACATAATAGAACCCTCACTGGCCAAGGATTAGGACACACGGGGCAGGATCTCTAAATGGAGACTTCCAAGAAGGGCCAATGTCCGGGTCAAGTCCGAGGGACTCAGGAAATTTCCACTGAACAAGCAAGATAATGGAAAGACGAGACACAGAAAGTTTGAGAGGGAGATCCAAAATATGTAATTAGAGTATTGAGTAGAAAATACCATACAATGTATTTTAAATAGAGTACAAATACACAAAGCAAAAAGTATTGAGTAGAGTACCAAAATACCGCAAATTGTATTTAAAATACAGTATTTTAAATACAATACTCCAAATACGTACAAGTCTGGTTCCAGCCCTCAAGGAAATGTTGTCGGCCTCACCTATTTCAAGCACGGTACCCCCGTTTGGAAGTACCGCAGTTGCGGATCTTCCAAACGCGGGGGTACCGCGTGTGTGGATACTATCTGTCAATATTATCTTCGCTCATCTCTAGTACCGCCATGACCAACTTTGTGATCTCTGTTTATCTTTCTGAATACAGCAGTCGTTGCACATACAACACATTTGCCTGTAAAGAATAACCGACCTTCTTAAACTGAGAGAGTAACTTTCTAGTCTACCCACACATGGACCCCGTAACGACCGACCGTGGGGTCCCGCAATTATGTTATTAGACGGGCGAACAACGTCGAAGGACGAATGATAATAGCTGCTGTCATTCATGAATGCCTCGTGCACACATACGCCTTCCCAATGTTGAATATGTAGATGTTGGAACTACGCAATGCATGAGAACATGTAGTACATGTAGTATATAAACAAGAGCATGTAGTATATAGGCATGTGCCAATAATGATTTTAAAACCGAATCGAATACGATTCCGTATTCTAGTTGAACACCTCCTGTGTGTCGTCCTTGTCCCTGTGTGTTCTCGATCATGTTCAGTCCCAACCAACACGCTCTACACGTTCTCGCACGATCCGTATATAGTTTTATAACGGGACCGCCGGATACATATGCAACACGTACACGTACAGCTTGGGACAAAAGTTTACGGAACACGTCACCTGCGTATCTCTTCATCGGAGCGGCCATCTGCTAGCTATCGGGAAGAGATCGAATAAGGAACGGGTGACCGGCTATTCTATCCATCTTTCAGTATGTGTGTCCACTTCTGTTTGCTGATAGATTGTCACTCCATTGGAGAAATGCGACACCCCGGTGTTCCGTAAACTTTTGTCCCAAGCTGTACGATTAGAAACATGCGTATATAGCATGTGTACACGATATATTCGTACGGATCAACCAGAAGATGTAGTGCTCACTTTGTTCTATGCCCTCTATTTTGTCGTTTTCGACCTTACGTGTGCAGCTTCGAAACTATTCGCATATATTCGATTTGAAAAAAAAAAAAAAAAAAAAAACATCGCATCGATTCCAAATAGACAACTTCAGAAAATCAGAGAGAGCTTAGCGTCGTTTCGAACTATGGGAACTTGCTTATCAGAAAGGAGGTGGTCTCCAAACTGTTTCGGTTTCTCCTCCCTCACCCGATTGCCCAAGAAGGTCAGCGTAAGCAAAACGCGAAGAACCGTTCTCCCTTCCTAATGACAGTAATCTCCCAGGATGCAACGCGTGCGCGTGGCGCACTGGGATTTCCTGAAATCGTCTATTCGAATATAACCGTATTCGATTTAGAAATCGAATGGAATATAGAGCTATTCGCTTTGGTATTCGAAAGATTCGAATATTTGCGCATGCATAACATGTATATTCGAATCTTGTTGGAAGGAATATGGTTAGAGCGTTTGCCACTGGAGGTTACCAAACGGAAAGAACGACCCAGGTGAGATGATGATAATAATAATTCATTTCAATTTTAATAATAATTCACTTTAGTTCAATTTTAATAAGAATAATAGAACCGAATAAATAAAATAGGACCAGGTCCCTTGACCCCGATACGACAGAAAAGTGTTTGTTACATGCTAGCACCGCGACGCCAACTGTGGCTATGAATGGTGGACAGGCACGGACGCGTGGAGAGTGGTCGGTATGCGTCCAGGGAAAACTTCAAAGGGACCTGCGCTCGCATCCGTCTGGAAAGTCCGTAGGAAAACCTAGAGAAAAACCTCAGAATGCGCAGCCGGTGGAAGAGGACTCGAACTCACCACCTCCCATGTCTCTCGCATGAGCTTAGAGCACTGCAACCAGCGAATGGGTGTTTTGTGTGTGTGCCCAAGGTTTCCACCTTTCGTCACGAAAAATATGAATCGGCTGAGCGATCAAAAGGGAGAGGAGGAGAAGGGAGACTGGGCGAGGGAAACGGGAGAGAGCGAAAGACGAGCGTAGCGGACAGAAAGCGCTCAACAACTGATACAACACATTCACAAAAAACGAACAAACACAAGGGCGTGTTTGTTCGTTTTTTGTGCATGTGTTGTATCACACAATTTCTCGTCTCGACGGACCTCTTTGACACATTGTGACGCTCTTTGTTTTTAGTGCCTTGAGACTTCGCTTTTGGTGCCAAGCTAGGTGATGATGTCCTCATTTATTCTTTCAAAGCGTTTCAAAGCGTCGAGGTTAGTGTAGTTTCCCTTTCTTTTATTAATAACGCGTCCTGGAGTAGCCAGTCCCGAGTGGCTCGAGACTACCATCTCCATTTTTTTCTTTTAAAATCAATCAATCAATCAATCAAACGAACAAACAAACAAAAACAGGAAGTCTCTTCCGTTGTACTATTGAAATTCATTCGAGGAGCTCATGGACTTTGCGAAGCTTTTCAATGAAACGCTCTTGTGCGGTAAAATACCGGCAAAAGGCTGCCGGTTCAACAACCGCGGTTCAACCGCTTTCAACAAGCAGCCGGCAGGAGCATCCAAACACGGCTAGGTGGCTACCCTACCAAGGTCTCTCTCTCTCTCTCTCTCTTTTACGGTACAAAGTATATATATGATGTAGACACATACACATGCAATGCGTGAAGAAATATATGCGCGTTCCTGGTGGTATACATACACATATAGTATATGAATGGTGCATAATGTAAAAACCCCGAGACTAGGGAACACGAAGGGACAGACACAAACACGAAGTCTCAATTGAGTCTGAGTCTCTCTCAGTTGAGACTTCGTGTTGTGTCTGTCCCTTCGTGTTCCCTAGTCTCGGGGTTTTTACATTATGCATCATCTTCACCAGCTCGCTTGCTTCCTAGCCATTTGTTCATTGTCATATGAATGATGGTGCCAAGATTGTTATACGGACTAGATAATGCACGGTCTGCTTTGCGGCGAGTCAATGGAAGAAAAGAGTATGACCCCCGCGGATGCCTGACGGCCGCGAGAAAGGGTTAGATATTGGCCTCCTCATCGAATCCAATTTGTCCTCCATCCTGTCTCGATGCGACCGCTTTCGATGTCTGCTACCGACAAGCGGAGGCCCAACCTATATACTCTTTCTTCCTCCAGAAGAACGTTTGTAGCCGCAGTCTTTTGTGAGAACATCTCCCATTTCGACGTCTCCAAACTGTCCGCCGAAGACTTTCGAAAAACGACATTTTTTTTTTTTTTTTTTGCAAATTCCCAAAGAGAAGACGCAATGTTTAAAGCCAATAGGAACGAGCGTAGTTCTTATGTCGAATTCAATTTAATTTAATTTAATTTAATTTAATTTCACTTTATTTCCTGCGATGCCGCAGTACAGCATATACATGGGGGAGTGTTTCCAAAAAGCAGCGAGAGCTGCTTGACTAGTATAGATCAGCTCCCCCTTACACTTCTGGCCTAGCAGCAGCTCACTTGATAGTTTTTTTATTATTTTTTTTTTCTTTTCAAAATTTGATTTTTGAAGACCGGAGAACTTTCCTGGTTTGAAGTGGCACGCTTTTTCTGACTCCTATATAGGTATCGATCAATCACTTTCTTGCCACGGAATTACCACGGAACGCGTATGTAGCACAACGGGTGGCCGCGGCCCTCAAATCTCAAATGCAGTAGGCGTTGAGCAGCGAAGCGTATACAGATAATTTGGAGGTAAGTGAAAGCCCAAGTCCACAAACAGGACAGGCAGCGCCAACAGCAAAATATTGTACAGTTAGTATTTCTACTTTTCTCATCTGTTTTCTTGACTATCGGCAAAAATTGCTCGTGATTCGAACAATTGGAGGTTAAAGGGACACTTTGATAGATGCGGTTCATTGCATCATGCACGCTTGCATACCGGAGTGCATGTGGAGAAAAAAAGAATTCCATTTCTTCGCGCCCTAGTTTCCCTAGATTTTTTTTTAAATTCCGTGTTAGCACCGCGACGCAACCGTGGCTATGAACGCCATACAGACGTGGACAGATGGAGAGAGGACAGGAAGGAAGGAGTGGGGGATAGCATGCGTCCTGGGCAGACTTCAGGGGGAACTATGCCATCATCCGTCTGGAAAGTCGTCCGGAAAACCCAGGGAAAACCTCAGAGAGCACAGCCGGTGCCGGGGTTCGAACCCGCGTCACCTCCCAGTCTCGACGTGGAAGTCCTCTACGCCACGCGAGCTGGTGCCGTTAGTGCGATACAAACCCTCGAACCAACGTCACCGAGCTCTGGTGCCCAGAGCATCGGCCATCAGTAATCAAAATAATAATAATACCACTAATCACTTACTACGGCACTTCACCAACCGGATGAGGCAGTATATTTTAGCTTCCTTCATTACAAATCATCTGCGTCTATAAACAACGCCTGTGGGGAAAAAAAGAAGAAGAAGAAAAAAAGGAGAAACAATGATATGGCACTGTGAGATCTCTACAACTGAAGAAGCCAGTCCCGCAAGTTGAAAAAGAAAATCCGTCGGCGGATAGTGTAGAAAATGGATCCCAGTATAATATAGGAGTTCAACGGCTTCGCTGAGCAGCGTCTTCGTTTGAGATTATCGCTAGGATAAGTGTCGCGTCGCCAAAGGTCAGTGACAAACAATTAAGGCTGCCGATAAGAGAGCCTAATGGACACCTTTTACAGTGGCAATGCGGAACATTGTCTCTATCTTACTTATTGCTTGTTTACAGTGTAGCCAAGCATCCTACTTGAGCTGTTGATGCTAATATTTCACATCTCCTCGACTCATTCGACACCCCTCGATTAGACACCTCACGCTTAGACGACGCCTACAAGAGCTGCGGTGCACAGACTTTTCTCTGACCACTCTGCTCGGCCAGGGTAATGCATCCCACACGCTGCAGTCTGTGACCAAAAGCAGTTTTGACGTTCTTCAGCGACACAGGTCTCATGTACAGCCTGTGAACTCAAGTCTTGTCATCTCATTCGTCACCAGTGACCCGTCCTCAACTCTCACCCTCATACACATTACCCTCATCTTTTTATTTTTTTTAATTACCTTATTTGTCTTTAATCTATCTCATCCTCTTTTCACCTTCTGTTAGTTTATCCTTTATTTCCCAATTCTTTTTTTTTTTTTTTTTTTTGCGGAATATATGGTGAGCCGACATGCCGTTTCCTCCTTTTTTCTAATAAATATATCCCCCCCCCCCTCAATCGATAGGTAGCGTAGGTAGCAACGACAACAACAAATAAATTCATGATGATGAATGATGATGGTGTACGTAGCAATAGGTAGTGTAATACTACCTGTTGTATGATATCAAATGTTCGATGGCATCATTAAGGTGTTGACGTCAATAACGTGGTTGCTGTGTCGTCATAACATGTGGTCTAAAAAAAGGACCAATCAGAAGGGGGCGTTTACTGCATATGCCCGCTAAATAAGACATCAGTATCAGAAATGGCGGAACAGTAAGCAGGTAAACATGAGATGCGATAGAAAAGAACTAATTACAGCGTATAATACCTATGTTACCATGTGCCTTTTTATAAATATATTGGCCATTGAGGTGAACCTGAACCCCTTTATACCGGTCTCCGAGCCATTTCATGTCATTGTTGCGAGTAGACACGTCTAATTTCGATTCTGATAGCCTTCAATCGTTCAGTGATTGATGTACCGGATGCCCTGTGATTATTCGTGTCAGCGTAACAAATATTGGACAGACACAGGTTCCACCGGTAGTCATTCATGGGTGTGCATTGTGATCTTTGCATCCTCCATAATCGAACTCAATATTAGAATCATATGGACACAGAGAGAAAAGTTCTTTCAACATTTTCAATAAGTGTAGAAGCGTACATGCACAAAGTCCACAAACTATATACATTCTAGGCAAAGTGGAGTACCATTCTAGCCCCTTTTGGGGACTAGTAGATGCACTACCACAACAAATATTAGTACTTTTCGGGATTAAATGCGACATGCGAATTTTTTGGGACTACTTCCTGCGATGAGGAGTAAATTTCAGGGCCAGGAAACAAAAAAAAATTTGGAGTAATTGCAATCTAGGCGACTATAGAAGCAATAAATTCGTTATCAGTTCACTCATTTTTTAAAATATCTTTTCCCCCTTTGAGTGTAACACTGAGAATTTTTTGAGTGACGCTTTCTGTTGAAGCCAACACCGAGCTTCGCGGAACAGTCAAAGCGCTACACTTACCTATGCAGACGAAAGCTAGAGCTCTGACCGCAGGATCCGGAGGGTCGCAGTCCGGGAATAAGGGTCGGAGCACGTAGAATGAGAAGGTGAGGGCAACGATGGCTTGAGAACAGGGACGTACAATCATGCACTCAACCCAGAGACGGATGAACGCCACGAAGGGACCAAAGGCTTCCATGATGTACGCATAATCCGCGCCGGTCCTACAAGAGAGATGTCAAAAAAAGTACCTTTAGTCGGACATCCTTTGCAGATTTCCCGCCATGCATCATCTCTGTGACGGAGTAACCCGCATATGTGCCCATACCTGCTTGCGGACGCAAGTCTTTTAACACACGAACTGTTAATGCGCGTTGGGTGTTGGAAAGTTTAGGCAAGAGAATTATATTTTAGAGAGTTTTAGAACATCGTACGCAAAGGCGATGGCGAACGATGTACTAAACTCTCTATTCATCGGATAATGGAAGCTGGTAAGGCACTTTTGACGTCAGAGCTCGCTGCTGTCACGTAAGGCCAGCTCTGGTAAGGACCAGCGTGCGTATTGTCAACACCACCTATCGCTTGAGCGACGTGACGTAACAATTAAGAATCCGCCAATCACGACGTTGCTTTCAGCGGCCGTAGCTATAGAAACAAGCCGGCATCAACCGCATGGGCAGCCACTGGCAGCCGCAAAAAGCCTGCGCTTCAGAATCGTCTGCGGCGATTGGCGGATTTATATGTCTATATATGTGCGAAGGAGTGAGAGAAGACATGTGTATTGTCATAAAAAAAACAAAAAAAGAAAAAAAACGGAAGGATTGTCATCAAGCAGAACTACTACCTATGGAAGTGCATTGCTAACTCTTGTGAATATCCTGCGGCGCAGTCACAATATATTCCATAGCAGACGACAGGGTCGATAGTGTCGTCTGCTATTTGTGGTGCACTGAACCATCGTTGCGATGTCAGCCCCATTTGTAAACGGAGAATTTGCGTCCCGTTTTTGGTGCCCTGAGACCGTGGTCTGCATGAAGGCATCTGCTGTGGTGCTATTCTGAAACCCACGCGCTCCCCTTTCATGCCCCCCTTTTAACCCCTCCTATGGCACCGCGTGGACGGCAGACCACAAAGCTCTGTGGAAGGGTCGGACAAAGTGGCCCGCGTACCAAAGCAAGACACAAAGAAAGCTAAGGTGCAGTCGGGTATTAACGATGCTTGCGTTTTTATTTTCTATTTTATATTATTTAGCTCCTGGTTAGGTTATTAGGGTCGTTGCGTCCAACTTTACCATTAATCTTCCTTCGCGCCCCTTCAAAGACTCGGAGCAAATCCTTCACCGTCTATGATAAATGTGCGTGAATTCGTAATGATTACTTTTAGCACCACAGTCGGGTTCCGACTTTTCCGTCTGGTCATTACCTTCTCTTCTAAGGCATGGAACCGCAGATTATTTTCTAAAATTACTACAAAACGAAGGTAGTACAAATGGAACCTCCAATGGTTCGACCATAAGCTGAGTTCCTCGCACGTAAATTGAAGGCCTGTGGCCGAGGGTACAATATTCGCTCGTTAGTAGACATGCTGAAGACTGAGAAGTGGTGGCGGCTTCGAATCCCAGCTGTGCACGCTGCCTCAGGTTTTCCCGGAACCTGCTTTGCAGTACTAACACGCTATAACAAAAATACATTTTAAAAAAGAAGAAGAAGAAAGACCTCGGATAGACGCAACACCGGTAGCTTTTGATCAAAAAAAAGAAAGAAAGAAAGAAAGAAAACGTTACTATCTTCAGGGGCGTGATACAAGCATTAAAATCGTCAGAAGAGGCTGCAGGTACTGTGCTAAATGTTATCCAATAAATAAATGTTTGCTCTTTCTGCTATGCCATTTAACGCCCTATAGTAATAGCGCGAGACTCAATTGTCTAGGCAAGATATCAGGACCAACATCAAAGCATTAACAAGAGAAACTCATCCGGGTCTTCCTCCAGTGAGGCAGCGCGGGAGAGGTCTCGCTTCCTCCTCTTATATCACAGCTCGATGCCGAAGTTGGCTTACCATAGTTTGCTATAGGCTTTATCGCATCAACTACAACAGGCAGATTTATTTTATTTTATTTTTTCCTGAATACTGCGGCGTACAGACAAGATGCGTGTGTGGTGCAGTCAACGACATCTATCGAGGTGTCCCAACCCCCTTAACACTTTATGGCCCCATTCACATTTTCGCAGCTGCTCTCGCAGCTGCGTAAGAGAAATTCTACGTCCACAAATATCCCACGTGCGCGTCGTAAAAGTTCCGTCTATATACGTGTTAAGCGCGGAAGCCCATGAAGTAGCACATGTGTAAAATGCTAGTTTATATAGTGCTATACACACGTGCTGTGCACTAGATTAAACTTTCCTAGAAATTAGTTTCTAAACCGCGTGTTTCCTGCAGCACTTAATTGCAGTTGTAACAAGGTATAAACCTGCAGGAACCATTGCATTACCATTACATTTAAAATCATGTTGTTTCATTTTCTTTTTTTTGTCTTTCTATCCAGCACTGTCGGAGTCAACCTACGTACAGTTATTATTATTACTTATCATCGTTATTATTATCATCATTTAAAATAACTTCTATCGACAAACTACTAATAATAGTGCAAAGGTCAACAATTTTGCACGTACCGTACCTGTCATGATGACCGTTCAATTTAAACCAGCCTAAAGCCGTATTTAGTGCTAGGAATGTTTCTAAAATTGTGGCTAAAGTCAATTCGTTTCGTGTTTAATAAGTGCAATCGGGGTATTGCTCAAAAAGGGGTTAAAGATTGCTTTAGCAATTTGACAGTGCCGTGGCTTGCCGGGGAGCTTGCACTGGGCTTTTTTTTTAATTCCTTTTTTTTTTTTTGAATTTAAAGTTTGGAGTATTGCTGTCAACTATCTTTGCACATGTGGGAACGCGTTGGAGAAGTGAATTCGATTCAAAACCTTGCACCTGATGATTAATATGAACAGGGATCGACATAAAGGATCATAATATTAATAAATTTGGTATTAAGCCAAATTGTAGGCTTGACTCGATTAAATTTTATGTTTTTCGGCGACGATTGGAACTGCCCACCCAAACGATGTAGTACCGATGTAGGAGCGTTGGCGAGTTCATGCCAAGAGTTCAGATTCACACCTGTGATGTTTGAGAATTTTTCCAGATTGTATTTTCTAGACTCCAGAAGGAGTTCCAAGTAGTAGTTGAACATAAGGAAATGAAAATAACCCTAGCAGAAGTACTGTCGCAAAAGTTTCAACAGAAGTTTCCCAGCACCCTCAAGGTTTTTACAACGTCTCCGTGCAATAACGTACTTCCCTGAATCTATCACAGATAAATTCTAATGTATTATAACGCAAGTCAATTAATTTGCTTCGAAACAGACGATCAATGGCACACCTCTTTACTGTATCGACTCTGTATAGCGGCTTCGCCACATCATCTCTGTATTGGTGGCCAAACCAGCTTTCCGGGAGATGCAGAACACACAAGTTTACGAAACTGCTGGTCCATCCTGTTGAGGAAATCTAGGATGTTCGGAATATTCCAATCTTTACTTCTTCAAATCTAAGAAATGATTTCTGCCATGTTTGACAAGTTTTCAGCTTCACGGATCTTTTGTAGCCTTTGCCTCGTGATGCAAGTGTTAGAGCACCGTGTGCTGGAGGGGCAAAAGATGCTTTACTTCTTATGGCATGGTGTCAAGACAACTGTGTAAACGTCCAATGGACGTGATGCTGCTAGCCAAACTCTTAAGAAGCTTTTCTTCGTGGCATATCGGCCCTCCGAAAGTCATGATATGTCAAGACGGAGGTTACGAAAGGTCAACGTCAATGATCCGTGAAAGCAGAAACACGTGGACTGGAACGCTCGTCTGCCATCTGCTAGCCAAGCATCGTCTGCTAGCCAAGCATCGTCTGCTAGCCAAGCATCGTCTGCTAGCCAAGCATCGTCTGCTATTTATGAGTTATGACTAGTGTTGGAATGCGGGATTTCGGGACCTGAACAATGCAAATCTACTGCTGCCGCTGTCTTGCCGCGGAACTGTGGAATAATTAACTTCCTGCGTAATTTTAGCACTGATTTGAATGATCTACAATTATTTGGCCTTAGCTGCCTCTCAATAAGCACCGTAAGAGCGTACGCATATTTCCTTCAGTTCATGGTGGTCGGTTTAGTTCTACGATGAGCAGAATCCAAGATTCGACATCGACGGTCGCTCATTCGACGGTCGAATCGCCAGAGAATTCGACCAGCGTATGGTTTTTCATGTTACGTTCCGAAGAAGGACCAAGTGCAGGAGGTGTGACAAAATACCTGAGAACACTCAGGACCTGCCACCGAAGGCTACTACCCTACAAACATCTGCTCACTCGGGGGAATTCAACCCACACCAGAGTGAAAGTGAAAGTCTTCTTGATCCAGGCCCCCAGTACGCTGACGAGCGCGCGATATCGGCGTAGTTCAATGGTAGCACATCCGATCAGCAATCAGAGGTGTGGATTTCATTCGAGTCCTGCCGTCCTTCAAATCATTGCTTATGGGCGTCTTAATTGTTCACTCTGGCTTCCGTAATTTATGTTATTCTTGCTCGAGAGGTTTTGATATTTCAGTGATTCAGTTTTGTAAGTCGAAGCTTGCTTTCGTCATTGGTGCTTCGATGAAATAAACCGATGGGCGATATATGCGTGAGGACTTCGAATAAAACTATATTTAATAATAATAATAATAATAATAATAATAATAATAATAATAATGCTTTATTAACAAAAGCGCGAAAAGGAGATGAACAAAAGGCCGCAGGGTGCGACAATAATATTTGAGGACAACTTAAAAGACCTCGTCAATTTTTCTATGAAAAGCATATTTAAAAAAATATTGAAAAGTGTAAAGTAATAAAAAGCATATTGAGAAAATCATATTTCACACATCGAAACAAAAGGGGGGACACACAGATAATGCACACAAGAAACCGGTCAGCGATACCACCCAAAGGCTGCGTATACGAGCTGTCTCGGTTTTGCCTCAATCCTGAAAAAAATCCCGAAACTGGAAAAAATGTCCGGGATTCCCAACATTGTTCATGACGGGTCTCGTGTCGTAAAGACGTAGCTTCTACGAGACGGATTATGAAAAACAGGTCGGGAAGAATGACAGATAGCTATTTTACGACCTACAGGAGTGAAACCGTTGCAGACTTCAGACTGATATCAAGTGTGCCGTGCGCCACGTGGTGGTCTATGCAAGGATCTTTCGTGGCAGGTATGCGATGCGGAAGCGTGGAATGAATTTTAACGCTTTGTAGTCTTTCTTATCGGGATATTTTAGTTTTATCAGGTACTGTCTTTCTTTCTTCTTTCCGGGGTTACTGATCGTTCATTGGTAACTACCGAAACTTCCATCCAAGCTATCATATGTTCATGAATCCCAAACAACCTTTTAAAAAAAAAAATGACGGATCTGGTGGGCGTGAGATATTCGCGAAAATGTTGCGCACGTTATATTTTTGTGCTAGGCAAAGATGCATGGGAAGCGAAACTTTAAATAATAATAAATAAAAAAAAAGAAAAGCCGCTGTCGTTGTCACACGACAGCAGTTTTCCGGACATTGGCACACAGACGGCATCATCTCAGCACGCGCGCTCTTATATGATACGCGGTTACATAATATGGGTAAACCAGATATATAGCCCGCATAAAAGCCCAGATATGCGACCCATGTGCGCAGCAAAACCTTTTCATACTCACTTTGTAATCATGCAGCCGAGTTCAGCGTAACAGTAGGCTCCAATCATGGAAAAGACGCCGCAAACCACCCAGACGACCAGGGAAGCTCCGACACTACCAGTGTTCAGGAGTACGCCTCGCGGAGAGACAAAGATCCCCGATCCGATGATACTTCCGACGATAACAGTTATTCCGTTGAGGAGAGACATCTTTGGTTTGAGACAGATGACATCTTCTTTCTTCTCGGGCTCATTTTGAGGTACTTCGCTGTACTCCACTGTCTTGCCGGCGTCGGGGGAAGCCATGGCGCTCGTACTCCGCCACGGGAGGTGCGACCGTCTGCTATGTTTCGACCGCTTCTACTGCGGCGAAGCGCGAGAACTGCCGTACGCCAGCGTTCTGCTGCTTTTGCCGGTTTGGGTGAAGCCGCGCGCAGGGTTGCCAGACCGGAAAACGGGGAGAGGTTCGAACAGGGAGCAAAAATGCGCCTCATGCAAACCCGTCGCGGCGTTGCGTCAGATCCAAGCGCGTCTTTTGCCGGCACAGTGGCTGGTGGGATAGTAATGGCATCCACCGCTACGGTGGACAGATGGCGACACGCGAAAGACCATAGTTTTTTTGTACTCTCCAGTTTCTGCGATGCGTGCGGACGGTGACCTGATACGGGAAGATGAGGTCTATTCATCTTCTCCTCTGACGCAATCCCGTGCAAACTTTTCCTTTCCAGTATTTGGGCTGTGCTGTCGATGTTCTAACGAAGAACGGGAGTGATATTGAAGTTCTCTTTTTTCCCGTGAACCCGCGTCTATTCGTGCATGATGAAGACAGCAATGGGGAAATCTGTTAAATTCTCAGAACGTGACGCTGTGCGACCAGGGGTAGATTCTACGGTACGGCCAAGGACAACATGCACTGCCTAAGATCAATTGAAGCACTCGATGTCAAGATATCCGGTCCCTCCCCCAATCTCCGCCCCTGCGTGTGACTTTGTGGCCCCTTTCAGCCTGAGAGCCTCAAAGACTTCTGTGTAAATTGCAGTTGTGCTGCATAGACTTTTCACGAGAGACGCTGCTCAAAATTTTGTCCTACGGTAGCCCGTTTTCAGTACCGTTGGTGTACCCTATATCAGAGCTGTCCTGGAGGCAAGCTTTTTCCCTCTCGCGTACTGTCTCTCCGACCCCGTTTATAACGATATCCGTACTGATACTGCCTAGCGCGCGCGCATCACATCTACTTTGACCATCCGCTGTTTAATGTGCTGTCGTACCTGTATAGATATGAACGACAACATATCATATACAGTGAAACTCCTTTATAGCGAACACCTTTTTAACGAAAATACCACTACAGCGAATTTTTTTGCGGTCCCACTGGAGCCCTATAGGTCCAATAATGGACATATCCTTTTTAACGAAAATACCTTTACTGCAAATTTTTTTTTGCTGTCCCCTGAGTTTCGTTGTAAAGGAGTTTGACTGTATAACAACATACCTCGACATGATACAACATATCTCGACCCGAACTCGCTTCACCTGCGCATTTCCATTTTGTCATTATCGCCAGCGCGCTGCGGTGATTGATCGTTATATCAAGACCGTATGTTCCCACCGTGTGCAGCTTTCGCAGAAAGTTTTTTTTTTTTTTTTGATTGGGTGTTAGCGCCGCGAAGCAACTGTGGCTATGAGCGGCGTACAGATGTGGACAGATGGAGAGAGGACAGCAGGAAGGAGTGGGGGGACAGGGGGACTTTCGCAGAAAGTGTGCGCAAGCGATCGTTGCTTTCCGCAATGTACTCTGGGAATGCCTTTGTTACCCAACATGTCGCAATAATGTTCTACTGGCTATATCGTGGCAACCACGTAGAAGCCGAAAACCAGTGCGCGGCAGCTCATATAGTATTAGTTATAGCCTTCGCTTACGATCCCTTGTCGGCAATTCCTTATCAGTCGATGCGTTCCCATCGTTTCATCAATGACACCAATAATCTTCATAGTAGCATCCCAAGCAGCACAATGTACTGAAAGTCGGGTGCAATAGGGGTGGACGGGTAGGTGGAAGGCCTTGAACAGGCTCGTGAAACTAAAGAACATTGATAAGACACATACCGTCCACCCCTATTGCACTCGACTTTCAGTACATTGTGCTGCTCAATATTGAGCAGGTTGAAGACAGACAAGGAAACACACGACAGAACGTGTCTGTCAATCTGCACCAGTCCTTTCGGTTCTCTCAACCAATAATCAACCAACATATCTATCGCCAATGCGTGTAAAGAATACCAGCTCCCGTCATGGGCGTTCCCAGGATTTTTTCCAAGGGGTAGCCACATATAGAATTCAGTTGCTTCGCGGAGCTAACATGGAATTTAAAAAAAAAAAAAGTATTAGCATCGAGTGCGATTTTTCTTTTTTTGCGAGTTCATCAAAATGAGCCACCCAGCAACAACACATCATTAGCTTGACAGGTTCCAACTCTCTGATCTATGTATATCGAATGTCAGGTCCTTATCAAACGTTGTTGTTCAATTCAGTATGACCTTATCAACGATTATCAGCATTTCATATCAGTCGGTAACTCCATATTCACGCTTATTTTCGCACTTATCTCAGAGCATGCGACCTTATATCTTCAGCGCATTAGTCTGCCAGCCTTTATCAGTTGTGATCAGTAAGTGAACCTCTATGCCCAGTTCACCGGGCCTCTTTGGTTATGAGCCATTATCAGTGACACCTCATTGTCTCATCGATAACACCAAAAACATTGTCAGTATCGTTATATCGGTCAACAATATTTAAGGCGATAGCTCGCTCCCCAACGAAACTGGGAAAAAAGTTGCTGGACGCAGCAGACGATTGAACAACTCGCTCGTCAAACAATTTCGTTCGAAATCGACGAGTTTTCAGTATTTTCCTGTGGGCATCAACGCGTTTTGGAGTAGCCAGTTCTGACTGGGTCGGGACTAACCTCTCCATATTTTTTCTTTCTTTTCCAATCCAATCCAATCCAATCCTGTGGGCATCGGCAGCGCGGCCGAGCGTGTGGGGGTCGGGGTGGGCATATTACGGAAGGGGGCGCTCGGGTCGCGTGACGTTTCGTGACGTTTCTTCAGGGCTGGCGATAGGAAGCCGCATCTCGATGCCGGGGAAACGGACCGCCCTCTCGAAGTCATCCGCGGGCCGGCTGTGCCGTCTGGGGTTTTTCCTGGGTTTCCCTCAGATGTGTAATAGGCGTATGCCGGCACAGTTCCCCTGAAGTCGGCCCATGGACGCAGCTATCCTCCCCCCGAGCGGATTCCGCTCGGTCTTCCACTTCACCCTTTCCTTTCCTCCTCTCCACCGTCTTTCCCTTCCCGAGAAACATGCCGCCTAATCAGGCAGGCAGACCTCTCGGGTTCCTCCCAACGACACTCCTCCTCCTCTCGAAGTCACATCGTTCTCGGACACTGATTCTCCCTGGGAAAGCCTACTTGCGTGGATCTCGTTTTTTTTTTTTTTTTCAGATGCCTACAAAATCATACCGCTCGAGCTGCGGGAAATTAATGCACGGACCTGATAAAGTTCGAAATACACTATACCGTCTGCCACAGAAATGAACGAATGGATGCTTGGATACTAAACTATCCCTTTAGTGGTTTTCTTTATCGATAATTATCAAACCTTATATCAGTCGATAGCTCCTTATCAGTTACCAAAACCAGGGTCAGCCCCTATTCACTAATCAACAACCCCAAAGGACATGGACCTTAGCATTTTGCCCCTTATCAGACAGTATCATTGCAAGTAAACTGGCTCTTATCAGGAATTATCACCAACTATTGAATATTAATCAATTTATCACCAATCCCTGCAAGGTACCCAGCATCAATTAGCCATTTTTTTTGTTTGTGTGACACCATCTTATCAGTTGACAGATTCAATAATGAGGTATGAATTACATTTAGAGGACTTAAACACCACAGACTAATTTGGATGGCACGTGGATTAAAATGGGCAGGAAGTCCTGTAGTTTGGCAAATGACTAAAACATAGTTGCCAACTTATCTCCGCAACGCGTGGCTCCGTAGCTTCAGTGGGTAAAAATGGGAAGCAGGAGATGGTGACTTCATCAGGAAGGCCACTGACACCAAAATTACATTAAGTATACAAGAATGTACTGAAAATTTCAGTTAAGACAATTTTCATGACGACTTCGAGTGTAATAAGGAATCACTTGCAAGCAGTTCTGCAGCTTTAGTAATCTATCTTTTCTGCGAAGTTGAACAATATGCAATGAGGTAATGAGGCTCGTGTGGAGCTCAATTTTCTTTATTGACAAAACAACTATGTTATAAGGATGTGCCTTTGTACAATGCTCGAAAATAATTAAGAAAGGCGTATGTACATCTTGTACCCTTTGGGAGTGGCTGATGGCTCACAAGGGGCATCACAGTTTGGCGACACAATGCGTATCCGTAAGCACACGTGGATGTTAAACTTCCCAGCACAAATGTCCATCACGGAGCGTAACGACACTTTTTTTTTTCCTGGCAATGCCGGCACTTTCAAAACCTTTTTTTTTTTTTTTTCAATGAAATGCTTTCACTTTGTCCATCTAAAACACAAATTCAAAGCAAAATGCTCGTATGATGTAGACAACCGTCACACAATAAATACAACCACTTTAAATACACGCTGCTAATGTACAAATGTACACGTTTTGATACAGCTGCGCATTTGTGACTATAGCAAGTGCTCAAGTAGGGCTAAGAAAAACTGACAGTGCTCGACAGCTGAGCTAATTTTTATCCGCATGTACCTTAAATGCAAGATTGCTGAAACTAAGAATGTCAGGCAGCGCAGGGGAAGACACAATATTGTTCCAGCTTGTATAACCAAGCGACATACCCAGAACCGACTTCGCAGTAGCAAGAGCGACCCACCGCTGTACGAGATTAAGAAAGCAGGAATGAGGCATCTTTGCAGAAGGTATATATTTCACTCCCAAAAATTCGAGCAGGACCAGCGTAACCTGTAGTACCAGCGTAGCTCGTGTGACTAGGGACAGAATGGGAATACAGGCACGACTCTCCTGCTCAGACTTTTTTTTTTTTTTTTCATCCCTAAAGTACAAATTGATGGACTGCGAACAATATGCCTCAATGACAAAAAGCGCACCGGAATGTCGTGTGTGTGGAACAAAATTTACGCCCGCATGCCCGTCTGATTTCCGATGATTCTCAAAGCACTAGCAGATTTTTTGGTGGCGGTGAAACACCCTTTTTCTACAGAAGTAGTAGTTGCATTTGTGGCACCCTCCCCCGGCCTACAGATTGGCACTGAAAAGGAAGAAAAAAGAAGAAGAAAAAGAAGAAGAAAAAAAGAAAGAAGGAAAGATAGAAAGACTGCTGCAGTGTACTACTTGTCGCCAAACTTGAGCCACGATCTGGTCTGCCCAGGGATGTTTTTTTTCGACTCAAGGGGCCATGTGCGGAGGCATCATGTGTGGGTAAGGTTGTGGCCTTTCTTCCAGCCGGTCGTAGTCTAGGTGGAACTCCTTGGCTACCTTCCGCCAGTTGAGGGGGTCGAAGAAGAAGTACGTGCCCCGTTCGTACGTGGACGTCTTCTCCGTCGGGGAGATGCCAGCCCGCGTGATCCATACCCGCTCGTCCTTGTGGAAGCGCCAGTCCCGGCTGTACCTGAAGAGATTTTATATTCCCTCGTCAGTTTCGTGCTGTGCCGATAGATAGCCAGAAAAAATTGGTCTCTGTAACATGGCACGAGATGGAGAAAGTTTGTATTATTAAACGGTGTAGGTATACAAATGCAACAGCCTGCAACCTACAACCTCAGACCTTGATTGATGGCCTGTTGATTGTGCCGCAGGAACAACATTTATATTTTTTTTAGTTTTTGACCAAATAATGTCTATGGGGTGGTCCGCTGCAACGCTATGGCACCAAACTTGCTTTGTGTCATGTCCCTTCTTTCGCTTTGCGCAGTTTCAGTTTTGCAGTTTCATGTTTTCGTAGTTGTTTAGCCTGCCCTGAGTGCTGCATAGAAGCAAAAATGAGCGGCAATATTTATGCACCCAGGTTGAGGGTACGTTAATTATGCGCGTAAATATCGAGCAATGTGACAGGACTACGGAGCAACGTGGGAGAAACTGGACGAAAGGAAGCCACGAGACTGAAAGAACGTCAACAACAGACATCAAAACCACCGGCAGTGAATCGCCGCACAGAACTTGTCGAGCACGTGGTAAAAACAGGTCATTCTTTTGACTTTCACAATGCAAAGACCGTGGCACACGAGCATAGATGGGGGGGTAAGAAAATTTTTGGAATCTTGGCACATTTGCTGTGATGATAACGCATGTAACAGTCACAAAGGGCCACTACTTGACTGCTACAACGTCATGACTAAGCTATGAGTAGAACTCGGGATAGCGTACCGTTTCGTTTCATTCTGATGATGATGCCTGAACAGGCATCGAAACGTCATATTAAATTTTGTTTCATTGTTGCGTTAAGCCAGTGTGTGTAAGTTTTCCTCATGATGTCCCCTGGTCTATCTTCAAGACCACGGACATCACGCAAATGAGCCGAGAGAAGATGAGTGCTCTCGAATGTTACATTTCATGGTGCTCATAAGTGTCCGCGAACCACTGTATGTTGATGAAGGCAGAGTTCCTTAGTATTTACTGAACATCTTTGTAGGTTGTTCTCCTTTTCTACTCACGCTCTCTGTGGCTCACTTATTTATTTCATTTATTTTTTACTTTACTTCTACTCCCCTTGACTCCTCAATGCAGGAACAAACATGTACTGAGAGTTGGAAGAACCTGCTTCAGCCTAACAGTGTGTAAGATGAAGGAATCAATCTTACAATTCGGCAGCTGATAAGAGTTGTAGCAGATCCCCTCCAAAGAGGTAGAATATGAGGAACAGGACATCATCTCCGTATCGGTTAAGTTTGATCGTCGCTAGCTTGTCCCTAATGCTGTGGTTGATGATGTACTCAGATGGCACGTGGTAGTCTGGAGAAGAGGAAATCAACATCAACAAGAAATCAACACACAGGTATTAGCTAAATGAATGCGCGAAAATGACGCAGCGCATTCCAGCCTAGGGGACTGATAAGAACTGGGTTGATAAGAACTGGGTAAAATGCAGTATACATACAGTAAATCTCGGTTATAACAGCCCCACTTATAACGAATCTTCGGTTATAACGAATGCCTCACGAACGACCGTCAAAATTTGTATTGAGTCTATGGAAATTGCCCCCGCCTATTATGAACGAATTGCCGGGGAGCCTTCGGTTACTGCGACCGAAAGAGCTCCCTCGACCACTGGAGAAGGCAAGCGCGCGACGTCAGACGCCCGCGGATTTGTCAGGCGCCGCTTGCACGTGACCTCGCTTTGCAGCCAATGCGCTGTCACCATCAGCGCGCGCTGCACGTGCACCCGTTTTGCCATGATTAAGGCGTCATGGATGCAGGTGAAGCGGGAAACTTTGCGAAACTGCTTTAGAAAAGCTGGATTTGTTCATCAGGCACTGGCTACAGACGCCGATCGTGAAGGGGACTTTGGTGTGCGTGATACCGACACAGAACTTTGGGACAGAGCAACGGCTGCGAATCTGACTGACGGCTCTCAGTCTTTCGAGGAGTTCGCGACAGCAGATGACGACGCACAGGCCGTCGCGGACTTCAGTGATTCGGACATCATTGCCGACGTGCGCCCGCCGCCAAACGAACTTTCCGATGACGATGATGATGACACAGTGTCTTCCCCTCCTTACATTTTAACTACAGCGGAGGCACTCAAGTACGTTGCTTCGCTCCGCGATTTTGTGTACGCGAAGGCGCTCGCCGCGGCCCACCTGGACCACCTTGATGACTTAAAAACGCCGTGATCTCCGCAACTGTGTATAAACAGGCGCCATTAACGATGTATTTTCAATGAACGGCATACATGACTCATGTTTCTTACACTGCTGGCCTTTTGGATCAAATTTTTTGTCCATTCCATTTATAGCGAACTTCGGATATAATGAACGGGTTGCGGGCGACCGTCGAGTTCGTTATAACCGAGATTTACTGTATATACAGATAAAAGGGGACATTTCCGTAAAAAGTGGTGCCGTCTCCTCCGCCGTCCGAGGCTGGTTGGAAACAGACACACGTGCAATCAGCCATGCAATCAACGTGCAATAAGTGGGTATTGATAACGACCTAATAGATTATAGCGACCATGTCATTTGCACCGCTTCCCAGCTGCCACATTTGGAATTATGCGGTGGCGCTGCTCATCGGTCCGTTTACTGCTTTTCCCCCCAATTGCTATAATACCTTGTACTTCAGATTAAGATTTTTGTACGAGCAACGCATGACCCACGTGAGATGCATTCTTGCTAAAGTTGTAAATTGATTATCCTCGTGTGTGTTTGTTTGCCCAAACTCTGGCTTCAAGTATGTCCACTTTATTAAATTGATTATCATCATCATCATTCTACATGTTTTCATGGGAGCCGTTGCTGTCGTCTGCTATGACCGTATGTCTGCTTCTGCACACTCAAAATTCAAATTTCCATTATTTCCTGCACAGGGGTTGCCGATTTTGACATGGTCAGCATAACCTAATAGTTATGACATCTTGCATAGAACAGACAATGGAAGAAACACAAGTAGGTCCAGAGCCCGTCTGCACAGAAACCTTGCTACGTTGCTTACATAAGAAAAAGTCCTCGAGAGTGTGCAAAAAACCTGCGTAACTATTTTTGCCGAGAAGAGTGTAATAGAGGCATTGAAAGTTGCTACTGTGTCAGAACACCTAAGGTTATGTTCTCAGCATGACTTATTTGTGCATACAGGCCTGGGAATCCATTGAAACTTGGAACATCCACAGAACTGGGTTACTTTTCAACCAGAGGGTATGGGAAAGAGCACAGAAGGAAAGACCACAATGTGGTCCGCCACCAGAGGGATAATAAGCCTACCTATGTCTTGCGGCCTGCATGGGTGCTCTGCCCAGGGTCCTCCAAACACTGGGTAGAGGTTTCTAGGCAAGGAATCATGAGTGACAGTCAGAGAACTGTTCCGTTTTAGTCTGAGCAGACGACGCACGAAGAAGAGAAGAGGCCGTACTCACTCGGGAGAGTTGAGGTTAAGTCCCAGAGTGGTGAGGTCGCTTCCCAACGCCAGCGATACCAGGTTGGGGTCCGTCTCGGCCGCTCGAATGAACGTCAGCAGTCCCACCATGCCAAACTGGTCCGTTACCATCCCCGCTGGAATGTTTGTCACTGTGCCTGGGTTTTCGCGAGAGAAGCAAAACAAAAAGCTTGCACCAGTACAGGAATGCATCAGTAGTGTAGTGTAACGCGAGCAACTACGTGGAGTGTATAGTGGCTTGCGACTACGTATTGAGACAACATATTTTACCATCTTTGGACGTCTGAATCCCCCTCTTCACTTGTTGATGTGTTCCTTTATCACCAGGAAAGCTGCCTCCATCCTTTGAAGATTCGTTATTAGAGTTGCTCGGCTGAAAGACAATGCAACGCCCCCAAATTTCAATTCAAATTTCTTTGCGACATAGTGGTGGAAATTTTCACAGAATATTCCAAGAGCGTTTGGCATATTGCTTAGTTCGGTACTTACTAACAAAAAAAAAATTGTTCTCCCAATAAATACAGCCGTGCCTCGTTATTACGGACACTTTTGCCCCGTCAACAAGCATCCATAAAGTGAGTTGTCCATATTATCAAGTGTGAAAGAAAATCAAAATAAATTTATTGAGGATAAGGCGAGCAGTAATCAGGGTTTGTTCACGTGCATAACGATGTGCAACTAAAAGTAGACAAAATCTCAGCAACGTGGGAGTGCATGGTGCTGGTTGCCATTGTGCTTAAAAAAAAAAGAAAAAAAAAGCCAGCACTGTTTGCAGCACCTCATGAGCCATGACAGCTGTGATGGTGACCTTGACATGCCTGCGTGCTCTTTGTAATTTAACTGTCAATTTTTTAGAGAAGTTGAATCGACATCCTCTGTGGGCTGGAACAAACCGTTCAGAAGCCGTTCCTTCTTGTTTTGTTCTTCGAAAAAGTAGTTTCTGCGTTGCAAGCAGCAAAAATTTGCGCAATGATGGGCAAAGTTCCCTTAAAACTGATGCCATTCATAATAATGAGACGCATTTGTTCGTGGTGAGCCGTTTTTCGTATCTCTGGGGATTCCCATAAGACTAATGCATGCTTTGACGATCGTTCCAAACTTGTTTGTACAACCGAAAGTTCGTTTTTGGTGGGGCAGTTATAACTGAGATTGACTGTACGAATCGATACATTGCAATTTTTATGAATGTTTTTGCAAAGGTTGTTGAGGAAAGACGAGGCAGGAGCTGATGGCGCGCCCTGTTATTCTGTTTTGGGTCTGTTGCCACAATAAAGCGTTTGGACGTTGGGTCGCAGGGTTGTGTCCTTCCTTTCCGTAACATTTTTGTGCCGAAACCCGGGAATAGGTTCTCCTCTAGGGGTGCCTCCCAAACGTTTACTGACAACAAACAACAAAACAGAATAATAGGGTGCACTATCAGCTCCTTCCTTGTCTCTCCTCAACAAAGGTAACTTGTGCCCAGCGAATGAAATTGAATTTTCTATGTGACAAGGCTAATAGTCTGTAGCAAGTTATTAGAGTTTATTCGAGTGGTTTCTGTAATTCCTCACGATTATGACCCACACTGAAAACTACCCCTCAAACAACCCTGTCTCAATGCAGTGTAAGAGTATAATATGTTTCATCTTGCTAACATCTCAAGGTAGACACACATACACACTTTTGATACAGGAACAAAATGGCTAATAAGTTCACCTGTTTGCTCATGCTGTCTTGATTGTTTTCCTGACCTGCAAAATAAATGTATGGCAAAAACTAAGAACTATTTCTTGAATTTCATACATACAGAGGAACACATACACAAAGAAACAAAAATACGTAGGGGACACCACGTCGTTTACGCTAGCGGCGTTTTTACCTTGTGACCCTGGAAGCGCTGGAAAGTCCTCGTTGTGTATGTGGAACTCATTGGAATCATTATTTGGCTGCTTCACCATTCCAACTGCAAACCACAAAGCGTACAATAATAAATACAGAAACGCATGTCAGTTTGCATGTACAGCATTTCCCAGTGTACAGTAATGTCCGTTAAATAGCGCCACAAAGAGGCTGCAAGATGTCATGGCCAATTACATAGGTGTCATGCAGTCCCAAGCACACAGCATGGTCCAAGGTAACAGTCTCTTCAGTATTAAAGGAGCACAGAAAGCCATCGCAAAGATTTTCTGTTTCCGACGCATTATGACTTGACTTGACGACTAATACAAAAAAATTTATTTGTGCGCAATATTTTTCTTATAAGAAATGCACCCGAACGACAGCGCACACATTCCCGCTCACCTCGCTCTGCAGAGGGAAACGAGGAGGAGGACGACGAAAAACGTCATCAACGTGATGTCATTACGGTTCCAAGAGCAACCGCACCGCAATCGGGTCACCGCTTTCTGCTTTTTTTTTCTTTTCTCGTTTCTCTCCCGGTTCTCCCTGTGCAGCAGACGACGTTTCTCTAAACCAATCAGCTGGCTGTACCGTAATGACGTCAAAGCGACCCGGGCGGCTAGTTGCGGGCATTGTTACCGCTGTGCACAGTCGAGATTTTTAGAATCGAATTCTGCTATATTTATGCGTCTGTCGAATGAATCACTTCGCAAGGTGCATTATAGTAGGCAGGATAAAAGATTGGTTCAAAAAAAGGGTAGTGACTGAAGTGCTTTCTGTGCTTCTTTAAAATGCACACGTGTGATAGATGCAGGTTTCTCTTACAAGGCCTTAGGTGAAAACTAGTGATGTGGACATTATACAAAGAAAACATTTTTTTTTTTTGCCTTTATTAAATGTAACAGCTGATGTGTGCTGACAGAAATGAAAAAGAGAAGGGACTTTATTGCTTTCACGGGGACGTAAAGTCGTCATCCCTCAATTGATCTGGTGAAAGCAGTTGAAAGAATGCTCTAGAGTCCTTGCATTAAAGAAAGCAGACGACACTTCAAACCATCTTGTTGCGTCCCGTTCCAAAGCAATTAAAGGGGCTTCTTTAATGCAGTCAGTGGCAGCTTAGCGCCAAGCGGATGTCATTAAAAGCGGGACAACTGGTTTGCCCCAAAACACAGACGTGTCTCGAGCCAAAAAGCGGGGTGCCTCCACAGCTGCATAGTACACAAGCTAAACTACCAGAATATTTCAGAATTCACGATCGAAAGTGCTAAAGACTTAAGAACAGGGACGAACATACGGACAACAGAGCACAAAGCACTACTTTCAACTGTTTACTGACAAAGAAACAGATGCAGTTAAGAAGACAGGTAACTTATCTCCTACCTGGCTAATGAAATTGAAGCTGTGCTCACGCACGCTGTACGGCAAAATCGCCAGAACTGTCTTTTTACCGAATCCTTATGCCCCGTAACACATGCGTTTACACGTCACTTTTTCCGCTGTGTCGTCTGTGTGTTTGTCCCTGTTCTTAAGTTTTTAGAGCTCTTAATCGTGAATTCAGGCCCGACAGGCAGTTCTGAACAGAATATTTTTCGCCAGGAACAATTAACGCGAGGAATGGTGAAAAACAGAGTGAAACAACAAAATCCTATCTGTCAATATATAACACAACATGGGCCACGCACGCACCTGCCCTGGACGAAGGCGAGCGGTGTAGTTTCGATAGCAAGTCTGCAAGCAAGCAAAAACAAAGTCCAAACACACCGAGAGAGTGGAGTGCTTACCGTAGGGCGCCCTGCCGGCCATGGGATTGTTACCCATAGACTGTCCCTCCTGCGTGCTGCGATTCGTCAGCGACGGAAATTCTGACAGATCTAGCGCTGCAATGTGCAAACCATGTATGCGTGTTCTCGTACTGACATGCCACCGTTTAGAGTCGTTTGTTTTCTCACCAGGGTTTGAGTTGAACAGCGGGTTCTGCAAACTGTTACCCATCAACTGTGAGGAGGCAAAATTTCGGGAGCTGTGCGACATTCCGAACCCGGAAATTCCGCTAGATACGGGAACGCTATTCCTGTTTGATGGGGAGGAAAGATCCCTGTCGTCATCATTTAAAGTATATACCTACATCTTATCTGATTATCAGAAGCGTGTACTGCTTGCGACACACTTGTCAGAAATCTCCAGGCCGTGGTCCAGCTGTCCCCCTATTGGTAGTGTTGGGTGAGAAGGAGCTGTACCATTATCGCAGCCAAGGGGAGGCCACGTAGTGTGCCCATTTCACACAACGCTGGGCGTCCTCTGCTAGCATTCTTTCCTTCATCATTCATCACCCCCCCCCATCGGAGGTGATAATGGTACAGCTCCTTCACATGCAACACTACCAATAGGGGACAGCTGGACCACGGGCTGGAGATTTCAGACAGGTATGTTACAAACAATACATGACTTGCAAAGTGTGTTATGTGCAGCAGGGCAAGTTATCTTCTCAGTGTTATACATATTATTACCATTTGCTGGTAGGCAATTTCTTTCTTTTTTTCTATCTAAGTAGGCCATAGCAGTATGTGCTACACTACTTATGTGCATGGGTGGCAGGTTATCATTTTCTTTTTTTTAATGAGACTGACAATACCATACCTCCATAAAGAGCTTTGATCCGTGTGCCTGCAATAAAAAAAATATCGCATGTTCACAAAGGCTATACACTTTTGAAGAACCCTGCTTATTATTTAGTTCTTTCGGGGCTACAGTGAACGATAGTGCACCAAAGAGAAAAGCACATTCTACGTCCTCACATCCCGAGCAGGTTTCTCAGAACTGCTCTCACAAGCATCAGCGAAATGTGGTGTATTATAGCATTAGAAGGAATGTGAAACATCGATACATGTGGTTCATCCCAACAAGCACACATTGAGGTTAGCTTATTTTCCTACATGCCGTAGTTGACAAGATACAAATGCTTGAAGAAACCTCGGCATAAAGTTCGCATGTTAGAGGAGTAAGAGGAACGGCAACTCCCATTGGTTCTCGTGACCATGTGACCTCTCCCAGGGCTGCCAATGAGTTTCAGTATTCACTGCGCCCGTCTTCTACGTGCCTATTACTTCTTTAAATTGTTTTACATTTGTCCGTCATAATTTTGAGCAAAGTGTCACAACCCCTTCATGAACATTGCGTCGTAGATTTATTTATTTATTGGTATTTTTATGGCACCCACGAGTGATGATACCATACGCGATGATACCGTACCCAACACTACAGTAGACTCGTGTTAATTCAGACCCCGATATTTCGAACTTTCAGTTAGGTCAAACATATTTCGAATTTTTGTTTGGCACGCTACGCTTTCAATGTAATGATGAACTCCTTAATTCAAATGCCACCTTCGCTTAATTCAAATTTCAAATTTTTCGGACAATACTGTTGACACCGTCAAACGCCTTACAGAACCAACGTATTTCTGCATTCAATAAGTCGGAACTCATCGCGCTTCGAACCTGCATGGTTTTTGGAACTTACCGGAACAAAAATCTGTGGTCTCTTGTGGTCTAAATTAACGGTGGTCTAATTTCTAGCATTATACGACGGATCAGATGAAAGAAGCGAGAATTTATTTGAGCATGCCAGGAGCAAAGGCAAATTAAGAAAGTGTAAGACATTGGGTTGATATAGAAGCAAAGAGGCCAAAGAGGCCACATCACATACCCTGCCCTTGGGGGAGCGCCAAGTCCTACCAGCCGATTTAGGTCAGGCCCTACTTGCCGCTGCCCCTGGAGTCCTCTCGAGCCAATCGTCAGCATTGTCCGGCTGCCACAGGATCATCAAATGTTTTACCAGCATATTTTTTTTTTCAAACATACACACTCCACCTGCATCAACCATGTGCAGTACCTGACCACATCCACAGCATGCTGTAGTGAGTGAAGCATGTTATACTATGTTTGACATATTATCCTTAAACCCAAAGGACCATAGTGGTCATTACATGGGTGTGTACAATAGATAAGCCATAAGTGACACTGAATGAACAATATAACGTAACAACGTGTATAACAATACATAATACATGCAAAATACAATATAAAGCTAAATAAAGGCGAAGGCAGTTGGCTATTGAAGGAGTATGTGAACATGAAGATGTCTGCAAAAAGTGAGAGGATCAGTGATATCTACAATGTACTGGGGAGGGACATTACGCTCGACTTTGGCAAGTGGAAAGTACGACTTTCAGAAAGATTCTGGGCGACAGATGCTACGCAATATCTTAAAGGTATACTTAATATCGAGTGTAAAGCAAGCAACAAAAGAAAAAAAAAAGCACAAAACACTATGCCATGTGCACTGTTATTGTACGGCGCAGATAACCACAGGAGCGAAACAGATATCTGAAAATTAGAGAAAGACATAAAACTTACAAGAAAAAGAAGAAAGAAAAAAAAAACAAAAAAACTTCAACTTTGAACGCAGAACTGCCTGTCGAAACGTCGACAGGAATGGGTGCACGTTACCCAGGCAAAGGATTTCAAAACTCTGTTGCTTATATGGGAGGTGAAATGCCAGTAAGCTTGCAAGCAATCTTGCTGCTTGCAGCCATGATCACATCATGTGTAGCTGTAAGCTACACTGACATCCTGTCATGTCACTCGTGCACGAGACACCAAAGTTGTGAGGATGATCCTTTGAGGTGTGAATGCTGGTGACGAAGTTATGTCGCGAACGAATGTCTCAATTTAAATTCTGATGGCACGCTAAGCATCTTGAGCCACAGGGTCCTGTATGGTCACGGTAATGATGACTATTAGGTACTGCTTTGTCAAAAGGACCAAAACTACCAAAACTACTGTACACTACCAGTGATTTGTAGTTTTACCTGTTAGGCGATGCCTGCTGCGGTGGCGGCAACGACGACGGCGGGAAGGCTGATATGCTCGTTGGCGTTGCATGGCCCCCCAACCTGCTCCCCTGTCCTGGGCCAGGAGGAAACTGACCCCCTCCTGCTGCAAGGGTCCCGGAGAGTGCCCCCCTGAGGCCCAAGTCGCCGAAGGAGTTCTTATCACCACCAAAGACATCAGGGAAAGGAGCACCCCGTCCCGTTGCAGCACCAGACAGAACTGCCTGCTGCGATACTGATGGGAAGAAAGGAACTGGAACGAGAACAATTTGTGGCCTTGTTCACAAGGGTCTCTCGATCTCTCTTTCTCTATGCGCACATATGCCCCATCGTCCCCACACGTCCCCACTTGCACAAAGGTGCAGAACTCACATACTTAAGTTGCTTTTTCTTCTCATGAACAACCAACTTCGGGGATTGATTCAGCTTGCTAGATTACTCCTAAAAAGCCCAGATGCGTGCGGCAAAAACGTGATAAACTCTGAGTAGTGGTTCAACAATAACTCCTTCCGTTTTTCCCTATTTTCCCCGTACAGCATGATGTGATTGGAACCAGCCTGATCCCGACATGGTCACCAGGCATGACTGGCAACAAATTTATTAACAAAATGTCTTCATAAATTACGTATATTTCATGCAGCGTTAAATCCTGTTAACGGTACTTTACAGTGTACCGCTTAATCACATTGTGCGTGTTGATGTACATAGTGTACCACATGTGTATTCCTGTACCTAGTGCCCTTCCTACGTGGACCACAAGAGTGGTCTGTATTACGAATAAATAAATAAATAAACATTAAACAATAAATGAATAAATGAATACATTTTGAATGAATAAATGAATGAATGAATAAATGAACAATGAATGAATGACTTAATGAATGAATGAATAAATGAACAATTAATGAATGACTTAATGAATGAATAAATGAATACATTTAAAAAAGTGATATGAATGTCTTTGGCTGCAAGTGAATATACTATGCATTTGTTTATGAAGCGTGCCACTATTCCAGCTACGGATGGCCATTTCGCTCTGATGGGGGCTCTTCAGCACAACGAGTTGGAGTGACACGTCTAAGAGCCGTCGCAAACAGATTTTTAAAAAAAATCCAGTATTTAAAATTGATCGCAAAGCAACAGTGGGTATGGGCTCAAAGACTACGGTATCGCCGGGACATCGCTATTCAGATGCTTCCCAGTGCAGCCACATTTGCAACTTACATGAAGGATGACCCAAGTGTTACAGCACCATTTTTGTTAATTTGTGAGATTACAGCTACACTAAGCGGTGGGTGCTTACCGGAAAGTGCTTACATTTTACAGTTGTGTTAGCGGAACGCTCACTCTTAGTTGCTAGCACCTTGGGGACAGTGTCGCAATTTTTTCTAGCCACCGTCCAGTGATTCACACAGGGGGTTTCATCTTTTGGGGGGATTTTCGGAGCTCCATGGGGGAAATGCGACAGGTGCGTACCTCGACAGAATTCGCTCGTGAGCGTGCTCACTGTGGCCAGTGAGCTGAGCATGAGCGACTCTCGTTCATCCATGCACGTCGAGCGAGTAACCGCACACGAGCGTGTGTGAACAAATGTGTGTGAGCGAGCACCAATTAACGTGAGGGAGCGTGAGTCACAAATGCCCACTTCTAGACAGCTGTCTCACTGGGCTATCACCGTGTATATTATTAAATGTAAAATAAATAAATATATATAAATATAAGTATATATTAAGAATAATAAATATAATAAATATCTATATATACGAATAAATAAAATGTATTTGCGTCACACGACTCGCTCTATGCATCCCGACAATATTCAGAGAATATATGTTGGCAAGTTTATGAAAGCTGGGAGATACTATAAAAGTTCACTCTATGAGTCACATTTGATTCAGGATGCACAAGATATGTTGCTGTTGTTGTTGCTATGTTGCTGTTGTTGTTTCTTCAAGATATGTTGCTCCATGTTGTATCAAAGCCATATACATTTGGTCCCCCACCTAGCTAAGGCGCTGGTTTGCAGATTCACGTTGGCACAATAGTCTGCACAACGTTATCTGTCAAAACGAATGACCAAACTACTCATCCTTTCGTGACCTAATTATTACTTATGCACAACCCACCCCCTATGCAATGTACAACACTGGTGGCATTGAAAATAAATTAATACCTAAGTTATTTGGGTAGGTGACCACACAATGAATACTAAAGCTGCCTAGCGCTAAAATTATGAAGAAACACTGCCTACAAGTTGCCATACACAGCACCTCTGCAAATTATTCACAGAGTGTACTTGAAAGTTTCTGTGGCACTACAATGCACCACAGGGTACTGACCTCCACAGGGGTTTTGATGGTGCATTCTTCCCATGCAACTACAGTGCATATTTGTTTTCTGTTTTGCTCCTTCCAATAATGGTAGAAGCAAAAGAGTCACAATAATTGAGGCGCAACAATTAAAGAAAGCAAGCTCGCTGTTAAAATGCAACAGCTATAGCTGCAGCTCAACATATGCTGTGGCTTGACCTTGAAACACGATTTCCCAATATATCCGGATCGTACAGGAAGTTGTGCAAACCTTAAAGTTAAGAGCTTATGTGCTCTCTTTCTCGAAGCTGAGGATATTAAACTGTAGTAAAATGTCACAGCGAGACACTGTGAGTATTTTGGAATGAGAAGGTATGTGTGTAGACAATAAATTACAGCATCAAACCAATCTTTCTCTGTCAGGTGTCGCAGTTTTGTATGTATGATGCTTATTTCTTTGTTGCTAGAATACTAAATGCCTGAAAGCACTACATAACGGAGACTGAGCACGAAAGTACAAAGATAATGCTGTAACAGGGAACTATGCTGGAGGAAGAAAAGTACGAATACTAAACATTAATAACACACACAAAAGTTATGTACATTGCTACAGAATTCTTTCTCAATCTCTTTTCGAATCTTACTGTTGCGTATGAAACCTATTTATGAGTTGCATAACTATAAATGCCTAATACTTCTCTATATAATACCACGTGGTAGTGTTTAGATCAAAGTGTTTAGATCCTTTGTAGTCATAGTTTGATTCTATCTTTACCTTGCCATCTCTAAAACTTCGGTCTGTCTTCTTTTCACTATTTTGCCAATAAGTTGTGGAACCCTCTACCTTTCGAGCTACGTACGTGACTCAACGTCCATCAGCTTATTTAGACAAGGACGTCTATCGATTGTTTGAATGATCTGAGGAAGTACGCGGGATTTTCCCAGCGAACCCCACGCACAAAAGCAAGGAAAACAAAACAAAAACAAAAACACTTCAAACTTTGCTGAATGTACAGGTGAAATGAGTATAACACACCCCCTATCAAAAAGAGCATTTTGCCAACTTAAATTCTAGCCGTTTACCTCCACTCACTTTTCACCCCTTTCTTGTCATTGTAACACATGTGCGTTAAGTTTCATACATAGCAGTACTTTATGAACTATTTTTTTAGAGAGAATTTTATGAACTTTTACGGCAGAATTCTATCATTTGCGCTTGAAATCAATTACGTAGAGCCCAGAGCAGCCAAGAAGGTTCACGTGGCAATCTTTTGTGACGAAGCTCTCTTCCTCAAACAAGCAGTTTCCCAAACCCTCTGAAAGCTAAGTGTAATAAAGCCTTTGAAGTTGCAATATCAGCTACGTGGTCAGCAGGAAGTTCTCAATTTTTTCAAAAATTTATCGGAATAATATTTTTATGTGTGTATCTGATGATGTTGCAACAATACATATATATTTTTTAAATTCAATGAGGCGATAGGATGTGCCCCCCACCCTCATGTACACACACATTTTTTCAGAGTTGTAATGTAAAAAAAAAAATGCCCCTCCATAAATCACTCCATAACTGACAAAATTAAACGTACGTGATGATGTGAGCATTGCCACAGCAGTGCAAACTGCTCATAATGATGACATCGTTGTGCACATCACGCATCAGCCAATGAGCAATCACGAAATTGCACTACAGTCAAACCTCGATTTATCAACGGCATGCATTCCCCGGAAAAACGTTGATAAAATGAGGGATTCATAAAACGAGGTTCACAGTGAGTTGGGGAGACCTGAAAGTCTTAGAATGACAGGAGTTGCACTGTGACATTTTATAACGTTTACGTTAAATCTTACTTAACACAACATATCTTCTACATTTACTTTACAGTTACCGGTTTGAAGTTACCTGAGTAGGGCACTGGGTAATACAGGCTTTCATCCTCCGTACCAATTCACGTGTTAATGACCCGGACGACTGTACCTACCCCGTTCGTAAATCGAGGTAAAAAAAAAAGTTCGACTAACCTAGGTTCGTGCCGAAAAAATGCGTTCGCAGTTTGGAAATCGAGGTTAATAGACCGAAGCAATTTGAAAATCGAGGTTTCATAAATCACAGGTTTTAACTGTACCAGGAAGCTTACACACCAAACCGTTTTCTGCACACTTCCCAGGTAAACATGCTGACGTTTATATTTGTAGCGTTATTGCTAACACGGTTGTAACTGTGCCTGCTACGAGTCTTTCCTCAGCATAAACCTGAAGTGCCGGTTCGGAAGTATGATCCGCCGCTGAAGACTGCACAGACCAAAGAACTTACTTAGGGAACTTCCAGTAGGTTGGCCGTAACCAAATGGTTGTGATGGTGAGGGTGATGTCATGTTCTGAAAAAGTTCACAAAGCAGAATATAAGATAGGGAAATCCCTGGACGAAATCCACTCATTACCCTATTGACCCACAATATTGGAAGGGTTGGAACACCTCCTCCCATATCTACACTCGTGATTATAACAGCACCTTGTCGCAGCAGGGTACCCAGAGGTACCCAGAGCGAGCAACCACAAGTTGCGTTTCAACTGGGATCATCTCAAGTGTCGTTCGCGTTATTGTAACGCGGGTTTGTCGCGGAGTATATTGAAGCGCAGGATCAAGCCCTATATTAAAGCTGTACGAATGCACAAGATAGTACATAACAAACTATAAGTGAATAACCTAGTGGTGGAATGCAAATTTGCAACAACTCTTTGGGCTGGAAATGGTTGAGTGAAACTTTTTCGAGTTCGTTTATTTGCTAAAAAGATCAGGCACTTTGCGCGTACCAACGAAAAGACGCATTCGGAACACGCTTTATGGCATAACGTGTCTCTATATCTGTAATACAAGAGACGAATGATCGTATTTATATTATAACGATACGATTTGACAATTGGCAGATGAGCATACTGTGTTGATACCTCATTTCTAGGTCATAAAAGAGACGTGTGTAAGAACGTAACGCTGTGTTAAAATGTAGTTAAGATACTACCTGTTATAAAAACGACAGTTTGATGTATGCACAATTGAGAAGCCACTAGTTTTTTTTTAAATTTTATACAACCTAGAGTAAACTATACCAGTTCTAAAACAATCATGGCGGTCGACTGTCGCACCCTCTCGCGGGTTAGCGGTGTTGGTTTCGTTTTGCTCGGAAGGTGAACTCATGTACGGCATTTTATTACCGTGCTCACGTTTGTTGAATTATGATTTTGAAAATCGAATGCGGAATTTGATGATATTGTTACGAATTGTACGTTCAGATGAATACTGCCAAAACAAACGGGAAACGGAATTTCCAGCGAAGACTTCGCGTTGTGCTTCCGTCTGGTGGGCAGGAGGTGAGACTGATGCGGTGTAGGGCTAGCGTAGTAGGGAGTTATGTCTTTGGAATCTCGCCCGAGTAATGCTCTTTTCAAACGAAAAGAGCAACTAAAACGTTGGGAAGACTCGGAAACCAATCGTGAAACCACAGAAACACCAGCGAACAAGCTACGACGGATAAAGTTTAGCGATGGATGCGTTTTTCTGGCTGCGTGTGCTGCCGGGGACACTGATGAGGTAGAGCGTCTGCTCTCCAGAGGTGCCGACATCAATACTTCGAACGTCGACGGCTTGACTGCCTTGCACCAGGTACCTACAGAACCAGTGCTTCTTAATATCTAATACTGTGCCATGAGATGCCCGAAAACATGCTCTTCCTGCCACTCTTCGTACGTTGGAGAAATGTTTACTTCGTGAAGATGGCTGCCCATCCGATTGGTTTGACCCGAGAGAAGTCATTTGACGTTTCACGTTTTCGTGCTGTATAACACCAGCAAAATTCTCTACCGATACACAGATTCGTACCGATTGAAGTTGTTTGTATAGTACTGTTAGTGTTTGTCTTCTGCTATGAAACGAAATCGGGCATTCGTCCCGCGTTTCTAGGCTTAAGCATGACTTGAAATTGCGGAACGGTGGTAGCAGTTTTTTTTCTCAGAAGCGATTTCTTTGTGCCAACGTTTCAGTGGGAAACGAAAGGATGTGCGCGTGGTTTATTCCAGGAGCGGCGCTATGAAAGCGCGTGACAGTGACTGTACAAATTATCCGAGTATATATACGGTCAACGTTTTTGACGATCATGTAGGTCAGCGCTTTCGGTATGAGTGGTGTGACGGGATGGGTCCCATGTCTCCACCCCAAGTTTCGCTGGGAGCAGGCTCTGTTTTAGTTTATATTTAGCTCGGAACACGGTGCGCCCGCCGGGTTTCCCCTGGCCTTGCAGGCGGCAGTCTCCTGTTTGACGTAACACGATCACATCAACGACATGTGTTGCCCTACACTAGTTGTGTGTGTGTGCGCGACTGGAAACGGAATAAAGACGCTGTCCTCGCGGAGTAATGGAACGGCGTGTTCAGAGTTGTTGGGTTTGAGGAGGTCGCACATACACAGTCGGTGATGTGAGCACGCGAGCCAGCCGGGTATATGCCCCCGACGAAAATAAACTCCACATTATTAGAGCAGCGCATGTTCGCAGGTTACGTGCGCGAAAAGTTTTTCTTGGTGACAACCATCTCAACTCGGAGCGTACATTTGTATAAAATGTATTCACATAAAAAATTTTGGGTGCTGGACACGTCCCTGCTTGCAGCGGCAGGTGTCCCGTAACCCGTACATTACTTGGTGTGGTGGTGAAGGCTGTACACGAGTCTGCTACAGTGTGGGTAGCACTTTGACGGGCATCACACCTTAAGTATTTCGAGTGACTAAAAAGTTTTGCTCTTCCTGCCAATATATGAACCGCGTGAGATGCACTTTGCAAAGGTTGTCTATGATCTCACTACTGCAGTAGTTTTGATTATAGATGAAGACTTTCTCTTGCAGTTTATATGTAGGTTCATTATCATCATGTATTCATGTACATGATGATAATGAATGAATGAATCACGTATACCACGTGTTCACTATAGTCTCTACACAAAAAGCTTTGTATTGTCTTTGTAGAGTAGTGTTTTGCTCGGTAGAGTTTGCACCTGAGCTGCATTATGTGATATGTACAGCACTGCAGTTGACGACCGCCGAAGCCACTCGGGACATCCCCAGATATGTATTTACTGTTTATGTGAAGTGTGACTTCAGTATCCTAACTGTGCCTCTTTCTGGCATTCCGTAGCACCAGGGGGTTTATCACGCATGGCATCACCAAAACTTGTCCTAGGCTTGGGTTCAGACCAATCCATTTTGTCCTGTGTCGTTATTTTGAGGAGGGACATCACTTTCTCAGATATAAAGATAAGAGGAAACATTCTCCTTGATTATGGTAAAATTGATTGATATGCTGTATGAGGTCCGCAAGAGCAGACGCCAAGTAGAGATGCCGAGGTCCTCAATAACTGACGTGTCTCAAGAATTGGGCGACACATTCTCGTAATGCTTCTAGTGTTTTTCCTTACGAGTACCTTTCTAATAAAGCTCCCACATCTTGTAAAGGTTTCTCGCTTGACATGAATTGTGCACAGATCAATTAATTCCAGAGTCAATCAGGATAATGAATTTTGATAATTTTCAAATTTATTACAAAAATATGGTTAATTTTAAAGTTCAACAAGGTGAGACGTTGGACGTGTTGGAACCTACTTGTGGCAGCTAGTTCGTTCTCCTCTGTGTCCGTGTCTTTTCCGGTGCTACTCTGCCACAAGGTTAATTATGAATATCGTAACGTACCATATGAGCTGTATGGAAGCACCTTGTTGTTGCTGTCACCTACACACCGGGTCTTTCACGAAAATGCCCCAGTTGAATAATTTGGGAATGGGTGACGTTACCAAAGAACTTTCTGTTTGGTGAGCATCCTTGGGACATCGGCTCAGAGCTGGCCAGTGAGTGGCGCATTTGCATACAAATTCTACCTGTGATGTACCGATCAGGACGTTCAGTGAAAAATACTGTATAAGTTAATTTCGTGGTCCCAATAATTAACAAATTCGGATGGAGCCACGTTTGGGGAAATATTTCGCGGTACGTCGATCCTGCACCTCAGAGATTTTTGGGGGTGTCACTTATTTCGTGGGACTTTAATTTCACGAAAATTAGGACTTCATGAAAATTACTGCTCATACAGTATTCCCGGAAAAAAAAAAAAAGAAAACGTCTTGACACTTAGTGATTTTTTGTTAGTAGTTAATTGGTTTTGGTTTACATATTAGCTCGCGCGGAATAGCGCAGCAGTGCGCCCTTACGCTCGACTATCCACCTCCCAATTGCGCGATCACCCGGCCCGGTTGACACACGGAGGTGACGAAAGATGAGGAACAGCCGCAAGACACACTTCGACTCACTCTCTCACCCCTTTTGAACCATCCTTACGGGTTAATAAAAATTGATCACTCGGGGGATACCCTACGTAAACAGACAAGATACGGGAAGCTATTTCTGCGCAGGTATCAATCCGGGCTGCGTCGTTCTTTTTTTTTTTTTTTTCCCGCACGCTTTTTTTTTTTTTTTTCCCACGTTGTGACAGGACTCAGTCAACCAATCAGCCGAGCTCGTGAGATCTCTGTGCCCACGCTTTGTCGTGGAGATCACTCAGAGTGCCAAAGGGGGAGGGGGGGGGGGGCATATAATGGCATGTTTTGGTTGGGCCACGTTCCTCCCTGGTTGCCAGGAAGACAGGCATCGCAACCCCTCACCCCCTCGCTCTACACAGATTGCCTAAATTTAGCCCCCTGTCTGTGGGATACTGACTCTTCCCAGATGGGCCAGGGAAGCAAATAAGGCGGAAATCGGAAGACGCAGGTCTCCCTTTCGTGAGGTTCTGGCATTCCCTGGCGGGGGGGTGGTGGCTGCAAGTGGAAGGGTTGGGGGGCACTGGCCTCCCCCGAACGTGTCTGCAATCGCACGTGACTCGTGGGGCGCTGGGATGCGTGATTGGATGAGAAATGATTTCAATTATCTGTGTCTTTTTTGCGAATATAATCTCTGGAAAAAAAAATCTTTTGAGGAACGGGTAGCATTTTCTGTAAGCTCGAGGAAATATGCTGTGGAGGTGCTCCGTCATTACTTTGATGTCCAAACAGTAATGTAGTATATGTCTGACACTAAATAATCCTAGAAACGTGGCAGAACTGAGATTGCGATGATGCAGACGTGCTGCGTTCTCAGCTTGTTTTCTGCAGTGTGTTGCGCCGTTTAATTTTGTGTTTTGTGTTATTTTGTTGTTTATTTTTGTATGGCCAGTCTAGAACTGTACTGCCAATACAACTACCTTTTATAATTACACTAAGTTGCTTTTGTAGTACATCATGTCATTGTTTGCTCACAAGAATGAGCTTGTGCACGTCATACTTAATCAGTCGCTGAATTCTTGCTAAGGAAAAAAGGTATATGGACCAGGGAACTCATACATGGTGGATCCTCAAATGTGCGCGTTTGGCTATGGGGCGCTAAACCGAAATTTGCAAACAGCGCGACAGCGCTATTACGAGTGCCACACCACCCCATCTTACTGTTCAAGATTTCTCACACTTTTCGATTTCTCACGGACCCATGAAACCATATACATGGAGGCACAGAAAGCTTGACACTGCACAATCAGGTCAGGTTGAGCCGCATGTGCTTGCTGTGTTGTGTTCTCTTGGCTCACTCTCAGGTGTGTCTCACTTGCTCTCACAATAACTTCCCTATTGAGTCTCGCTCTCGCTGAAGCAATTTCACGCAAAAACAACCTGTCCTATCCAGTACAGTTTCTGCTTCGTTGATTGTTACAAGGACAGAAAAAAAAAAAAAATGAACACTTGTCCTCACTTTATGTGTCATCACCTGCACAGATCACGTGCACGGCCTGTTCCAGTTCTGGGGCACAGGTTGAGTTAAGTAGGACGCCTGATATTATAGAGAACTTACGCAAACTTTTACTATTTGGCAGGCATGTATCGACGACAACATGACCATGGTCGAGTTCCTCGTCGAACACGGCTGCAACCTCAACCTGGGCGACAACGAGGGTTGGACTCCGCTCCACGCAACAGCCTCGTGCGGATTCGTCAGCATAGCCAGGTGAACGTCCTTTTCGTTTAACAGGAGATAACTGATGATCTGAGGCTGGAACAACATAGAAAGGACAATCACATGCAAGGCGTCAAGTTGCCTGAGAAATTAACGATGAAAGATGAAAGTCACTGAAAAGGTTAGCCAGCTGTAGGACTCGAACCCACATCTTCTGGATTACCGGTCCAGGGCTCTATACCAATTGAGCTAAGCTAACATGCCTTCTCAGCGACTTCCAGGGTGCGTCAACTGAAGGGACAAACCTGTCACTCTCTCTCACTCATCCTCCTTTCGCTCTTACATTTTTGCGCACTCATACACACATTCATACGACAGGGATCGACGCAAGCGGCAATTGTTGAACAAGAGATAGCTGATAACTTTCAACAAGAGATAACTTTCATCTTTCGTCCTTTCGTTTGTTCCCAACGAAGGCGTCTTCCCTCCGCGATGACGGAGTGGAATGCCCCGCCTCCTCACATAGTCAGTAGCAATGCTCTGGCATGCTGTTTGTGCAAATTAAATGAATATTTCTATCGGCAGATATTGTATTATATATGTATTTACATTATCTCTTGATCCTGACACTGATGTGTGCCGATAATGGTCTCTGTTTCCTCGTCGCTTCATTATCTTTCATGCTACGCATATTTTTTATCTTCTAGTCCCGCAAAAATTGCATCTTGAAGATGCCAGCAATATATCATCGCTTACCGCAACTTATCGTATACTAATACCAGCGTCGTGCAATGCTACATACTTTCCTTTTTTTCTGTAATGTTTGGTGGAAGGCAATGTCGTTCTGGCAGAGCACTGGAATTTTTGCATTCGACATTAATTGTTCAGTTGATTCTTTTGTAGGGTATTAAAGATCACGCATGATTGATGTGCAGGTATCTTATTGAGAATGGAGCAAATGTCGCCCTTGCGAACAATGACGGCGACCTCCCCATTGACATTGCTGAGTGTGAAGAGCTGGAGGAACTCCTACAAGAAGAGATAGACAGGCTCGGTAAGGATTGTTTTGTACTTTATAGTTTGTTAATTGTCCTTGAAAAAATTGAGGCGTCTCACTGTTGAACAGTTAATTTAGTGCCGCGTTATATTTTCCAGCATAAGGCTGAGACGTTAAGGATCGCTAGTTATGAGGTTAAGATGTCATGAGGTTAAAGTCTGGATGTCACGGAGATGTATAACAGAAATAGAGGCAGTTAAGAACTGTATTGACAGTCGCCGAAACATGACTAACTACATTTTCTAACGACATGATTATGCGGGTAGATACGGTACACAGAGTGCAAATTTTGTTTAAATATTTAGCGTGTTGATTTTAAATGTCCGAATGAATCGTGAGATTGTAGTTTTGTAGCTTAGTATATAGGTCCCGACTATCGCTCTAAGAGAGGTGTGAAGCTCCCAGCTGGTCGATTAGACAAATGTTGAAGTTCAGCAAGGGGAGGCATATCACCGAAGCAAGCTCCATCTAGGAACAACTTCACTTGTTGGGTGTTCAAAGGCTCTGTGTGTTTTACGGTTTAACCCTAAAACACGAGGCTTATAATCACAATTATAAAGCGCAAAATATTGACGTGGTGCTACCCATCTTCAAGAACATCCGCTCTTGTCAGCAACCCGTCTATCCTCGAGTTAAAAGTCGACGCTTTGTCCCGCACTAGTAATGCGACGACACAGCCCATTTGCAACGTTGTGCTCTCCGAGGATTTCGCAAGGGATGGGACGGCAACCTCGGGATCCTTAAAACAGATTGCAGTTTATTTATATGCCTCCCCACGAAAAACAGCAACATTTATTCCGAGACAAAAGGATTCTTCTTTTTGTTACGGCCTCACTCTGTTCTCCGTACTCTTCCGTGGCATTGTTCGACGTGTCGTCGTTACTTTGAACTGGGCACGTGTTACCCACGCTGACTGAAACAGACCTGCTTAAAACAAAAAAACAAGGGCAACAAAACGCAAGAAGAAACCAACCAAAACGAAAACATGAAACAAAAAAAAAGAAACAAATTTAGATGTTTCTGAATGTTAATAAAGAAAACAAAAATGACGGCACTCGCGCTTTTGCGTGCGTCTTACAACGTGAAAGTCCAAAGAAATGTACATATTCCCAGACCATGTCCATCCCTGCATGTAAGCAGTGGCATTGAAGAGGTAACGGGGGAAAAACAGAAAGGTTGAGACATCCTCTGTTTTCGAGTACCTTACTACACTAACTAACTTATATATGAAATGAAAGTTTTTGCAAAGTGACTGCGAGAAATGGAAAGCCTAAATTCATAACTAGACCCTGATGTTTTAGGGTTAAACCCGATTTTTCCCCGAATTTGCACCCCGAATTGAGGTTGACGTATCTAGGGTTAAACCCGATTTCTACCTGCAAAACTGCACCTAGGCAAGACACCTCAAGGCATCGACATACTAGTTTCTCACAAAATATGCGACTGCCCCTTACTTCTGGCACTCTGGATAAACGGTACAGTGAACGTTTATTCTACAATAATGCCCGATTTCTTCCCGAACTCAGTTTGATGGTAATTTTTCTGCCCGAATTTGCATGAATTTTCTACATCAATTTATTGACCCGATCTCTACCCCCCCGAATTTGGAAAAATATAAAACCCGAAAACTTCAGGGTCTATTCATAACCACTACCCCGTTGGAAAAGAGATTTGGCAGAGAGGGCTGGATGGGGGGGGGGGGGGGATCTTCTTTTACCGCTCGCAATGGGGAAGAGAAGGGGGGAGAGAGGGTTGCGCAACATCTACAAACGTGTTCCCGGTGGAGCGAGGGATAAAAGAGTTAGGGTGGTTCCTCGAAATAGACAATTCCCTCTGTTGTGCCGCCCGCAGTCAACAACGGGTAGGGCAGCCAGGTGATTTAATTCAGTCCGTCAGGTCGGTTGGGTGCATCAAGGTTGTTACGCACTGAAATACAGTTAGAGACCCTTCGTGCTTTCGAATTTTTTGTCTTCTTTCAAAATGTTGGGGGCGACTGGGTTTTATTTTTTTGAGCCGCAAAATATACGGTAAAGTCGGGCGATGTGACGCGAGCGAGGAGATTGGTTTTTGGACGGGGAAAAAAAGAAGTGCCCCGTGTTTCGGGTGAACGCGAGGTTGTACGAGGCAGTCCCGAGTGTGAAGTATTTGGCTTCTGTGTGTATTTTTTGGCTGCCTAGCTTTTGAATGAAGTTGTACTTCGACGATTTCTTTTGCTTTTCTTTCGTTTCTTTTCTTTATCTTTTTTTTTTTTTGGAGGGGGGGGTACCCAAAGTGATGCTAGTGCATATTGAAGGGTAAAAACAAATTTTTCCGGGTTCGACCCTAAAACACTAGGCTCTCAGTGTAGTGGGTAACCTTGCAGCAGTGGCGTAGCCAGACCTCCGAGGTAGGGGGGGCTCGATACGAAAACTTGCCCCCCCCCCCCCCGGTGATCCTGGGTGCGACAACGCACACATACTCATGCACGCCGCAACATGCGGTTAAAAAAACAAAACGAAACTAATGGATTTGGACGTGCACAATACGATTACATGTATAGGCTGTCATGTCCAATGAGGTGGTGTAACGACATTCGAAGGATTTTGAAAAGCTCATACTTTGAAAACCATTCAAGAGTGCTGCTTAGACGCCATGAACTGTAAGAACTTTCGCGATCCTCACACTGCCCCCCCCCCCCCATATATTATTTTCTCCTCGGATTTGCACGATTTCCGTGGGTTGGTCCGTGGCAGGTAGGGGGGGCTCAAGCCCCCCCTAGCCCCCCCGTGGCTACGCCACTGCCTTGCAGAGTGGGAATGGAATTGAGTCCGAGGCTCTTAAGTCTGTCTTGGCGTACTTTGTGCCAAAACTTCTAATATTGTGTAAACATTGTGGCAAAAGAAACTTGTCGCATTTCTTCTCAAAGATACGTTGACTGCATGTTTTATGCGCACTTCGGGAGCCTGCATATTTGTCACGAAAAATCTCTGAAGCGTAACACTGGGATTCTAGTAGGCTGACATAGGCTAGACTGATTTTTTTGCCAAATGCATCGAAGCTGTCGTTAATGGGAATGATTAATTGTTGATTCGAGTATTCATTGTTTAATTAGACCGATTAATCGGTGACTATCATAGGATATGTAGTTTTGATTTTAGTTAAATTTAACGTAATTTAGTTGTTGTTGGGGCTTCATTTTTTGTTGCGGAACCAGGACCTTTGTCGTGACCCTAGTTTCTTACGGCTTCCTCGCGGCTCGTGTGAGAATTGAATAAATGACACCTTTTGATAGATAACAAGATGACACCAGATAGCGAGGTGAACTGGTGGTCCCATTATCGGAAAATTATCAGAGCAAAAGCTGGAGATGAGTTGAAACAACACCACTCGACAGCCTACGTGGCTGCTCTCACACGAAGCCATTTTTTTAGAATTGTACATATTTTATATATTGTATAAGCAGCATAAAGGAAAATAAACAATTGAATCAAATTTTCGGAGGTCATCTGTATCTTTAGTTGCAAAGATTTGTCATACTGTTTATGCTAACTGATTGCTGATCAGTGTAACCAGCTCATTATCTGTATTTCGTACGATGATTACAGATGTAGATTGTGAATCTGCTCGCACTGAAGAAGAGCGTGTGATGCTGGAAGATGCAAAGCAGATGCTGAACAACCCAAGGGTGCAGGACAAGATTCACCCAAAGACAGGAGCCACCTCCCTTCACGTGGCTGCGGCAAAGGGCTACCATAAGATCATGAGGTGAGTTTCAATCAATCAATCAATCAATCAATCAATAATTTTTATTTATTTGCCATCTGGATAAACTGGTTTCACTGTCTATTCTGCCTAGTTTCTCTTCCAAAAACAGTTTACTTATTAAATAAAGGACCTTTAACGATTCGTAATCCCTCTGCAGCTAAGACAGAATGACGTAAGCCGGGAACACGAAGGAGACTCTGGTTTCGAAAAAGGCGTTAAACGATCTCACCTGAAGTTGTTCCTAAAGAGGAGACGGAGTCTGGCTGTAATGTTGAACACAGAACCATCAAGTTTGTTCCTTGCGCAAAAAATGTTGTATATAGAATCCCGTTAGCTTGTGGCTTTGTGTACGCAGGTCGAACATCTCAATGCGTTAACCAAAGGTTGGGCCAGCATAAAAACAGCCCAGATTCAAATTTGTCGGACCATCTAAGAATCCGTAATAATTGCCAGCCTCTATGGTCCCAGACGGCGGTGCTGGCGTGGGAACCAGACAGGCGAAAACGTCTTTTGAGAGAAGCGTTGGCCATACAGAGTGTGGGCAATTGTATTAGTCTGCCGTCCCGGCCTTCAAGCGCCTCTTCTGACCTTCCCTCAACTCATTTTGTCCTCATTTCCCTATTCCCCCCTCTCTCTGTCTTCCCTCGCACGTCTACATGTTCATGAAGTTCGTTGTTATCAATTAAACGCCTTGCTGGTTTGAGCCTTCGTGTTTGTGTGTTTGTTTACGTGTCTTGCCCATCGCTCAGGCTTGCCTATCATGGCGACCCTTTTGTTTCTCAAGTGTCACCGAGCCATTTTATTTTGCTGTGGATTTGCTTTTGGGTTTGGCCCGTGTCAGAAGATGATGCAGTCAGGTTTCTGTCCAATTTGCCGGCATAACTACCCCAACTTTTTGAGCAGTTTGGAGTATTCTTAGAGCCTGAAGTTTTCGGGAAATATTTTTTCGTACATTCGGGGGGTAAAAATCGGGTAAATAAATATGCGCACTAAATTCGTGCAAATTCGGGTGAAAAAACTTCCAGTACGCTAAATTTGGGAAGAAATCGGGCTCAGTTACTCAAACTAATTGTAGCGGTTTGGTACAAGTGGTGATGTAACTGCATTTTTCTGCCAAACAAGTAAGTTAGTGCATTCCTACAGACATCCCAGTGAGGGCAATTTGCCGGGTAAAAATCGGGTTTCACCCCAAAGAGGCAACCTTCAATTCGGGGTGCAAATTCGGGGAAGATTCGGGTAAAACCCTAAAACTTCAGGCTCTGAGTATTCTTGTGATACACAGACTCACGTTTCTTTCTCTTCAGCCTGTTGATCCAGGCGGGCGTGGACCTGAATGCACAGGACAACGAGGGGTGGACGCCCCTGCACGCAGCGGCCCACTGGGGACAGAAGACCGCGTGCCGCATTCTGGCGGAGCACCTTGCCAACATGGACATCACAAACTACGTGGGGCAGACGTGCTTCGACATTGCAGACCCCGAAGTCCTTCTCACGCTGGAGGAGTTGCGCAAGAAGCAGGCCAGCGTAAGTACAATTCTATACCGAATGTAACCATTTTGTGAGAATAAAAAAACAGGAACGAATAGCAACGAGCCCAGTTGCAAGAAAGCGTGGGTTTGTTGCAGACGGCAGCACGTCGGGTTCCCAAAGCGGTTGACGCACTTCGGTACGTGCGATTCGTCACATGCAAGCGTTGTACAGTAGAATCTCGATATGAATCTCGTGGGGTAGCGGAAAAAAAAATTATAATCTGAAATTGGTACAGTCAAACTCCTTTATAGCGAACACCTTTTTAACGAAAATACCACTACAGCAAATTTTTTTTGCGGTCCCACTGGGGCCTATAGGTCCAATAATGGACATCCTTTTTAACGAAAATTCCTTTACTGCGAATTTTTTTTGCTGTCCCCTGAGCTTCGTTGTAAAGGAGTTTGACTGTATCGACAGAATTAAACCAAAGTAGAAGTTGAGGCAAGAAAATAGACAGCGACTGTTCGTTTTCCGTAACTCTCAGTGAAAGAGGTTGGTCGTAACGCTTTTGTCTCTTCGTTTTTGACCAATACTGCCAAAATTCGCGAGATGATTCAAAATGCCCAGCATGTGCTTTCCACCCGCAAGTCACGCGACAGTGTCGTAAAGCGAGCTTCTCCTAAAGCACGTAAGCGTTAGGTGAAGCCGACAATTTTAAATGATTTTTAAATGCTCCTAATGTAGTAAATCTAGGGCTTGGTCCTGCCCAGCTTACTATAAGGGGGTTCTACTGTACAAAAGCACGAATTTGTAATCTTTCAGTGAAGATTTTATGACAGCTAGCACGCGAAGCGTAGTGGAGCATTCTCCTTTGGAATTTCCAGAATGCAACATTATCTTACATTAAATTTTTTCCATTCAGATGCAGAAGGAAAGGCCAGAAATCCAAGAAATCCTGGAACGCAAGGCGCAGAAACCGCCGTTGAAACGACGCACGTCAGTCATGAGGATGAGCCTGGCCGACAGGAACAGCGTAGTTGACAAGGATAAGTCCTCGGAGCGATCGGCCATTGAAGCGCAGTACCACCTTGCTAAGGTCGAGGAAGACGGTCAGTACAGGTTTTTCATTTTTAGATTGTTTCGTTTTTCTTCGTTCCGTTTTTACAAGAAAAAGCCTGAGATAACAAGATCTCTGTTTCTCAGTTGAGAGAAGTTCCCAGGAAAGGGAAATCAACTCGAAGGAAGAAATCAGTGAGCATCAATTTCTTTTCCTTCTCTTTATATTTTTTTGTGGGTGTAAGGAGAGGTTAGACATGATGAGCTAGCCTCCTCCTTCTCCACTATTACTACAATTTCCCTGTCAGCCACGTAGGGCCATGACTACATGACCAGATATTGTCGGACGTAGAAAGGCGTGAATGTTTGCACGTTGAAAACTTTAGAAAAGTACAAGCATATACATCTCGTTTCTATTGTGAGCTCATGTGCAAGAATTTGTGCAAGATGGTAATTTGAGAGGACCGTGTTGCTGTAATCGCGTGGAATATTCGCATATAAAAAAACTGGCTGCATTTTGGGTCAAACACATTTAAACGTGGTCAATTTGTAGGGCAATCATTGCTGGTCAAACTCTGATGAACCGCTTTAATTTTTATTTATTTTTAATTTTTAATTTCAATTTTTATTTTTTAAATTTCAATTTTAATTTTTTAAATTTAAATTTTTATTTTTTAAATTTCGTTTTTTATTTTTTTATTTCAATTTTTAATTTAAAAAAAAATTAAGGGTGTTTCTCAGTTTAATTTGGCCAGTTTTTGAGAGAAGTCACCTGATTTTCAGCACGCAAGAACGAGGTTAACAAGGCCAACGTGCTGCTGGACGGCATGGTGGAACCCTCGCTTGCTGAAAAACCGAAAGAGGTAAGCCTGTTGGGTCAGTCTCGCATCATTACTAGAACCTGAAGTTTTAGGGTTTAACCCGATTCTTGCCCGAATTTGCACCCCGAATTGAGTGTTGCCTCTTTAGGGCGAAAACCCGATTTTTGCCCATCAAATTGCCCTCCCTGAGACATCTGCAGGAATGCACACTAACTTGTTTGGCAGAAAATGCAGTTACATCACCATGTGTACCAAACCAGTACTGTTCGTTTGAGTAATAGAGCCTGATTTTTCCCCAGATTTGGCATGCTGGAAGTTTTTCCACCCGAATTTGCACGAATTTAGAGCACATGTTTATTTACCCGATTTCTACCCCCCTGAATTGGGGCAAAAATATTTTTTGAAAACTTCAGGCTCTAGTTATGGCGCACCCAAACAGCGCATGCTTGCGGACTAGTGACTTGGCAAACATCAAGTTGTGATCCCCCTTGCAGCCACCAAGCAACGACATCGATGAGGTGACTGTGGCGTTGCGTAAGCTTCGTCGCACGAGCCCTCAGCCTCCGCAAGATGTAGAAGTACGCACCCCCAATCCCCCGACGCAGCAGCCACTGAAAGAAGTGACACCTCCCCTACCAGAGAAAAAACCCTCACCGCCTCCAGTAGAAGAAAGGGTACGTACGCTTCAGCTTACAGGGAGACCTTGCAACACTCAAAGAAAAGTTTGCGGAATGTCGTACCGAACGCGCGCACCCGCCTCCCTGGATACCTAATACAACCTTCACGTTCGTTTTGCAGGAGCAACGAATTTTCGAATGATAGCAATAGCAAACCAAAACCGAAATGTGCCGTTTTTTATCGTGCGGCGAGATCTGTTGCTGCAACCACTTACGCATAGGGCCCCGTGTTTTAGGGGAAAAACCCGGTAAAGCCCGTTTTTACCCTCCGATTTGCGCCATCGTCACTTAGGGTAAGACCCGAAACCAATACTGGTTCTGCCGAATGCTAAACCCTGGACATTCAGCGTGGCTGTTTCGTATCCTGTATTTATCTAAAGTATGAGAAGCACCCTTCTATCTCTTCTTCTTTCTCCTTCTCTATATCTCTCTATCTATATCTCATCTTCTATCTCCAACCCGAAAATCTGCTCCTGCACTCCATATCACCCGATCTTACCCTGAAACAAAACCAAATTTTTACCGCAGATTTTAAAAAAACAACATAAAACCCGAAAACACGGGGCCCTACTCACGCAGCATATTGGCCCAACCGTTTAGGATATTATTGATTTCAACGGGACGGAAGCGAATATGCTCTAGAAAAACGTCATTTCATTTTATTCTCTTCGTTTTTTTGTTTCGTTTATTTTTTTCAGTAGTGAAAAATAAATGCTGTCGGTGCACGTAATTTATTTCTACACATTTTCGAAGGAACTAATGAGCTTTCTCAAAAAAAAAAGCACGCGACGTCATCACGCTCACACGTTTTGTCTCCTAACGACGGCGCAGGAGTGAAGGCGTCTCTCCAGTTTGCAATTGCAGGATGTGCACCAGTTAGCTTGGAGTAGGAAGGTGCACTTAGAGTGGGTGACATAATTAGAGCACCAATGTTGCCAGGCAAAAGCCAGATTGCCCGCTTTACTCTGTATCTGTTGCCGTAGTTCCCTTCTCTGTGAACAAAATAGTAATCTGATATCTTATCTATTAGCCGTTAACTTCGTGCCTCAGGCTTGAGCTTTACAGTATGCTCCTTCTCGTGTGGTTGAGTGGTTGAGTGGCCCACAGGCCTGCACTAGCAGTCCCACATTTGACTTGGTGTGTTCACTCTATTAAATAAAATATTTCGATTGATTGGTTGATGGATTGATTGAACGCTTGCGTTTACTGCAGAAAAAGGAACCTAGCCCGCCGGAAGAAACTGTTACCCTGCGCAAGCGAGCACGTGCCGTGCCAGATAACAACGAGGAGTCTTCCGCGTCGACCACAGAAAATCCTGCTCAAGGAGCCCCGAAACGGTGAGTCCCATACGTGCCACATTGGCTCGTGTTCCTTTTTATGTATTGTCACAGTCGTAGCTAGAGCCCCTAGCTTTCAGCGGTCCCGCAAGATTTTGTGGAATTCCCACATAATCGTGTGTGTTTTTCGCAGAATATTTGATACACGGGAGCAGACAGGCTTTCCGGACTTTGTGGTTACGAAACCTGCTGTTTCCCCAAGAATTAGGTGTTCTTTATGAAATATTTTATATAAAATAGACAAAATATTTGTATAATAATTTATTTTATATTTTATAATATTTTACGACAGATTTTCCAAACTTTGCGGTGACCGGAAACATATCCGGAAATATTTATGTAGCGATAAAATATACAAAATGCAAATGTTAATTTTCCACCGTGGAAAGCTAGGGGCTTTAGTCACGGCCACATGTGTGTACAATGGAATCCTCACACCATGCATCCCAAGCAGCAGAACATGTTGGCCCAATATTAGGTCAACATGTTGTGCTGCTTGGGATGGTTGGTTGTTATATTGACCATCGCATCTTTAGGACATTTGTGCTGCCAGTACGTGATGAGGAGTCCGAGACTCAAAGGAAAGCACACGCAAAGAGGGTCAGGGAGACCAGGAGGTCAACGCAGGTGAGTGTTTGCTAACAAAATGAATCTGTAATTGGAATTGGGCCCGTTGGTGATGCATTATAAAAGCGGTAAAATAGTTCAGTGCAAACTTAAAATCACACACAGGGACACATATTCCTACACACAGCTCTGCACTTTCAACAACTACACCAGCGGCACGGCGGAGCGGGTTAAGGCATTGGTCGTAGCCAAGGTCGTGTTGAAGACTGGGATGATAGTGGTTGGTTCGAATCCACCGGCTGTGCTTGTCTAAGGTTTTCCCCGGGTTTTTCCGAAGACTTTCCGGACGAACGTTGGCACAGTTCCCCATGAAGTCTGCCCAGGACGCGTACTAACCCCCCTGTCCCCTACTCCTTTCTGCTGTCCTCTCTCCATCTGTACACCACTCATAACCACAGTTGCTAACACGAAAAAAAAAACAAAAACAAAAAAAACGCTCAACAACTGATTTATTGGCACGATCACAGCTTATTAAACCCCAAACGCTACCATCGATAAGAGACAGGTCACAGAAGCCGCTGATGAGGGGCCAAGAATAACTACTTCCCGCTTCGAAAGACCTGATTTGGGAGTCAGATTGACCCAACATGTGAATGTTTTAGCCATCGACCTGAAATTTTACCGAGTGTTTGAGACCGGTATGCAAACTGCTGAAAGAATAACTGTTAGGCCTAAGAGCTGATACCTGTTTTTACGCTTCTGACAGACTTCTTGCAACCGAAATTGCTCGGAATTTAAGTTGTTAAAGAGTAGTGCACTATTTTGTACCAGAATTATTTTGCTCTACCGGTAACGCGACAACCCATTCACGTACATATCGTATTTTTGTTAAGGTGGTGTCTAATTAATTCCACCAATAAATAAAGCCAACCACGCGTGGACGCAGCGAACTCTATCGCGACTCCTGCAACGTTTTTACCACGAGCTCTCTGTTGTATCCCAAACTTACGATTGTGTCGCTGTTTCAAGGGCGTGACATTGGAAGACCTCAAGTCTGCGGAGCAGCAGCTGCTGAAGAAACAGCAGGAACGTGAAGAGCACAAAGAGGATAAACCACCGCCGTCCCAAGCAGCAAAGTCGGCAACAGACGACACAGCTCAAAGACTGCTGGGGAGCTCCAAAGAGAAGGTAACAATGCTCGAGTAAAAGGTTATCAAAATTAGTACGCTAATTTAGAATACTTGGCACCGAGGGCTGAAAAATCAGTTAGGATAGTTAGGGCGAAACCCCACTTCGGATTGCCACTGTCCTCCAGGGGATGAGAGACAAGTTGTCCCTCCTTGACATCTTCCAATTCTTCCACATCTTCCAGGAGGAACAACCACCCACGGTCCGCGTCGTTCCGAGTAGCCCAGAGGTGGGAACGACCATTACCCTCCCCATACCCTCTCGAGGCCGTGTCAGCCCCAGGGGTTCCGAGGATGCCAGTCATACGGTGACGATTCCTTTCCGTCCGAGGGCGTCTCCGTTTGAAGAACCGGAGCCCAAAGACACATCTCCCCCTAGCCCAGAAGCTGGTAGGACATTGCATAAGTAGTGCCTGACTTTTTAGGGTTAAACCCGTATCCGCCCGATATTTACCCCCCGAACGAAATCTGTAAAATTCGGGTTTAACCCGAATCTACCCGAAAACATCCGGGTCGCGTGGCACACTCATAAGCGTGCATTAAAATAAAGTTTGATAACATTGCTAAACATTAGTTCCATGTTAAGACAAATTTTTATTAAACAAAAAAATTGAAGAATTCAAAATTGTGTTTGTGCATCTAAGGACCGTTGCTTTCTCGTAGTATACATAGGGCCTGACTTTTTCGGGTTTTATTTTTGGCCAAATTCGGGGGGTAAATATCGGGTGATATTTTTCATTTGAAAATTCGGGTGTATTCAGGTTAAATCCCGTTACGGCATATTCTGTCGTCAGGAATTCGGGTGTATTCGGGTGATTTTTTTTTGTTTAATAAAAATTTGTCTTAACATGGAACTAATATTTAGCAATGTTATCAAACTTTATTTTAATGCATGCTTATGAGTGTGCCACGCGACCCGGACGTTTTCGGGTGGATTCGGGTTAAACCCGAATTTTACAGATTTTGTTCGGGGGGTAAATATCGGGCGGATATGGGTTTAACCCTAAAAAGTCAGGCCCTAAGTATACACAGTATCCATCGTGTATAGTTTGAATGGGGACATCAGATACCTTTTTTTTTTTTTTGTACGTTGCGGCAGGTGACATGGACAAGGACGACTCTAGAAATAACGGCACCGTCCAGTCGGCGGCGATTCAGAGGCGGCGAAGGCCCAAACGAAGATCCACCGGTGTTGTCTACCTCGAGGGAGAAACGCCTACGGTCAGTGCTGTCCTCTAGCGCTAGTGGATTGATTTATTTATTCTGTCCTCTAGTAGATTTATTTACGCGCATTTTGCCACAATTAACGCAATTACATGGTCCGAAAACATTTCAAATGTTGATCGAGTTCTGGAATGTCTCTCTTTGCCCTAGAATGAAATTTCCTAGCATCAGTGAACTGCAGTGTGGTTCGTCATACATGGGCATGCTGGTGTAATGTACTCCATTGTGTGTTCCAAGGGTGTTCACTTGTAGTACTATTGCCTTGTGTGTCTTACGTTAAAAGCAGTGGTTCTCAGCGGCAGTTCTCTCTTCTGTGTCGGCCACTGAGCCGTTGCCATTGCGGATGATGTCTATGCACTGGTGCTCCTTTCTGTTACGCCGTCGTTAGAAAATTCAGCGTGATGTCCAGCGTCTCAACATCCTCAACAGCCTTTCGCTAGTCTGCAAGAATATGAACTGCGGCGAGCAGAGTCTCGTTGTAGTTTTCATAACACAAGTACAGACCAGTACAGAACTTTCCGTTTTTTTTTTAGAATTCTCCGATCCATCGGCTGCAGCACACTAGTCGTGTTGGGACTACAGCTCCGAAGCGTGAATCGCATGGCACGAAAAACTGTCCGAAAACTGTCCGAACCGAAATCGGGACCGAACTGTTTTCTGTGCATCACCGCGGGCTACCGAAATGCACCCCGAATTTCGGCCGAAGACTTCTGGCCTTGGGGAAAATCGCCTTTCAACCGTCCAGCTCAATGAGACAATCCCCGTATTCATTGGGGTAGAAGTCGCACACACGGCAACAGTCAACCCCATTGCTCCGTCATCGTTGCTATGGTTCCCCTTCCGGCTGAATAGCCATCGGATGCTTCTACTTTTTCGGTTGGCGTCACTTCCCATTTTGGGGGAGAAATCTGGCTTGGCCAGATCGGGACGAATTCGGCCCGAAATTCTGTTCTCCGAGAGAAGTTGGGTCCCGAATTCGGTTCGGAAAGAATTCGGACGCTTTTCGGGCCATTCGGTTCACGCTTAAGGCTAAGGTGGTTGCATCTGAAGCGCGCTGGTTTGCGGCGCTTTCAGCTTTTGGAGCATGGTATGTCCCAACAACTAAGCCAACTCTGAACAAAATCCGTGTGAAAAATCGAGCTGTTCGTTTAAGAAATGATCCAAAATATTGGAAGCTGAATACGTTGATTCTATAAGGCGTCCGATGAATGCCACTAGTTTTGTCCAAAAACTTAGAAAGTCAGAATTTTTGGAGTCTGAAATATTGGTCGGTGACTGTCATAATAAATCAAAATCAATCATTCGTTACTCGCGCGATGTCTATATTGCATGACCCACTTCTGCACAGTCGAGTGGCACAATCACGGGTTTCCTCGAATAACATGAGTTGAGAACAACGTTATATTCTGTGTTGCTTGATTTCTCGCTGCAGTTTTGAACCTGGTTGAGTCACCCTCAGCCAATCAATCCTCTCATTTTGCAGGAACCCACTACAGGCCAGGCGAGTACAGAGGCTTCAGATCAGGAAAAACTGAGGCTAGACAAGCAGGACCTCATCGGGGATGGGCGGGTGAGTGCGCGCACTCTCCTTATGTTCCTCGACATAGTACAGCCACCGTCGGGCCGAACCAGAATGCAGGACAGTGTCAAGGGCCTCGAGAATTGGTCGCTGGGACTGAGACTGGGTCTCAGTCCGCATGCAGCTCTGCAGGTGGCGAGCGTGAGTGTGAACCTGAGAAGTGTTTCAGGTTGGATAACCATCCGTGTGCGCATTTCGAACTGCTGTCGGCACGTACGTGAAAGGACCCAGTCTCAAACCCAAAGGACAATGCTCTATGTGTGCCATATGGTTAAGGCCCCGGTTTTTCTGCTGCGGCAAATCTCTAATTCTGCGGCAGAGAATCTGCAATTCTGCAATTTTTGCAGCAAGTGCTTGTGCTTCTGGGCTGATGATACATACGAATATAAAATCTTTATTATCTTGCATGTCAAAGAAGTAAAGTGTCCACAAATCCAAAATATGTGTAGTTCTAGCTAAGCATCACATGGTACTTTGTGCTGTTTTAGCACTGGCATAACATTGTTAACACTGTAACGTCAGAAAATCAATCGGGCGCTTTCGTAGAATTCCTCAGTAGCATACTAACCTTTGCACCCTTGTTTCCCCAAGTGGGAACGTTTAACCATGGCATCTGTGAGGAGCACGCTAAATGGGATATCGCCACTGAGAGCAAAACAGAAGTAAGTAAAGACAGGATGGAAATTGATGTTCTGAGGCTGGAAGTACCTAATCCAGAGGATGTGGGTTCGAGTCGTGCAGCTGGGTAACCTTTTCAGTTGCTTCCTTCTTTCATACTAAAAACAGGATAGATTTGGGCTTAACCAGTGTTGCCAACATGATATGCGTGGTACACTATTTGTTTTTCATCTCATTTAGGTGGTGTGGGAAAGGGCGTTATTTATTTATTTATTTTATTTATTGAAATAAATAAATATCCAGGTTATGAGCCATAGGTGCATCCATGTCCGGCACCAAAGCTTTGTTCCTTAGTCAAGATTCGTAGTTCCGCGGTGCATCCTAAATTCCGCGAATTTTCGCGGAAAAGTCTGGGGCCTTGCATATGGTTGCATGTTCCAGCTGACTCTAACCATGGCTGTACATGGTCGCCCCAACAGCATGAGGAACCTCCAGGAAATTCTGTGAGGTGGCACTGCGACAACAACTTTATTTAATGATGGTGAATGGGGAGCTTCATCGCCAGGGGCGATGAACGGGAAATATTAATGGTCAAGCGCGAATATATCTGCCAGACTCTGAATTGAGTAGCCGTTTAATTCTCCAGGTTGTCTGCGCGGTGCCTGGCTTATGTCAGCAGTGCTCATATATTGGCAAAGACCTACTCATACACTACAGAATTCTGCCGCAGATGCTGAAATGGCATCAGTTGAAAGGACATCTGAACCTGAAAGGGCATAGGCACAATCTATTCACTATTCAAACTGTTCAGCGTGTCATTAATAATTTCTTCAGACGATCAAACTGTGTGCGAGGTTGTCATCAACGCATACTCTCTTCACTAGCCTTGATGTTTCTACTGATTCCAAGATGGAAAGTTGAATCTGGACTAAGGACATCTTGGCGGTCTTATTAAGGCTGCTTAGTCACGCTGTCTCCAGCGAGAGGCACTGAAAATTACGCATGTGCATTGAGGACTCTGTGCACATTGAAGAATCTTCTAGAATTGACCTTCAGTTGCTGTTGCCCCGTGATGTATAACTCGGAATTTTAACCAGCGGCTCAGTCTTCATGCTGTCGTTGCCTACTTCCATTTCATTAGCAAGTATCACTCAAGTGCACTGCATACTGGGATAATGCTTTGTATCATGCCTCATAATTGCACTCCTGAAATGTGGTACGTCTGCTGTTGGAGTTAGAAAGCGCAACAGTGACAGGAAAAAAACATTCACGCTCTCAGGTTCACTTGTATGTCATATGAAATGTGCATGCACAAGCAACACCTACGAGCTAGTGTAAATTAAGTTAAACTAAATTTTATTCACAAATCAAATATGAGAAATATATCAAATAAATAGCTAATAAATCTTTTGAATTCTGTGGCATCAGTTAAGATAACTCAACAAAATGAAGACCATATACAGGGTGTCTCAGTTAAATCCCCGGGCTAAATAATTCGCGAAACGGTGCACCAGTCGAAGAATTTTTTTTTTTACAAGTATCTGTCCGATACCGCCTGCAACCTGCGCACCGTGTGAATGAGTGGGAGACGCTCATTATTAAAATAAAAATGCAAATGAGTTTCGTAAAAAAAGCGTAACTGCTAAAGCAGGGCGCCGTCGGCATTAAAATGGGTACTACCCCTTTTGGGACCTTCAGTGGACACCTTTTAGAGAAAAATCTGCCACCAAAGCGGGTCATTTGTTGCAGTAATTAATTGGTTTCGGTTTACATGTTTTGGTCGCGGCGAAGTGCAAAAGGACGTAATTCATTGGTGTAAGGACGTAATTCATAATAGACCATTCATTCAGAATAGAATGATCGACCCTTGTGCAGCTTCGTTTTGTCCCTTTGGATCATGCTGTTAGCGTCACGAGAGCCTTAACAGTGACAGTGGGCTTTCTGAAGGTGCACAATGATGATCATAACAACAAGTGCTGCTTCAGTCTACAAATTTCAAACGTGTAGAATTAAAAATTTAAAAAAAAATGATATAACGAAACTAGCAGGGACCGCAATTTCTTTCGTTGTACCGAACATTTCGCTGTATGGAATTGAAGGTCACGAATCGTGACCTTCGCGAGCGCGTTGATAACTCGATAGCTACAATGTGGAAAAGTTTTTTCGTCAAAAATAACGACAACTACAAATAGAGCGCCAAACAAAACCTAAGGCATTTTATTCTCGCGTGAAATAGCCGGTTATTCGCTCCGGCATGGTGCCTAGAAGTTGCGGTGTCACACATTGTTACGTATGCCGCTAAAGCCTCCGAATCTTTCTCCATATCGTGTTGCGATCCCGCGAGCCTTCTAAGTACGGCTGTGGCAGTGTGTGTCTGTGTGTGCGCGATGGTGCCTCACGTCTCTTGCTCTTTTTGTCCTGTACTTTGCTGCAACCGGACAGTTGAAAACCAGCACGAAAAGGAGAAACCTCGGAAGGAAAATCCAAAAACTTCATTTTGGGGTCATAAAGCTTATCTCGTTCTTTCGCAGTATCAAGGAGGATGCTAATAAGTATTTTGTTGTAGTGGGAGTTCAAATACATTGATCTCTATGGCCCTCTGCCAGGGAATCCAAATAATTTCGCTCTATCGCGAATTTCGTTATATCGCGTTTCGTTGTAACGAGATTTGACTGTATATATATATTGAGCTAGTGAGAAAGTGCAAGGTGCTTTGTCTATTAAATATTTGCGTCTCGAATGTCAGACGGAGCGCAGCTTAAAAATGCGTCTGCCATTCCTCTGGAACAGTTGCAGTCGTGGAGGCCATACCATGTTGCTCCAGTAAGCATCGTTGAGTCGGCTTCATCTGAGCATATCGACTCCAAGCGTGCACTCATGCCCGATCTTTCATTTGTGCCACTGTTCCAGATTCTTCTGCGTTTCACTGACGTTATATACAAAACGAGCTATTTTAATGAAAAAATGACAATGAAAAAATGGCTAGGAAGCAAGCGAGCTGGTGAAGATGATGCATAATGTAAAACCCTGAGACTAGGGAGCACGAAAGGACAGACACAACACGAAGTCTCAAACACAGCTGAAAATTTTACTTCACATTCAAGAATTATATACAACCAGAGGGAAGGGAACAACCAGTTGAGGACAAAAAGGGTCAGTTCCGGGGAACAAGAAGTCTGCTCCAGGCCGGACCGAGGATTACGGATGGGTTGCTGACACAGTTCCCACAAGAGGTTATGCGTAGGGTCTCTCTCAAAAGTCTTCTAAAAAGCTTAAAAAAGCTATTTTAAGGTATCTGTGAAACTGTTGTTTGAAATGATATGCAAGGAACTGGCAGGTCATGCGGCGTGTTGAGGCAAATAGTATATATCAGTATAAACTGTTTCACTCTTCTACTCAAAGCTGGTTAAAAATAAATAAGTAAGTAAATAAAATTTTAAAAAAATGCAAATCATCATCATTACCCGCATCCGTTTCTGATGTCTGACACGGAATAACCTGAAACAGCCTCTCCCTTTGTATTCTTTGTGTTGCTGTCACACTGATGATGACAGTACACAGAAATAGAGTCTTAGAACTGGGACAGCACCCGACCGCACTATGTATAGCCCGTCATTGTGAAGGTGTGATTGCGGTGTGTGCGCGACCCCTCTGCGCTATTCCCGTTGGAGAAACACAGTCGGACGAGCATCTTCGCATAAAAACATCTGTAACAGTGCGTCGGGTCCACATTCCCGTTGTGGAACACGAGGGACATGCCCAGGGTGGCTTCAGTTCAGGGGAATCGCTGACCACCTTATGATCTGGGCAAGGCTGGAACGCATAGAAAGGACAAATACATACAAAGCCTCATGTGCCTAAGTAAGGGAGGTGTGTTAGCTTAGCTCAGTTGGTAAGAGCCCTGGACCGGTAATCCATTAAGATGTGGGTTCGAGTCCTGCAGCCTGCTGACCTTTTCAGTGACTTCCTTCTTTCATCATTGAAAAGCTGGTTCTGCATGGCTTCTTGTAATGTTTAGAATGTGAAGTCAAGCATTGCTGTCTGAGGTTTTCCCTGGGTTTTCCAGACGAATGTCGGCCCAGTTCCCCTGAAGTCTGCCCAGGACGCATACTAACTCCTTCCTGCTGTCCTCTCTCCATCTGTCCACGTCTGTACGCCGCCCATAGCCACTGTTCCTTCGCGTCGCTAACACGGAATTTAAAATATTTGAGGCGGTTATTTATAAGGGGCGTACCTCGAAGTAAAGTGACCGAAATCCCCGCTGCAAAATAAACTACTGGAAATATAAACGTTATTTGACTATAAAGTGCACAGTCGCGCACGGGAAACTGCCAACGGCGAACTTAGACCAACCTGGTCAGAAAAATGCAAACACCAAACTTGGTCTAACCTAATAATAAACTATAACCAACGTAGTGTTGCGTCGTGTCTGCCCCGCGAGATGCCTCTGTTCCCACACTCACCTTTCAAAAACCCTCCACTCTTAGAAAGAACGTATCGGAGAATGAGGGTACGTCGTGACGTAGGCTATTCCCCTGCCACGTGACTCGTGGCGTAGTCCGCGCCGGTCTCAAGCGAGAAGCAGCAGCGCGTGAGCAGAGAAGAAAGCGGCTGCTTTCTCCGACTGTTTTTCCCTTCCCTTTCCTTTCCCTTTCTTTCTTTCCTTTCCCTTTCTTTCCTTTTCTTTTGTAAATTTGATCCCGCAGTAACAGTACACGAATATATTTTGCGTTGAAAGATGAAAGTCACTGAAAGGTTAGCCAGCAGCCATTAGTTCTTTCATATTTTGCGTGGTTACTGCCGATGGACAGCTTCACAGATTGTATGCACAGAACAGAAACGGGAAGGTGTGCGTGGATAAATCGCAGTCGTTGAATGAGGCAGGCGTTTGTCCCGCAACGTTTTAGCGACAGGCACTTGTACTTTGCTTTTGGGGTGTTTATTTGCGCCGCATTCGTACAATTTGCGAGTCAGCAGTCATACTCTAGGCCGCTTCACTCGCGGAGATTCCAGCCGTGAAGTCGCAGCCGGGTGAGTTTCCGTGCGCGCGCCGTTTCTCGTGCGTCTATTACCAGTTTGTTCCCACTTAGAATGCAGGTCCGCCACGAAATGGGGCCAAGTGAGTGTCACAAGCCTCTATGAGGGATCTTAGGTCGATGGTAGTGCACACCCGCTTGGCTTGTGTGTGTTCACGTAACCCTGGACCACTTTGGATACTACCAGTGTAGTCTGAAAATATGATTGCTGGTGAGGGGGCATGGTACGTCTTGGGCCGACTTCGCAGAGAACTGTGCCTACTCACCCTGAAAACTCAGGCACCGCAACCGGTGCCAGAATAATGAGAACCGCGTACGGGAAGCGGTTTCCCGGCCGCGTGGCCCTCGGGAACTTCTGGATTCCATCGACTGCTTCCCGCCACCACGAGACGGCAGCACAGTGGCAGCATATTCCTATGTCATTGAACTTCCGCGTCATTTACTCTACGATTCCAAGGTCGCGGATTGGAACCTCCTATGCGGAGGTCTTGGTTTCACAGAACAAGTTGTTCAGACACGTCGTCCTCCGCGAGGATCGCGAAATACGGTTTAGGTTTGCCTAAATGATCCCTTTTCAATCAGGGCAGGTGCTGGTTTGGTCTCAGGCTCTAAAGGAGCAGTGAAATGTAGTTTTTTTCTTTTTTTTTTTTTTTGTTATTGGCTGCGGCGTGTTGTGCAACGAACAACGTGAGCTCTTCTGGAGGAACTACCGTAATTTCACGCGTATCAGCCGCGGCTTTTGCGCGATTTTTTTTTTTTTTTTTCTCACGGGCGCTCTGCGGCTTATCTGATGACTATTTTTTCCTGGTATTTTCCCCATACGCCGATTTTAACGAAAGGGCCAACAGTGTCTGTGGAACAGCACTGCCCTCCTGACGCACGAACAGTGCGTAACAGGGACGGGTCCACATTCGAGTAGATTGATCGTCCTGGTGCATTCCCCCAAGCAGCTTTAAGGAAAGTGGTGACAGTGATTCACGTCTTCTAGAAGACCACTGACCCATCAATCTGAAAAACGGCCAACAAGTGCACAATCCGATCTTGGTAGTAGAACTCTAGGACTGACCCCGGAGTATGGACCACACGGTTTATGGCCTTCTCTATGGTCTCCTTTGTCGCACAAATCAGTCCTCTCGTATTGCCCGCGGCTTATGTGCCAGAAAATTTTCAAACGTTTCCTAAAAACGCGTCCTGCGGCTTATCTGCGGTGCGGCTTATACGCGTGAAATTACGGTACTTGAGCAGTTGACCTGCCACTTCTTCAAAGAGCGTGTAGGTGAACGGAAGAAGTGAAAGTCACTTCCGGTCACCTGAAGTCAGGCGAGCAGATGGGGCTGCTTTCTCCCGGCGTATTCTGTAAATTTGATTGCGCTGTGGCAATGTGACTAGGGCGAACACGAAATACAACGGGTCATATTGTTTCTAACCAGCGCAGCTGTCCTTCTAGCCTTCTTCGCACAAATATACGCTTAATGTTGTTACTTGAAATGTCTGTTGCCATCTTTCATACCCTGTGTTATAAAGGCGTCTCTCCACCCCTCAACAGCCTTAGTTCCGAAAATAGGGGCCCGAAATGGCCCAGACGGCTTCGTTAAAATTGTCCTCCTCCCACAGCCTTACAACATATGGGGTGAGTTAAGCCGGTAGCCTTTGTAGTGTCACTGGCAGATGTTTTAATGCCAGGTTTTTGTTCCTCTTTAGCGGTACTAATGACAGAGCCGGAAGGAGCTGAAGACAGTACAATGTAGCTGTCTATAGAAGGTGCGAGCATTCAGTGGCACGTGCAATGCTGGTCAGTCGTGGTTGATCTCTCTTTTTCTCCATTGGCCATAAAATATTATCTCGACTCGTTCTTCCTGTCTCATCTTCACTTCCCCCATTCCCGTGTTGGTTATGCAAACAAACACAATATCGGTTCATGTTGCCGCACTTCTGGACCACTGGGAAGGGAAGGACGATCAAAGCAAACACGCACATTTTGTTGTGTGCCCCCTCTCTGTATATTTATGCGCCTGAACCCCCTTCTTTATTTCTTATCGCGACTAAAGAGCTGGGAATGTCTTCTCGTGCCAACTTGGCCCGTTTCCCATCTCCCTTCACTCGTGTTCCTTCTGGCCCGGGTGAAGCAGCGGGCTGTCGTTCTGTGAACGGTTAGCGTGCCAAGAATACGCGGTCACTCGTACGCATATTGCTTCCGTTGGCTCATGGGCAGAATCCACGTGACAATGTCCTCGACCGTTACGCGCGCCGAGCCCTCTGGCAAACGAAGTTGGACTAGTCGCTTGTGAAAGGTGATATTCTAGAAGTTCCAGCTAGTTTTCGAAACCGCGCGTTGTTGGTCGTTTTGAAGTTCCTTGGAGCGTTGACAGAGCTGAAGGGTGCGCGCGCGTGCTTGCTGTGTCGTCTGCTTTCTTCACTTTGGATGTCGTCTGCGATCCTGCTGGAGTCGTCTGCGTTGGTGCCTCGGGTCTGCATCGCGAATATTTGAAGCACCTAGGTGATGGATACAACACCGTTCGTCACTCTGAACTACGCTGGCTTGTGGATACTTGTGATGAAATCTTACAGTTGGTAGGAAATCAGATTACGCTGGTCTGGTGCTCGTCGTGGGGGCTTTTCGTCTGTCGTCTGCGTGTGGTCGACCCCTCAACAACCACGATGTCGTACGGTCCGTACGGTCACAGGTACGGCCTCGGAGCTGGCTCTAGTTCCTCGTATCGTGGAACGGGCGGTTACTCGTCGGGTCTGGGAACGCCGTACAGTGCTCTGTCTGCTCCGACGGCACTGAGCCGGTCGCTCTCTCCGGGAACGGCAAGGCCGTACGGTTCGACGTCGAGGTTGTCACCGTCGCGGACTCAAAAGTCGAGTCCGAAGTCGGAACGTAGTTATTTGGGCACGAGACCGAGTGCAACTACTGGCTACATTCCTGGTGAACGACGTGCTTCTGGAGGCCTTGTGACACTTCGTGTGAGTTTTTTTTGGTCGGTTTGACAAAACGTCGGTTAGACATAAGAAACTAAATGTCACTGGACTGTCTATATTGACGTGGCAAGCACAGAAACCTGCTTTCTGTGACGCTGTCTGTTTGACAAAGTTTCTTAGCCCATAGTTGTAGCGAGAACCCGGTTAGTGCGATTGAATTGTCAGGTGGTCTGGGTTAGGGTAAATTGACATCGTTGACAATATACAGAATATGTGAACTCACGCACAGGCGTAGTTGCAGTTTTTAGTGAGATCGAGATCGGAGAGACCGAGTTCCCGCCGAGTATCTTTGTTTTTATTTTTTCTGATATGAACGATGGTACTGCGCGCACCCGCGGTGTTAATGAGAATGAGTTTAGCTCTATTGTATTTGGTTTTGTTGACAGAAATATCCGGCGGTTGCACCGTATACCGAAGTCAGTCTTGCCGGTGTTACCATCGCACCCTAATCATAATCATCAAAATCAAGTGTTTTGTTCGTTTCTCGTGACTTGTTTTCACCTCATTTGTAAGTCAACCCTTCTCCTCTACAGTGCGCAGGTGGCTCCTGAGCTCGCGCGCGTCAAAGTCACGGTGCGTCAAATACGCGAGGAAATTGCTAACATTTGTCTATGCCCAAGTTGGAGTTCGTTTAATACACCGCATAATATCAGTATTGATATTTGGGACAACAGTGATATCTCATTTACTTAGGTGCTACCCTCGAGTCTGGAAACCTTGTAAGTCGAGCCCGTTTCATACGAGCTTCGACATAACGATAACTCCGATTTTTTTTGCGATCACATTGCTGGTTCCCGTCAGGTCACACCCACCGAAGTACAGTCGAGCAAGTTTATTACGATCTTCGATTTGACGATAGCTCCGGTATTACGATGAAATTGCTGTTTCCCATCAGGTCACCCATTGAAGTATACATGTAAACACGACCTCGCTATAGCGATCGTCGCGAAAGCGTTTGCTCGCGTAGAGCGATTAGATTTCTCCCGGCGGCCGATAAAACTCGCGAGGAATCGAGAAGCAAGATTCTATTTTCTTTTTCTTTTCTTTTTTTTTTTTTCATTGAAGAGAAATTAAGGAGGCATTTTGAAGAGACTTACTTCACTGAGCAACTTCTGAGTGAGAACGAGGTACGTTTTGCCGCGCGTAACTCACGGGGATCCGGCCGCCCGTTGCAGAGCGCGACATTTCTTTCTTTCTTTCGTTGTTTTCTTTCCTTTCTTTTTTCTTTCTTTTCTCTCTTTTCCTTTCTTTTTCCTTTCTTTTCTCTCTTTTCCTTTCTTTTTTCTTTCTTTTTTCTTTCTTTCTTCTTTCTTTTTCCTTTCTTTTTCCTTTCTTTTCTTTCTTTTTCGTTCTTTTTTTTTTCTTTTTCTGATTTGCTGTGTGCTGCGGTGTCGTCTGCGGTTCCGGGGAGACCTGACCCTGTATGACGAGCAGTGGACGCGATAATAGATCTCAAGAGTGCGGTGCTTACGTGGTATCGGCGGTTACGTTGTCTCCGGAAAAGCTTTCGACATAAACTGCTGCGTCAACCTAGCGTATACAAAAAAGCTTTCGTGCTCTCAACAAACGCGCATGTTCAGCGGCGTTCTACTTGTACCGCTCTACATCGTTGACGTTCAAGACTGGCGATTTCGCGAAAGTGTTCATGTATAACGGGAGCTCCGATATAAAGATCGGATTTTGCGTTCTCGTCAATATCGTTATAAAAGGGTTCGACTGTATGTAGTGCACTAATCACTGAGTGAGGTGGGTTGTGGTAAATGGTCATGTTTCTGGCAAGCATTCCTGCACCTGTTCGAAATCAAGCTGCAGGGTGCACAAAGTGAATGACTGTCTAACTGTGCGGCGTACCGTAATGACTGCACCATGAACTGTTCCCATTAACACCTGCAGGCCCCTACGGACCCCCTGCGTGGAAGAAGTGGGTCGACAGGCTCTATCGCAGACAGCCTCAAGTCAGAGTCAGAATCTCGGCAAAGCGATAGGCTTTCAACAAGCACGGGCAGCTTGGTGTCCGAGTCAGAGCTAGACTACAAGAAGGTAAGTTTGCATCACCCGAGTGACTTAAAGGGACGGTCGCGTACGGAAACCTACCTATGAAACCGATACCGCTGTGTTTGGCATCGGCTGACAATCTGCTCGGATACTAAATAAACAAATTTTAATGATCAGCTCCGTTTCCGCTTCTGTGGCGGCTCCCGCTGCGTGACATCGCTCCCTATCAGGAGGGGTAAGAGAGTGGCGCTCGGAGGAGAACGGCGCCCATCCAGACGCCGTTGCATTCCCTTTCTCGAGGCTGTGCCCTCATTGGTTCTTAGGGAGTGATGTTTTGTCGTTTTTCCAGAGAGGGAATTCGGCATACCCTCAACAAGAAATGTTCCTGTTTCTGCTTTTTTTTTTTGGGAGAGAGATAATCGATTATTTACAGTTTGATAGTCTTTGAATTTAAAAAATAGTTTTAAGCAAAATTTACAGCTTCCTTCCCCCCACCCCTGTTTCTGTTCCAGTTGTACGAAGACCTGAAGGAATCCCACGAAAGGCTTAAAACAAAACTCATCAAGACAGAAGACGAACTGGACAGCACAAAGCGTCAGCTCGAGAAGGCTCTCCAAGTACGGATGTGTAGCACTAATGTTGCTTTTAACCTTCCAGTTGCATGTTGCCTGCTGCAGCCATTATTGTAGCACTGGTACCCACGACTAAAACCCGATTAGAGCGATAAGCGGCTAGAAAAGTAGTGATCTCTATAGAACGCTGTGTCTTTGTCCACAGCAGTCACGCTCTCACAGGCTCTTGTTATGACGAACTTTGCGGAAACAAAATGCCAGTTATGACTGTGTTTCTAAGAACCAGAAAGTTGCGTATATTTGCAGTTCCACGCTGTAGGTGGTTGTCCTCCTTGCAATGTGAGGCCAGCTTAAAAATTATACGTATATATACGTATTCGTACATTTTTTTTTAGCAAAAGGATGATAATCGCATTGCTGGCTGTCCTCTTCTGAAATTTAAACTTTTTGTGTGTGTGTGTGTGTGTCTTGGATTTAGACAAAAAAGTGGTAGGTAGAGGAAATTGCAGAGCATTGCTGACCACCAATGGGATAACAAATAACGATTCCATTACTGCTCGTAACAGTAGTTAGCTAACGACTAGGTTCCGTTGGTAGTACTTACTGACCTCAAGGTTGCAGATTCAAACCCAGACATCAGCAATTGCTTAGACACGTTTGTCTTTCATGAAGGACGTCCTGCTGAGATTTCAGCATATGTTAGAGAACCTGTGGGTGTACAAACTCACCTTGCATGTGGGGAGGTGTTAATCGTAACGAGCATTCTTTAATGTGATGTGCTCTGTTCCGTTACGCCGACCCTGTAATGTAGTATCGAAGTTCGTCATACCACGAGTCACGTAAAACTGACCCAATGAGAGGGACTTGTAACAGTTTTTCTTTTGCCAGCCCCCATTATGTGAGTGTGTTGCCAGCCTAGAATTTATTTTACGTAGCCAGTTCAGATAAGCTGAACATTTTGAGGCACCGAAGAAGAAAACATCGCCCAAAGGCGAGCTTTTGTGCGCAAAATCTGCACTTTTTGGTATTTTGCGTATTTTCTTTAGTGCTAAAGGCTGACCCGCATGGAGGGATTTCTGCACACAAAAACGGGACAGACTTCGTCACCGACGTGGGCGAAGGTACTTCCGCGTGCAACGAGAGAGAGACGTCTCAGGAACACAGGGGGTCGTCTGCGTGGACCGATGTTATACTTATCTTAAGATATAACGATAGTCGCTAAAGTAGTAAATACACATTTAAAGTGAAGTTGCAGTTGACTGTTAACGTGTCACTTATTTCGGCGTAAACAACAAGATTTGGCCGAGGCAGACCACACTTAGGGACGACGCAAACTTATTTCGGGGTTCGCTGTTACGGCCTCCATGAGCTACGCTAATGTTCTTGCGTACAAGACTGTGAACTAAGCCACATCGAGTCTCCGGGTAGCATTTCTGTGGTCGTCAGAACGGACGTCCAAAGCACTTGTTTTTTTTACGACGAGAATAGAGTTAATAGAATTACGCAGAAGAACAGGGAACGCAATTGCCAGCCAAGAACTGGCATGTTTTTCTTCATACAGGGTTTTTCACAAAAAATGAGCTAAAGCTTCAAAAAAAATGTTCATGTCATACAAAAAAGATGGACCACATTGTGTTCCCGTTGGTGTCAGGATACTCAGTCTTTTTCGTTTTGTAATTAATTTTTAGTGAAATTAGTCAGTTTTTAATTATAGGGATGTTTTGGTTCTAACCCTTATAATTAAAAACTAATTTATTTCACTTAATTAATTAATTACAAAAATAGTTTGAGTGTCCTCACACCACTAGTAAGAATGCCGTCAGTCTTTTTGGTGTGTGATGAACCTTTTCTTTCTTTCTTTCTTTTTTTTCACCTTTACCTCACTTTTTATGAAACACCCTGTATATGCATCCATCAATAATCTCCGGCACGCACGTGAGGCTTCCCTACCTGACAAGACGGAATTTCTTGCGATCACTCCACCAGATCTCATTGTCGAAGGTCCCTCCCAACTTCCAGCACAGTTGCGACGCCAAGCATCTTAGTTTTTTAATTTTTTTAAGGTCTCTTTGATAACGGATATACCGCGAAAAAATTTGAGTGCGTGCGTCAAAACTGTGCCGCGCAAATCGCGAGCAAAATTGCTCCATGCGGGTCGCGCTTAAAGTAGCGCAACCCTTCCATGAGTACTTTTTTCAAACAGCTCAAAGTCACTCTCATCTACTTTCAGAATAATCGGAATTCGTTGAGCGACACAGAAAAGAGGGTGGGTACTGATTCCTCATCTGCTTTTATTCCGCATCATCCCGTGTGTTTGTTGCGCGACTGCCTTTCCTGCCCACGTTCCCTGCTTCAACGGGCGCCAGGGGCGTGAAATGTGTGCCGACCACTGGCCCTGGTCAACCCTAGCGTACGTGAAAATAAATACTGCAAAAAGCGAGTGAATGATCCTTTACCCCCCCCCTCCCCGCCCCTCCCCGCCCCTTCCATCCAAACCCTGCAGCAGGCTTGCTCAGCTTGCCTCTTGTGTCTGGCAGTCCTAAACACCTGGTTGGAAGGTGAAAGGTTCATTGTCTATAAGCACGCCTTGCCTAAACCTTGCTAAATGTGATGATGATGATGATGATGATGGAGTTTTAATGACATATCAACAACCCAGGATTGTTAATCGCACACAGGGTTCTTAAAGGGACTATGAAATTTCTCGAACACCCGATAAAACCTTTTGCTGAAAACTGATCTTCCAGATGAGAAACCTGTGCGTCACAAATTTTTGCCCGGTCAAAGTGCTCCTTTTTTTTTTTCTAACCGCGTGCAGTGTTTTTTAAACAGTCTCCTCTCCTCTCGACCTCTCCTTCATTTTCCTCCTCCCTCTTTGTGTTCCTCCTCACGCTTCTCGACACGCGTGGTGCAAGAGGCATCCCTGCGTTGAGCTCGTACGCAACTCGGATGAAGCGGTGTCTGCCAACCACGGGCATGCCGTTTGGTGAGCGGTGATGTAATAGCGTCCGAGTTTCTCCGCGTGGTACATCCGCTACCACTTGTCGTGGTGTGTCGCCAGGTGAATCAGCTCCCCATAGGTTCAGAATGAATTATCGGTTGAACTATCTCGCGGGAAAACTGTTTGCACACTGAACATAAAACTCTGGTGGTGTGTCCAGGAACAAAAATGGTAACAAAAATTATTTCATAGTCCCTTTAATATAATAGTGTACAGGGTTCCTGTCATCACAGTGCAGTGCTGTGTCTTGACTGCACCAACACACGTGAGACGTATTGAGATTCGCTCGAAATGTTCAGAGATTAATTAACTCTATATGAGATTCATCGTGAAATCAGGGTCACCTGCTTAAAAAATTCGTGAGGTGTTTTATTTTGTGTATGATATGTTTGTGCGCACATGACATCAAATGTACAGTGCAGTGGACAAAAGTTCGCAGGACATGCTCCGTTGCATTCCCTTCCGTGTACGTACCCCTTGCTTCCCTCGTATGTACCTACAAACAGGTGACTGGGTTAAATAGGAACATGTCCGTGTGGTCCCATTCACTGCTAGCATGTCACTCTAAGGAAGGAATGTGCCGGAGTGGGTTCCATGCAGGGATCAGAACCGGAACTGAACCCAAACCAAACCAAACCCGAACAATTTTTTTGCTTGTCCCGAACCGAACCGGAACTGAACCGGAAAAAATTCATACGATTACCGGTTCGGGAATTGGTTCAGAGGTGAAGTCATTGTACTGCCGACCGACCTTTTTTTTACTCACCTGAAACGGTTATCTCACACCTTTCTCCTAGAACCGTGTACGGTGAGCATAAGCTCGCTGTCATGTAGCAAAATTACTGGCCATGAACCGGTGAAACCGGGACCGAAAAAAGGTAACTGTTCCGATCCCTGTAAATGTGCCGACCACTGACCAATTTTCTTTTTGTCTGTGTGTGTGCACGGGGATGGGGTGTTCTCCCTGAGCCATACCTGAACCAGTTCAAGCCGATAATTTTCAGTGGAGCTAAACCCGAACCGGACCGAAAAAAAAATACTGGTTCCGATCCCTGGTTCCATGAACCTTTTGTCCAGCACTGTACCTGTATTCAAAGTGGACTCCAAACCAAACTACCACTGCCGTAGTAGGGACACTAATGAAGAACTACAGCAACAGAAGAGCAACAGCCGATGCCTTCTTGACTAAACAATAGATGAAGTCTCGATATCAGCAGCGATATAATTACGCGAATATATAACGGACGCGGGACTTCCTCCGGTCACAACCCGACTTTAGCAGCTGTATACCCACGGGAACAAAACTCCTCTGGCCACTCGTAGCCACTGGCTTTTCATATTTGAAATATCATCTTGGCTGAAGCAGACGACACCATGTCCATGTAGCGAACATGAGAACACGCATCGAGCAGGCAATTCTTTGTCTAGAATAGAGATGGTGTTGCACATGGGGTGTCCCAGAAATATCGAAAGAAAGAAGTATCGGGGCCAGATAGAAAGGCATCACATACCAGGCAGAAAATATAGCCGAGTCTAGAAGTGTGCTTTCTTTTCGCTATTTCTTGTCATCATTGTCGGGATATTTCTTACCACTTCTAGGAACGACGTGCAATGGAGAGGAAAATGTCGGAAATGGAGGAAGAGCTCAAGGTGGGTGGGAACTACCTCGCTATTTATATCTTGACTTGGCCCAAATTGACTAATCTCTCGACTCTCCCGTACCTTTTATTTGTTGTTGTTGTTTGTTAGCTTACAAGTAACAGCACATAGCATACTTCGTGCGTAGCGCATATTTCGAGCTTCTCACGTGCTGCCATTTGTTTTTGTTGCGCTGCTCGATAATTACACGTGCGGTGCAGTAGCAGTGCATGTGCACTGCCATGCTAGACATGACAGCCTGCTGTGGTTAGGATAATAAATTATACTGGAGCAGAACGGAGCTTAAGCTGGAGCTTAATACATCCTAATGTGTTAGAAGGCTGCCCTGGCTGTACTGCCGCTCGCGTACAGCCCTGCTAGGATGACTAAGGGCAGGTCATTGTGACATGCACAATGCATGTGAGCAATGCTTTGCTCAGAGACTACTTTCATACTCGTTTCCCTGTTGCTGCATTGAGCAGTGTTTGTGTGCAGCTGGCACTTTTCAGTTATTTAATGCCTTTTTGTGTGTGACTCGTAGATTTCAAAGCAACTTTTGGAGTATGACAATGCAAAATATATGTATGCTTTGTTGCTGGCCCAGTCACGTTGCTGAGCTTCAAGTTTTTGTTACATTGGAGGGAAGTATTTTGCTTGCCCTAACTTACTCTGCTGCACTGCATTGTTTAGTGTGGTTACATACATATTTTAGACCGTCTCGCTTGTGGCTTATGAGGGAGTGCATGGGATGCATTATGGGGGATGCACACGTCTCAGCAATGCCTTTGAGTGACCACCAAATGCCCACTTACAACACGGTATGACTGTTGAATGAATATCCCATTGCTGTCCTCAGAACGTTAATGTTACTACGGCCATTCAGTTCTTCTCTCCTCACTTAGAGATTCCATTTCTGCTTGTGCATTTGTAGAACGTTTAGTGCATATTGGAGTTTGTGCTGCACGGTATTGTTCCTATTGTTGTACGTATTTAATTTGTTTTGTGCGATACATGACGCAACTTTCTCAGAAACAGCGCAGCCACTTTGTTGGGTTGTTGCCAGGTGAAACATTGAGGTGGTTTCTGCACTTGCTGTGTTATCTATACCCATTATGACAGTCCAATATATCTGCAACACATGGTCCCTTTCGCTGTTCTACAATTTGTGGAATCCTAATGCTGCTGTTATAAAATGAATGGAATCAGCTACGTACGTTCTAGAGGGTGTACCACAAAAAAAAGAAGAAAAAAGAAAAACGGAAGTGTCACCAACCATTTTATTTCCAGTGCCTGGCCCAACTTAGGTCTGAGAATGCGAAGTTACGGGCAGAAAACCGCGCCCTAACTCGTGTGGTGTCCAATCTGTCTAAATAGGTAAAGCAGCAAACAGTTTCTTCGGCCTGCCAGCATGAATTTTCTTCGGTATGACACTAACAGACCACGTGGCTGCTTTACATGTAAGAGATTAAACACTTACACTTCACACGAAGGGTGTTGTATGTAGGTTCGGTTTATACTGAGATTCGGGCATGTGCTGGAAAAAATAACGAAGAGCAGTTGTCCTGTTTTGTTGTTTCTACGGGTTCGTCGTCCTAAATCGCCAACTACCCGGACTGTCTGTGTTAGTAAAAATAACGAGTTTACTCACTGCGAGTGTTTATGCATGTTCTTGCTACAGAATAATCTCAGAGTGGAACTAAAGTGTGTGGTAATGCAGTACGTACCACACTATGGCTGTGCACGAGCCAATGTTGTGGTTCGTTTTTCGAAACGAGCTCGCTACCACAGGCGTGTTGTACGTTTTGGATAACTCTGTGTTTATTTGTTTGGTTGTTCGTTTGTTGATCACCTGTTGAGCGTCGAGCGACCATCTAAACTAAACGAAGGCTCATCGCAAATCGACGTGACATAATTAGGAAGTATGTCTGCAAAACAGTGTAAGAGTTTAGCATTCTATTTATAGTGCAAGCTTTCGAACCAGAACAAAGACTGGATACAGACAATGCCAAACTCCCATTGGAGCTTTAGTGCCACATACGGGGGTTTTAGTTAAGAACCTTTGGATGAAAAGAGGTGTGGATATGCCGTCTCTGCGCCTCCTTCCAGACGAGATTCTTGGGAACTGATAGCAGTAGATAGCAGTAGTGTGTGCATGCCTGAGCAGTTGTGCTGAAGGGTCATAGATAGCTCGAGCGTACTGGTATTTATTTATTTACTTATTTATTTATTTGGAAGTACCCTCAGGGCCCGCAAGCAGAGCGTTATAGAGGGGTTGGGCATTACAAAGATAATAAACTTAACACTTCAACAACACCAACAGCATTGCAGTAACTGGGCAAGAGGACATAATAAAGGATATTTCGAAGTAATAACAGCTCAAGTAATTAGCAAGAAAAGGTCTCTAAAGTGAGTAGTGTCTTGAACATGTATCATATTGGCTGGAAGGCAGAAGTGAGTGGTGGTGAGCTGCTGTCCTACATATTAGATGCTCTATCTTGTATGTACCAGTGCCGTTATCCAGTGTTTTCATAATCATTCTCACTATGGAACTGCATTGCCATTTAGAACGCGCCTCGTCCACGGGTCATTGTCGACATGTGTTTGAGTGGCGACACGCAATGCAACTGCCAACTCGAAAGGCTCTCGAAAATGGCCCCCCGATTTGTTTTCAATGAAAAAAGAAAACGGAATCTCGATTTTCGCATGTTTTACCGTACCCCGGTAAATTCTGATCGCTCTACGTGAGCAAACGCCTTCTCGACAATTACTATATCGAAGTGTTGTTTACATGAGCTGACGGGAACCAGCAGTCTGATTGTAATCTCAGAGTTATTGTTATAATCGAAGATCACAATAAACTGGCTGGACTCTATTTCAATTGGTTTTACAGCCGATAATGTATAATTTTTTAGTTGACGCTTTTGGTACTGTGACATCGCCGTTAGCTGCATACTTTTTCCGTTCTTTGAAGCGGTCAAGCCACTGATTTGAGACAAAACTTGCTCATTATGGTTTACCGTATCTCAAAGAAATCCCAAGTCATAGTGAATCCGAAAGTGAATGTGAACATGCTGTTTATTTACAGTAAAACCCGCGGATAACGATATCCCTCGTAAAACGATGGTTCATGATTTTACCGTCAAAATATACATTGGTTCTATGGGGAAACGACCCGCGTATAGCGATGGAGACCGCGGTTCCGGGTATTCGTATAACGAATTTGGACACTGTCCCGTACGCGTAATCACGCGGCGATTTTCGCCGCGATAAGATACAGTAGAGTATCGATGCTACGAATCTCACGGGGTAGCGAAAAAAGTTCGTATCATTCGAAATTCACATCAAAAGAATTAAACCAAAATAAAAATTGGGGCAAGAAAATAGACAGCGACTGTTCATTTTCCAATACTGTCAGTGAAAGAGGTAGGTGGTAATGCTTTTGTGTCTCCGTATTTGGCCAATGCTGCTCAAATTCGCGAGATGATTCAAAAGGCCTAGCACGTGTTTTCCACCCGCGAGTCGCGCGACAGTGTTCTAAAGCGAGCTTCTCCTAGAGCACACAGGCGTTAGATGAAGCCGACTTGCGGAATGGTGACGTGATAGTGTTGCCAGAAGTTGTCCTGCTATGTTGTCTGGTTCCCTCCACGAGTTCTGATCGCTGTTTTCCCAAGCCACTGCGATGTCACACAGCTTCGCGTTTTTTTAGCATCTGTTTCATTTTCTTTTGCTACACGCGGGGTGGCGCTCGACTTTTCGGGGACGCGCTATTTAGGTCAGCCCTCGTTTAACGATGTACCCCGTATAAGGATGGAATTCGCGATTACCGTCAATATCGTTATACGCGGGTTTCACGGTGCCCTGTTGTCCAAGAGTATGACTTCTGCTTAACAAAATTTTGCATGTGGCATCTACATGTAACATACGGTCAAATATGATTGTAACGTTCAATCGTCAGTAGCATTGAACGGATCTAAACTGTCCCTTTGAGGTCTGTCAGCACCCACTTTGCCTAAGTAGTGCCCTGAAGTCCTGAATATACTCTGCACAAATAATTTTGCTTCGGTGAGATCAGCACTTCTCCAGGGATTCTCAAAATCTATTTGTAACGTGTCTTCATGTAAGGAATAGAGTCCTCAGGAAAACAAAGAGAGAGAGAGAATTACTCATGTCATCACATAACAGTAATAGTAGCTGTTATCCAAATTCAATACTATCTATCATTTTTGTTCAGATTTCTGTTTCTGGTAATGGAGGGCCTCGGTATGCGTTTCTGTTCTGGTTACGAGCTCCGATTTCAGTAGTATACCGTTTCTGTTTCCTTTCCCTGGTTCGTATTGCCTGCTGCTATAACCCTGTGGTATAATGTTGCATGACTTGCAAAATTTCCAAATGAGATGGTCATGCGCGTTAAAAGATCAGTAGGACTTGCAA